>NW_026562383.1:13335000-13935000 GCF_027474105.1 Poeciliopsis prolifica | reverse complement strand
ACTAGCAGCCACTCCTTCTGGATCCAACTACGATCGCTGACTCTTAAACCTGTTTACTCTGACACAGTGCCCTGAGCCGTAGATCTTTCTGGAGTGTAGCCACTCTGGATGGGGCGACCTGGTTACCTACAGTGGTTTATGTTTACTGTACATAAAGATGTCTCTGACTGGAATGGATAGTGGAGCCACCACACACTCAGAGTGTGACAGCAGGATTAAACACTTGCCTTTGCGACACCTATTTTGCTCCACAGTACTTCCATGTACAATGTTCACACTGTAGTGTAACAGGATAGGCTGGCATAACTCAACCATGGTATGCCCAGCTCAGTTTTAGCTCTGGAATTAGAGACAATTGTCTAACTGAAGGCTTGGTTTCAATTCGCCTATAAAGTCTCGAAGCAAATTTATTTCATGCAAGAAGCCTTTTTTTTTTTTTTTTTTACAATATTTTTGCTTTGAAACACATTTTTTTCTGTGTTATCCTTTTGATCTGTCCTAATGTGCATGAACAATTTTTCTGCAACATTCCGTTTTGGTACACCTGTTCTTCGACTGCCACCATAGACATTTAGTCTCTGTTCAAATTCCTGAAACGATTGTCACGTCTTTATTCTCATTCCTGTTGCTTTTGTTTCACAACACATGCTTGGGATTTGTAGATGTTGTCCTATACTTGTTATGGTGTACTTGAACTCTTGTGTTTTCTCTTTGTTTTCTCTTCTGTATCATCCCATCCATGTGGGTGATTGTTCCTGCAAAACCATGGTGATCTATAGAGACATTTGGTATGCTTAAAAAAAAAAAGAAAGAAAGCGCAGACTAGCCGAGCAGCAAAGGGTTCAGCGTGAAAACTTGCTAGACGTGCTTGCTCTTGATGTGATTTGATAATATTTTTTCTTTTTTTTTTGTATGTTCTTTTTGTTGTTTTTTGCACTCTCAATCTGGATATCTACGGTCCGCTGTTTCCTATACATTGGTTTGTTTCTGCTTAAATTTTAAGCTTGTTTTGTGAGACTCCTTGAAAGGCTCCGGGTCTGTTCTCCCCTTCACCAATTCATACTTTTGTAATTATACCACAACACAATTTTAAATAAAGCTGGATGATATGGCTCACATAAGTCTATCCATAATTATTGATTTGTTTTTGTCTTAAATATCTGAAATGTCGCCAGACTGTTGATCTGACTTTTTCCTGTTTTATCCACAGTTTTCACTCCACGCTGTTGTTTTTTTAAATTTTTAAGCAGTTGCCAAACAACTGTTGTGAAATATGGCAGATTAGAACCAAAAATATAGATGCATAATGTATCAGTTATATTCATCATCACAATTTCAAGTGCAAAGAACTGCTTGCAGGTAGTATTTGGTAGACTAATATATGTCAGGTGCAATGCATTGTCAATCATATATTTGTTCAGGTGGACAGACTTCCTCTGCCTCATTAAGACCTTAGTCTGAAAGGACTCCAACAGAGAAGTGGGGTATTCACAATAACGACAAAGTGAAAGAAATTTTATTTAATCAAAATTGGTGTCATTTTTGCAAATATTTAGCAATGTAATCAAAATTTATTATTTTCCTTGAATTGTAGAGCCTGCATTAATTTAATAATGAGAGCCATTTACTCAAAGCTTACAAGTCAAAAACAGAAAATGATCCAATACTCAATTATTGGTTGTCAAGCATTTAAAAAAAAAAAGACACTTTTAAAGCCGGGTACTAATTGATGTGAAGTTTGGTGGCAGATGGCTTATTTCCATACTTGGAAAGAGTTGAAATACAAATCAACCAAAACTGCAAAAAGTATGTAATGGTAAAGGGATGAAATGACTAGCATCCTCCTTTAAATTGTTCTACTAAAGGTGATGCCCAGAGAAACATATCCTGTGGTTTCTGAGGAATGTTTTTCCTGTTTGACTTAGACTACTAAATAACAGAAATGCTGAGTTTCTTGGCATGCATCACTCATATGCTTGTCTTCTCCTTGATATTGTTGTCTTGTGTTTTTGTTTCCTTGCTTTCCTTTTATTTCATATCCAGATGAGAGTTAACTCTGCTTGTGTTCTTCCTCCTCGACTTTAGTTTTTCCATTTTCTACTTTTCTTCACTTCTCCTTGGTCTATTTGCTAAATCCAGCTAAGCCCTAAATGTGTGATGAACCTGAATGCAAAATTGCTTCTACACAAACTAAATGTATGCCAGCTCACTCTGTCTGTGGTGCATCTGATTTTTCTTCCAGTTAAAGAGTTTCTGGCTAAAGCCAAAGACGATTTCTTACGGAAATGGGAAAACCCACCGCAGGTCAGCCTGATTTGTTTGTTAAATGTAATCTTTGTTGTCTTGTCACATACAGTAATAACCTGAGGTTGTTTCCACAGTGCTCAACGTGCCTAGAGGACTTTGACAGGATAAAGACTCTTGGTACGGGCTCATTTGGAAGAGTCATGCTAGTCAAACACATAGATACAGAACAATACTTTGCCATGAAAATCCTGGACAAGCAGAAGGTTGGTGGCAGCTTTATTAAGACTTTAGCTGGTATTTTCTGACAAGTATTATTGTTATGTGCAGTAAAAATGTTTAGCGTTAGTAAAACAGTGCCCTTAATCACATCCAAAAAAAATAGGCACTTTTGTACTTGCAAATGGCATTTTTATCTTCACATTATGAATTACAGGGTTACTTTAGAAAAATAGATTATTAGTAGCTCCAAGTTGTCTTGACATCTTGAGTTCCTCTTACTCTTCCATTGGCGGGATCTGATTGACGATCTTATCTCTGCATCTGTCAGGTGGTGAAACTTAAACAAATAGAACACACATTAAATGAGAAGAGGATATTACAAGCTGTGAGCTTTCCTTTTGTCGTCAGACTCGAGTACGCCTTTAAGGTATGCTTTGCTTATCTTAATATGTAGAAATTACAAAAATCCTTTAATTGGTCATCTGGAACATTTAGGAGCCTCTTTCATTTCTAGGACAACTCCAATTTGTACATGGTAATGGAGTATATTTCAGGAGGAGAGATGTTCTCTCACTTAAGACGAATTGGAAGATTCAGGTGAGGATTAAAAGTAAATAATACAAAGTGTTGCTGTCCAATGGTGTCTTGGCTTGTCTTTTCTTTTTATTTATTTTATGTGGTTTATGTGAGATTAAACTCTTTCCCCATTTTCTTTCAAATGTTTTTTTCCCCTTTCTTTTTATGCTAAACACACATCTCTCAATTTTCAGTGAGCCACACGCACGATTTTACGGTGCCCAGATAGTGCTGACGTTTGAGTACCTACATTCATTAGACCTCATCTACAGAGATCTAAAACCTGAGAATCTTCTCATTGACAACCATGGCTACATTCAGGTGAGCTCCATAGCAGACCATGAATTTATGATGATGGAGTGTTTTGCAAAACGGCAATGCGGCATTTTCCCTTTTTTCAGGTGACAGACTTTGGATTTGCCAAGAGAGTAAAAGGAAGAACCTGGACGTTGTGTGGAACACCAGAATACCTCGCGCCAGAGATCATTCTAAGCAAAGTATGAATTTTAATTGTTTAGTTGATTATAATACTTTTCCCCCTAAAGAACATAAAACCCCTGTAGAACTTTTCTAATTCCCCTTTATAGTTCTTCCCAAGTGTAATACCAGCAATTCTTTCCTCTGTTGCTTTCACATCTTCACGGTTAACGGTTTCATGCCTAAAATAGATGGATTTATGCATTGCCATTAAAATTATATTGCTGTGTGATTACGAGCATCACATATACCCATTTACTCTAGTATATGCTGCTGGGAGTAAAGGCATTTTTTTTGTTGACTTATGAGTTATTATGACACCGTATTGCCTCCCAGCCCCTCCCATCAATGTTTAACCAGCTCAACTATTGGCCCTGTTCATATCTGATGTTAACATCCGTCTTTGCTGATTTAGATAAATGCAAACCTTGCTAAGCACACCACTTTGCTCTTTTGCTTAGCAAAAACGTTTAGAATGTTCCAGCACAAAATAGTCAAAAAAAGGAGCAAAAGTTGACACAACTAAGAGACTTTGTTTTGTCAGAAGTGGATTTCCCTGGAGAAACGATTTTCAACCCTTTTTTACAAAAAAAAAAAAAAAAATCTTCACCCACTAGGCTTTTTCACTCATTTCTATGACTTTTTGGATGAGTTAACAGATATTATCATCCTCCCCAACATCTGCACCTCATCTGTGCATGTGTTGGACAGGGTTCTGCTTAGCATTTGAGGCTGCTTTGCCCTCTAGTGTCTTTAGCCAGTTTAATGTTCATTCAAACTTCATACAATTAATGGTTGTTTTAACATAACTATGTTGTTGTAACCACTCATATATAAAGTGTTAGAGCACATAAAATATATGCCTTTGAGCATTTAAATGTAGTGTTTATTTGTTTGCAGGTCAATCTTTGTTTTTGTTTTTTTCTGCATGGGATGTTTAATACCTGTGTTTATCAAATCTAACAAAGAATGCAAAGTTTTATGATGTTAGGGGCCTTGGTTGTTTCAGACATGCCTGGTCTGTTTCAGGGCTATAACAAAGCTGTGGACTGGTGGGCCCTTGGAGTTCTCATCTATGAAATGGCAGCTGGTTACCCTCCATTCTTTGCAGATCAGCCAATTCAGATCTATGAAAAGATAGTGTCTGGAAAGGTGAGAAGACATTTTCCTCGAGAGGTATTTTCCTTCTGCAGAGCTGCTGCAGAGTATGATGAAGTATGGAATTTGGTTCTAGTACGTTCCAGGTGTGGATAAGTGTGACAGAAAGAAAGTCGAGTATAGTATACAATTTTTTTTTCATATTCTTTTTGTTAGTTCATTTCTGAAACACAAAATCTGAATGTGGAAAAAACAAATCTTGAGTAGGAAACCAAAAACTGCCCATAACTCAACTGACGTTATGTTTCTTATGTTTTTTTTCTTATAATTTCTTAATTAGAAATTTGACAATATTGATGTTCAGTGAGTAGTCCATAGAACTGATCTGGATCTAACTAAATCTATTTAAGTTTAGATCTTTGCTTTAAAGTGCTTACTAATTTTATGAAATAGTTTTATGAACTAAAGTCTATGCTAAAAATACGTTTTATTTTTTTTCTACATCTGTGTCATTATATCATGTCTGAATTTTGGCAGATAGTGAAAGACTGAACAGTAAATACTTTAATCTGAAACAAAAAAAAACATTGAAAATCTCAAGATTTGTATATCAAATAGTAAATTCACTTTAAGAAACTTCAAAAAATGGAAAGGATGTTTGATGCTGGATAGCTTATCTTCTAAGTATTTCATGTAGAATTTATGAAGAACCACAGTTTGAAGTTCTTAAACTTTCTTTTCTTCCCTTCAGGTACGATTCCCATCCCACTTCAGCTCTGATTTGAAGGATCTGTTAAGAAACTTGCTGCAGGTGGACCTGACCAAACGCTATGGAAACCTGAAGAACGGCGTCAACGACATCAAAGGTCACAAATGGTTTTCCACAACAGACTGGATCGCAATATACGAGCGAAAGGTAAGCCTTGTCTTCCATCAATAATAACCATCATGAGCCCAAGCCATGTTAACTGCTTGTTGATTTATGGATGTTTGTCTTTTGGCTGTTTTGCTCATAAAATTTTCCAGGTATTATCCCAGGTGGTGTTTCTAGAAAGTATACCATTCATTTGATGCCTTGTGTTTTCTTTTGTTGCCATAATAACCTTTTGAAATTGTGTTCAAAAAATGTAACTTTGGTTTATCAGATGATGACACATTCCTCCACAAGACTATTGTCTGGAGGGAGAGAATACAGGAGTCACTTAAACACAATCAGTACTGATCAGAAATCCCTGCAGCTTCCTCAGTGTCGCCCTTGCGCTCTTAGTAGTCTTCATCATCAGTTTCCATCTCATTTTCTATCAATTATGGAGAAGAATCAAATATTACAAATGTGTCTGTTGTTCCATATGTTATCGTATTGCTGTAAGTTTTGACAGTTTAAACTAATTGAAAGGCTGATTCAACAAAGTTTTAGTTTAAGGGTTCGGAGATTTATACACGAGGATTATTCCATCTATTTTATTTTTGTTTTTTTACATTTCACAAGAATTTATTTGTCATATAAAAGATGAAATAAGTTCTAGAATTATATGTATTGGTCTTTAATGTTTCTAATAACAAAAAAAAAAAAAATTAATTGGCCTCTGTAGACTCTTAATAAGATGAAAAGTAATGTTACACTGATATCATTTAATCATTTTCAAAAACTGAAATCCCAGCCAGCCTTTGTAGTTCACTGTTCCAGTTTCTTAGTTTGCACACAAACATGTCATATGTTTTTGTGCGTGTCACTCTGACAGCCAACACATTCGGTATTTAGTAAATATAAAGCTGATGGAGGTATGTTAACTAGTCTATTAAAAATTGCACAAAACGTTTCAATTTGTAGTAAGAAATGTGAACGTTTCAGCTGCTGCTTGTTGTTTAAAGTGTGCAATCCGGCTTTAGACTTGCTTTGATTCATGCTGAAGAGTGTTTAAAGATTCAGTGTGGAAAATAATGATGTGCAGAATATAAAGAATACAATGAGAGCCGAGAATTTTAGTAGTCAGTTTAAGAGATAATTTGGTGGAGGAGAAAGTCACACGAGACAAAGATTTGTTTTCTTCATCAAAGTAACCTAACATCACAACATGCACGCAGAAAGAAGCTTGACTGTAAAAAAAAATATATATATATATATATATATATTTCATGCCCTTGATAGCATTGGTTTACCACATGGTGAGCATGAAATAGTATTGCCTGAGCATGAGATAAGATTTGTTTCCACAGTGTGATTAATTTTTCGGCCCATTTTTGTTAATACCGTTTAATGTTTTGGTTAATTTGAACTTGTGAGATAAGTGTTCATACAGTGAGACGAGCACAGCAGACTAGTCATTCACTCAGGGAAATAAACAGAGTAAGTTGGATGCCTCTTAATCAGAGTTAATCCCCCTGAAGACATTAATTAGTGGGGTTTTTAGAGAGATTTGGGCATGTTGTATTTTTATTATGCTTCTATATAAAATGTCTAAAAGGGACATTTTAAATGTGCTACTGAAACAAGAGGATCAGCTCCACCATTGCAGAGTGTCAGTAAAGTTTGCATGTGCTTATCTTTATTAATGCCATGTTTTAATGATGTCTTATAAAGCTGACTCCTTGTGGAGGTTTAATAACTTTATATGGAACAACTTAAAGAAGTTTGCCAATTATTTGTGGCATGAGGATTGGATTTATGGATTTTTGTTGTTGTTATCCAAATAGAATCAGAATCACACATATTGGGTTAAAATAGGTGTTGAACTTATCAACATGTTTTTTTTTATTGTATATTTAAAGGTGCACTTGACCTGAAATTCCTACCAGATATAAGTAATAACCTTTTCAGTCCATATTGATGTTAAACTTACGTTACAATGTCACTGGTGCTCCACATTGTGATAGGCTTGGTGTTTGGTGTTCTTCATCCTAAAATAATTCCTTTCATCAAATCAGTTCAAAATTATTGCATTAGGGTGTTCCAACATGACATTGAAGCTAAACGGATTGAAAATGTGTTGGAATAGACGAAGGAGGCCAGTTTAATTTTCTGTAATGTTCCTGAGTTCAGACTGATTGAACATTTCTGAACAAATCTTAAAAACTGTGTCTTTGTCTGGTAATCAACTAGTTAAATTGTTACTTACCAGGAAATAATCAGCCAGAATTATACCTGGATCTTTTGTGACAGCTGGTCTTTCATCAGCAGTCACAAATCATCTTTGTGTAAAAATGGATCTCTAACTCACTTTTGAATTTTATGTCTACCACCCTTGCAAAGCCTCCTACAACCTCTGAAATTCAAAACTCCTGATGATGGTGTTCAAACATGAGCTCATTACTCCTGTTCTCCACTTGCTTTCTTTCTTTACCAAGATTGAGTAAAAAAAATTCTGCCTTTGACTGTTTTGACCTTTTACTTTATCATATAGGCTTAGTATTTGACAGCTTCCCAGTTATTTGTCCTTACAGACAGTGTGAGTAGAAATCTGAACCTCATCAAACTCCTCCTCTTGTTCTTCCAGGTGGAAGCTCCATTCATACCAAAGTTTAGAGGCCCTGGAGACACGAGCAACTTTGACGATTACGAGGAGGAGGTTATCCGCATTTCTGTAACGGACAAATGCGCAAAGGAGTTTGCAGATTTTTAAGGCAGAAGAACATGGATATATCAGGGAATCATAACGGGGACCTTTGCACTCCTCTAAAAGACTCGGGATGGAATGAGGACCATCTTTTTTTTGTTGTTGTTTTTTCAGATCTACGTAGTCCTTTCATTCCACAAGGCTGAAAGAGGTCGCCATGTTCCTTGAGTGCTGAAAACTTTAACTCACCGTCAAAAACGCCTGCATATTAAAGCAGACAAGTCACTCTTTGTTTTTACTTTTCTGTTTTTGTCACTTTGAAGGCATTTAGTTTTTGGATGTATTTGTTCCCAACTGAAATGTGATATGTTTTTTATTTTTAATGTTTTGAAAGGGAGAGGAAAAATTGAGATTGTGGCCAGTAACAGTCCACACTCTGACATAGGAGGTCATTTGGCACACAGTGGATTGGGTTGTTTTGCTTTTCTTTTTTCATTGTCAGTTTAATTTTGATGTCTACTTCCCACTACGTTAAGGCAGCGTACCCAGCAATATTTGGTCCATTTGGTGCATATTGCAGTTTTTACAACAAAGACATGTTGACTGTATAAAGCATGACCAAATAGAAAGTATCTGACTGACAAAAAAATAAGTTATTTCCTTTCTTTGCTTTTTGCCTCTGAAAGCCAAATCAACACCCCAAACAGATCTCACTTTTGTGTTTGTTTTTATTGTTTTTTCACACCTACACACACTTGGAGATTGCAGCTGGTAAAGCTTGCATTAAATAATATGCAAGTCCATCTGTGTGTTTGCTGAATTTGGAATTGGCGAGTTGTGTTTAAATGATATACTCTGCCATCTTGCTGGTTTTGGTCAGGGTTTGTTTTTTTTTGTTCTTGTGTTCAAAGTTAGTCTTTGCCCCTCAATTTTGGGTTCCCTCAAGACCTTTTGTCACAAGTCTGTGGGAAAATGGATATTCATTAAAGGGATATAAATGAATAAAATCCTTTTTGAGGATTTGGGAATGTTAAGTCAGAAAGGTCAGTGTGCATAGTGTTCACGCTTTGTACCTGAGCACTATTAATATATATATTTTTTATGTATTGAAGAAGATGTTTTAAAATTATAAGAAAGAAAGGGAAATACACATATATTACATATTTATAATATATCACCCCAAATAAATTTGTTTAATTCTTGTGACAGGTTTGCAACTCCTAGGTATGTGTGTTTGAAAGCTTGATTTCAAAGTTTGTCTCATAGAACACCGGCTAAACTGAAGACTGCTCCTTTGTATCACATGTAACCCTGTTCCTGTTAAGCTCATAACATCCATATATGGATTGTTTCATATGTTTTTATTTATACACGTTAGAGATGCTAATAAATTTTATTTTTAAAATTGTTGAAGTTTGACAACGATATTATTTCAGCTATGATTATCCTATTTTTTTTAATTTTTGATGGTTGGATGCCCCATGAGTTCATGATGCTTTATACCAGTTATCAGAGGAATCAGTAAAAAGGGGTATCGTTGCTTATAGAATTAGTTGTTTCATTATATTTATTTACTTTATAACTTTCATAAAATCTGTTTTTTATTTTTACATATTTTGTAAAACCGATCAATATCTCCTAATAGTACAACATCAAACAGGTAATCTGTGAAGAAGTCAAGCTCCTCTGCCTCCTACCTGTAAAGGTAGCAAGCAGAGGGTCGGAAACAACCAATCAGAGCCAGGAGGAGAGTCTTAGTGCAGTCATAAGCATATTGTTATAAAGTCACCTACTGCATCCTTAGTGTTTGTTTTGTGCATATGTGAAGCAAACAGTTAAGTGTTTGTTAAAGTTGTCATTATATACTAGAAACTTAAAAGACTTATTGAAAGTTTATATGCTTTAGTGGTAAATTATTGGATAAACAAAATTTTCCTTCATAAAAAGAAAAAAACATACATGCTACTATAAATCAAATACTAAAATTTTTTAAAATATTTTTGTTCCCTTTGTTTTTTTTTTTACCACATTTAACTATTTTAGTAATCGTTCCAATTTTAAATACATTTTAATTTTACCCGTATTTCATGACAATTAGTCCATATTATAAATTGGAACAAAATCATAAATCTTTAAATATAACCAATTATTGTTTATATAGTCACGATTTACTCAAAGGTGTTATTAAAGTCGCACCTAAAGTTAAAGTCCCACTGTTAAAGTCCCACTGTAAATATTCATTAAAACACATACACAATTGTAATGTCATACATTAGTAGAAAATATTCTATTTTGAGCTTTTGTTTTATGAAATAAATTCCATCTACCATTCGCCAAATAAATTATCCAAAAATATTCACGTGGACGAGATACATTTGTAAACAAAATTTCGCATCTTTAGGGTTTTGGCTCTTCGGTTTTGCCGTTGCTCTTCCCTCGAAATGTTTGATGGGTAATGTAGTGTAGCAGCAAAAACACGCGGGTTGTGGCGTTGCTGTGAAGCTTACGGAAACATGGCGGGCTTGGAGCTGCTCTCTGATCAAGGATACCGCCTGGATGGAAGGAAAGCCACCGAACTACGAAAAGTTCAGGCCCGTATGGGAGTGTTTGCCCAGGCTGACGGGTCTGCTTATTTAGAGCAAGGAAACACCAAGGCTCTGGCTGTGGTCTACGGTCCGCACGAGGTAAGTACGTCTGGAGAAGTGAATGGCACTGCGGAGCAGAGTAATTAAATCAATTCCTGTTATTTTAAAGAAATTACCTCTTGTTGGAAGGTTGTAACTTTATAATGAAGGTTTAAAAACGTTTTATTCGAATTTCTTTTTTAAATAATCCAATCATGTTTTCTTTAAAAAAGATTTGATTTTTTTCTTACAATTAGGCTTTACGTGTGAATACAGCTTCCCTCTAATATACTGTATAGCATTTTTGTTATTTCAGTACTGTAAAACGATTTAGGCTATATAGATTTTCTCTAATACACACAGCATCCAAAATATACACTCAAAATCACCTATATGTATACTCGCCAACTTTGTTAAAGTTGCAGAGAAACTACACCCATCTATTGGCATCAGTAGGATCTAGGGAAAATTGGGATTTTATATGTGATACCAACCCAGCATCCTACTGTTGGCATGGGTCATCTGTTCCAAAATCAGTTTTTATTCATATTTGTTTGGTATTGTTTGGTAACATGATGATATACGTTGTGGGCAAGGGAATTGGTGTTTCTGCATCTCTGAGTTTGTTTGTTGTTTTTTCTTTAGTCCTTCCTGAATATTATAACCATCCCTAGGTTGATTTATGGTACCTTTAGTACTTGGTCTTTAATTATTTGACGTTCTTGTCTGTGTCTTTGTCAGATGCGGGGCTCCAGAAGTCGGGCTCTTCACGATCGAGCTGTTATCAATTGCCAGTACAGCATGGCCACGTTCAGCACAGCTGAGAGGAAGAGGAGACCACACGGAGATCGCAAATCCACCGAGATGAGTCTCCACCTGAAGCAGACGTTTGAAGCTGCTGTGATGACCCAGCTTTTCCCACGCTCTCAGATAGACATCTATGTGAAGGTAAATTGACAACTGAAGGTTTGCCAAGTCCCACCAGCTGTGTTGTATTAAAAATATGCTTTCCCTTCCAGATTCTACAGTCAGATGGAGGGAACTACAGTGTATGTGTGAATGCCGCCACATTGGCAGTCATTGATGCAGGCATCCCCATGAGAGACTATGTCTGCGCCTGCACCGTAGGTTTTGTCGACGAGACTCCCCTTGCCGACCTTTGCTATGCTGAGGAGAGCGGAGGAGTGAGTTCTCTGGCTTTGGCGCTGCTGCCCCGAGGAGGACAGATTGCTCTCGTTCAGATGGATGCTCGACTTCATCAGGACCACCTGGAAACTCTGATTGAAGCCGCAATGACTGCTTGTAAATGTGTGAGCAAGGTGTTGGACGAGGTGGTGAGGCAGCACCTTCAAGAAACGTCGGTGCTCTCCAGAGAGTAACATCTGCACTGGGATTCTGAAACAAACAGTTTGCTTTCAATTATTTCATTGGAAGCGTTCCTTAATATTTTTGTACATAAATAAGCCTAACAATGAAGATGTAATTTGTTTGCTTTTTGAATATAATCCCCGAATAAATAATTTGTTTTATCAGATTGTTTAGATGGACCGGAGCAAAATGCAAATTGGTCTGAGAAGCAGTTGAAAATATATCAACAGCTATCTTGTCAGTTTATTATTTGCTCTCCCTCAAACCAACAAAGCCATTTCTATGTCAATTTGCTGAGGCAGGAATTGATCTCAAGTATTATATTTTTTGCCCCTGTCCTTTTAACCCAGAGAGGTTGTACTCTGGGTAAGTTGCAGAAACACAATAAATGTAATGTCTTGTTCTTTCAGTGAATTATACATACTACTGAATTTACAGGGTTTTTGTTTCATCTCGACTTCTGTGCAAAATTAAATCGAAGTATGCAACTTTAAACAGATGGCTTCCTAATATCAATTTAAATTGTCAGGGACTAAAAGGTTTTAAACAATGAAATGGGAGATACTTTTATTTTTCATATAATAAAAAATTAAATTTAAAGATTACCTTTGTGTTATTTTTTCATTTTCTATTTTATTTCGATGCATTTTCTTAGCGGAAGTAGGTCCGCGGTAAATACGTTCCCACTAAAACACGGAAATAGAACCGACTTTTAGCCAGCTGCTGCTCTAATGAAACCTCACCTCTGGATGTGACCGCTATTCTGAGGTATGTGTTTGTATATTTGAAACGTTATAAGACACATCTTCGTCACTATGAAAACAGACCTTTCTTGAGGATGAATACGTGTTTCGGGAAATTTACAAACTCCAAAAACTTGCCTAGTAACTGGTTAGCATAAGGCTAATCACACAAGGGCTGTCATGAGCATTGAATGAAAACTCAAAATAATATGTAAGTTTGTTTTGGAGCGTGTGACAGTAATATATGCGATTATATAACACATTATAACTTCTTTAGGTAAAGGTTATTGAAGTGTATTTCTTAGTAAGTGTGTATTTGCGCTTCCTGCAGGACCCGGTGTAGGAAACAAGATGGGACTGCTGTCTGATCCCAATAGAAGACGGGCTTTGATCAGTCTGTTGACCCGCCTCAACGCTCCGATCTGGTGAGTGTCAGTCGCAACTGGATCCTATTCAGCTTTGTTTCATCATTTTAATAACATCCTTTATTTTTATATGATGCACAGTGTCTTGTCATCTCTTTATGTGAAGCATAATAATTAAATAGAGCACTTTACATAGATAATTTGGTAGATCCATATTAAGCATATTAAGGTCAAACAATATTAAGCAGTGCTGTCTTTGAGTAAAGGTCATATCCCTTAGCTGAAAGTTTTCAGTGTTATTAATTATGTTCCTCTAAAATTTTGCTTAAATTTCAGAATTAGAAATCGATCTGTTGTTCTTAAACAGGACTACCGTTTTACATTTTGGCTCAGTTTTGTGAATAATTTTCCTTCTTCTCTTTCTGCATGCCAGTGCACTTTGCTACTTTGCCGGTGTGTGCTGGTTTATGGGGTTAGCGTTTGAGCCATTCACGTTGCGGACATATATGTCGGAGAATGCCATGGGATCCACCATGGTGGAGGAGCGCTTCCCTTCTGGAGAAAGAGCTCTGGCCACAGGCAAAGAGTTTGCTGCTCACAAGAAGAAAGTTGGGTATGTTTTTTTTCTTTTTTTCTAATGTTTATCTAGTCTGTTGATTTTATTGAAAATCCCAACATTGTTTGTTTGACATCTTTGCAGTGGGATGCCGGTGGATTGGCTAGTGAAAACGATGCAGGCCCGAGGGCTGGAGGTATTCACCCAGAGCTTCTCTCGTACGCTGCCCTTTCCAGATGAAAATAAAGAGAGATATGTAAGTTTATTACCACAATTAATTTCCTACATTTGCACTCTCCTTTCTTTTTATTTCTCTCAAATATTGACTAACGGTATCTTTCTCAATAGATTGTGAAAGGTACAAATGTTTATGGGATCCTTCGTGCCCCTCGAGCGCCACGAACTGAAGCCCTGGTGCTCAGTGCTCCTTGCAGCCCCGGTGAAAACAACAACCAGGCTGTGGGCCTGTTGCTGGGCTTGGCTCACTACTTCCGCAGTGAGTAGTCCACCTTCTGACTGTTCCGCAACAATCGGAAAAACCTTGAAGAGATTTGACACTTAAATTGAGTGCCGATGAGTCAAGTAATTCTTCTGTGGTTACCAGGTCAAGTTTTTTGGGCCAAGGACATTATTTTCCTTGTGAATGAGCATGACTTGATTGGTATGCAGGCCTGGTTGGAGGGCTACCACCACACCAACACTACAGGTGATCATCTGGTCAAAATAAACAGCAGAGATTCTTGAGTAAAAGGCGTAAGTCATATGTTCTTGATTTGATCAAAAACAATGCATCTCGGTGCGTTTTTTATTCTAGGAATGGACTGGTCTCCATTACAAGGTCGCGGTGGTTCAATCCAGGCCGCTCTATCTTTGGAGCTCAGCAGTGACGTTATCACCAGTTTGGACATAATACTGGAAGGTCTCAATGGCCAGTTGCCAAACCTGGATTTGGCAAACCTCTTCTATGCTTTCTGCCAGAAGATAGGAGTCCTATGCACCATCCAGGGCCGGGTAAAGGCCTGTAAACACATAACAGCGTTATCCGGTTAGCAGAGCTGGAGGATTCTAATTTTTACTTTCATTTGCGAATGCTTCTGTAGCTGCAGAGGAACGACTGGGACAGCGTGTCAGGCTACAGCCATGCTGTCCAGACCATGATGCTGATGGTAATGAAGCAGGCCAGCGGGCGGCCGTGGGGAGACCACGGTTTGTTCCTGCGCTACCACATAGAAGCGGCCACCATCAAGGGCATCAACAGCTTCCGCCAGTACAAGACAGACGTCACCACAGTCGGCAGGTCAGAACCACAGACTGCTGATTTTTTTTCTTTGTTTCTTTTTATTACATCTATCTCTTTATCAGATGTTGAGGCATCGAGGATACAAAGCATTTTATTAAGCGTGCTATTTCTCCATTTTGTTCTCTAGAAATTTCTTAAACTCTATACATTTTACACTGTTTTTCAAAATGTGACTTAAAATCACAAGAGCATTTAAGAAAATGTACAGAATAAACAAATGTTTTAACAACCTTGTAATATCAAACAATTTTCTTCCACTTGATTTTCCATTAATGTTCTTGAATGCAGCACACTGACCACTGACTGCATGCAATCACTTGTTGCTTCCCCCTCAATGAAGGGGGTAGCTATCAGGAATTCTAAAGCCTTTTCATTGATTAAATGTTATTTTATAAAACCTTTTCATTTACCTTTAAATTCATATCTTGATATTTTTGCATTTCTGATGTCTTTTACATTTTAGACTCCTGGAAGGGATGTTTCGAAAACTAAATAATCTTCTGGAACGCCTTCACCAGTCCTACTTCTTCTACCTCATGCCATCACTTTCCCACTTTGTCTCCATTGGATACTATATGCCCGCCTTCGGCCTCCTTGCGGTCATCCTGCTGCTTCGTGTATCCTCTGGTGATGATTTCACTTTTCTTTTTTTTTTTTAGCTGAAGTCAGCCTTAAAAAAGCTATTACTGACTGAATCTTAGTTGTGCAGTCTTTCCATTTCTCCTCCTTGACTTTAAGTTCAGGCCTTGGGGCTTTGGGTGCAGCTTGCCAGTCCACCTGTCAGAGCAGCGGATGGAGTTGGTGACATTGTTCAGGTTAGAAATAGACACTGATAAATTGATGATAGATGAAGGCATTTGTTTCTTCTTATTCACCCATAAAAACCTTCCTGGGTGCAGCAGTCCAGCCCTGGAGTTCTGTCAGTGTTGACTCCTCTGGTGATCAGCCACTTGACCGGAGCGGCTCTGTACATCCTGCCAACCCGTTTCCAGGAGATCGCCGTTGAACACTTCCCGGTTTCTGAGACTGAAGCCGTCGTCCTCACAGCCATTGCCATTTACACAGCAGGCCTGGCTCTGCCTCATAACACACACAGGTACCGGATGGCACAACCTCTGATTTATGACACTTTTTCATTTATACTCAGCCTTTTTTGAATGAAAACACTGTTAAGGTTCACCAACAGTGTCTAGAATGACGCTGTAAAGGGCAACAAAAAACAAACACCTTTTTATGTAATCTTGATTAAAACCAATATATGGATACTTTGAAATATAAATAGAATCAGTCTGCTGCAGTAATATTAATTTCTGATCTCTAGACTTACAGGAAGGATTTGTGTTATGATTTCACTCCACTTATGAGACACAGGGAGTCAGATTTAGAGCTACTAAAGTGTCAAGTTGTTATAAATTCTGGCAAAGGGAAATAGAGCAACAACCGTATAGGCTTCAATTTACGATCCATCCAACATTCAATCAGTCATCTGATGTCATTCAAACATCCTAGCACTGACCAAACAATATGATTAAATAAATATTTAGCTTTGCCTGTGTTGTGGTTTTGGATTAATTCTTATATTTAGATCTGACTTTTTACCACTATGCTGACATCAGTTATAGCCATATTTCCTGCATCCCAAACATTGAAAAAAAAACTTTCTGAAAAGTCATGCCTCAAATAAAAATGAATTTCCCTCCATGTGGAAGTGGAGACAGCTGTCACTTTGACAGTTTCTGTTGTGTTGCAGGTTGTTGTCGGGGGAGGGGACGGAGCAGGGCTGGAGGGTGCTGAAGCTCGTTGCTGTTCTTTACCTGGCCGTCCTACTGGGTTGCACTGCCCTCATTAACTTCTCCCTGGGCTTCATCCTGGCTCTCACCCTGGTGCCTGTGGCTGCTTTTGTTACACCCCATGTGCCAAAGTAATTCACTGACGGTCATTTTTTGATCAACATTTATGTCTCAGCAAAATAAATCTGAACAGTTTCAACCCTCTCTCCCTTTCTCTTCAGAACTTTGTCAGCTATCGTGTTGGTGATCCTCAGCCCAGCCTTCACGCTCCTCTTCTCTGTGTTTTTCTTCCAAGAGCTGGAGGAAATGCCCGTTAGCTTCCAGGATGGCTGGCTGTTGTACCTATCAGTTATTTCGCAGGGAATCCTGGACCACTACTTGTACGGTTCTCTGGTATACCCACTGATTGCCTTGATGATTTTTCCATGCTGGCTGCTTTTCTGGAACATCCTCTTCTGGAAGTAGTCTGCAGGTCTGCTGCAGGCTTCACACTTTGGGATGATCTCAGGTTTACTTGTTTTTGGGGGAATGCGAAGAACAAATGCTTAGATCCTCTGGAGAGTTAAACAAGAACATTTACATTGCGAAAAACAAATGACTCTTGTGTTTTTTTGTTGGTTTGACATTTTTACTCCAAGTTTGTATTTCACCTTCCAGAGACTGTAGCCATTTTCTGGCCATCTTGAACATTTTAAGCGATGCATAAAGTGGTTTGTACTTCACATAACTTTTAACAATTGTAGGGGAGGGGGACATCTAATATAGTGGACATAAATACAATTTTTTTTTTTGGTGAGGAAAGTTCATTTCTTTTTTAATAGTTTGGTTTGTGGTACTTGAAGAAAAGATTGCACTGTTGTTTTCAAAAACTGCTTGAGGGACAGGATGGTAAAGATATTAGCCTGATAATTATTATGACGCTATTGGTGGATAAGCTGTTAAGCGAGCTGCCACCGATATTTTTCTACTTGTTTTTGTCACTTTTGTTTCCGTGAGACGTGTTTATTCGTATTTATAACTCACAACGTTAAATATGTTTAAAACTGAATCTGTGTTGTTTGTTTCTGCTTTCATTTCTCTTTCAAGCTTTTAAAACCACAAAGGTGTAAATTATTATAGCGTCCGTCCAGCCTAGACAGTCCTCTCCACAGCGGCTCGCTCGTCCTCACGCTGATGACTACCTTCAGCATTTTCTGACCATGCCTTGATTCTCCATCCATTGACATGTTGTTTAGATGATCAAAGCACCTCAGATGACTGATGCAGAGAAGCAGTTGCTCCACAGGTGATGGAGATCTACACCACATCTGTTAAGTCTGGTGTAGATCCAACCAACATTTCAACCTCTTGCTGTCTGGGATCTCATTCTTTTAGTCTTGACCACTGATGGTCAGAATGTAGTAGAACAATAAATCAAGAGCTTAGATCAGCACAGATAGATCTGCATAAATAATAAGAGCACAATCTTGATTTGTTCTTGCAAACCTCTATTATTGATCCATGTAGCCGGGGGTAGAAATTTATCTTGATAGTCAAAATATATCAGCAAATGCAGACTTGGGTCACATCATTTTATAAAAATAGCAGCAATAGAAGACTAGAATGGAACGCTTTATGCGATAATTCAAAATTATTTAAGATTTTAATTTAAATGTTGCTATCCTGACTTGATAAAGCTGCACTGCAAAACAATTCATTACACAGTGATATATAGCTAATTAACATTTATTTTTTTATTATGGGTAAAAAGAACTTGGCAAACTGCTGACTTTTAAATTACATTTTATTTTAGGTTGTACTTCACATGTTTTTTATGGATGTCTTAGTTTATTCTTATTTGAGATATTTTATCATGTTATATGTGTTTTATCTTTCCTATTTCTAAGGATGTTTTAAGCCCAACCACCTGGACTTAGATGTTTGGTTCATGACCCTCTTATCATTTTTTTATTTTTCTTTATTTTTCTTTTTTTGCATATGGAGATAAAGACACAGCAATTAATGTTTTCATAGTAATTTTGTTATGCAACAAATACCAAATGTGTATGCCAGTGAAAACTAACTAAAATATAGTTTTATTCATAGACAAGCTCTCCAGTTTGAATCTTAAATGAATCTTTGTGTCAGAAGAACTGGGAAGATACTTGCAGGAAGCGGCAAAGAACAGACACACACAGGCAGATTCCTTCCTTTATGTATAGATTATGCACTGAGTGGATCTTTCCTCGCTTTCACACCTCAGAGGAAATCAAATACAATTAAACTACTATTTGAAATTTACATCACATTGTTAATGCATTTTAGTAAAAATATTACACTAAATACAACCCTGTACATGGCGCATGCGTTTAGTTTTCCAACAATGTTTTGGCATTAATCTGTCATCCTGCTGCAGGTGACAGATTAACAGATTATCAGGCTATTGCACAAAGCATCATCTCTGCCCTCTCCGCATCTGGGGGACGCTGCACGCGACATTCCCTCATTTTCGGCTGCAAAGAAACAACGTCAGTCCCTTTCTCTGCTAAAATAAATATCAGGCTGCTTGGGCCACACACACACGCACGCACACACACACACAGACACCCACTCCAAAACAAATAGCGAAGATGTCTGGCCAAATGAGATGTACGTCACAGTCATGTCATGGTGTCCATATTTAAACAGACAAAACTGTCAGTGGATCAAGTGGCGCCGCCTCGCTCCAGTCAGATGGTGATCAGTGCACTTTATTCTCCCTCTGAGTATTTCGCCAACAAGTGTGTTTCAGATCTAAACTGCTCACTCTTGGCGTGTGTATGTGTGTGTGGGAGTGAGCGAGAAACAAAATCCGGGCGGCTATGACGTTGCAGTCAGCTGCGGCTCAAACCAGATTCTCTGCGATCCTCTCTCCGTCCTTTCTCCTTGGTGAGAGATGGAGAAAGGAGGTGACTGAGTGAGGGTGGCCGGTCAGACTGATTAAGCTGGACTCAGATGTGTGGGAGTACCTGCTGGATGCAGCTCTGCACGTCGGGTCTGGCGGTGGCACAGATCTCGCAGCCCGGGCGAGACGGCTTGTTAATGAAAGTGCACGAAGGACAGGCCCACTCTGTCTGCTGCAAGTTGAGAAAATGTAAATATTTTAGATTCCTCCGTCGTGAAACCAAACTTTAGTTTGCTCCATCCGTGGTCTATTCAAAACACCACATGGCTCAGATACCTGCGTCTTACTAGCCTTGTTGGAGTGATCATTCAGCTGCAGCTTCTCAAAATCGAGGACGTCTTTGATGTCTCCTGCTTTGTTATTCCCTCCACTTGTTTCTGCTAAAAATAGATTATTGACAGAGAAATAATCAAAGACTTGAAAAGACGCCTATCTGAAGAACCACCTAAGAATTTTCTAAAAAAAAAAAAAAAAAAAAATGACAAGAACGCAAACATCCCGAACAAACGCTTCAAGATGATTTATGTGTGTAAGTGAGATGTTTTAAGTGGACTCTTGGATTGTGTGTTTTTTTTTTAATTAGCTCTCATCAAAAGAAATCTGTGAAATGTTCAGTCTGATTATTTGTTTTCATGAACAAGAATTTGCAACAAGGCTTTGGTGAAAGGCAATAGAAGACCGAATTAGGAAATGGTGACTTTTATTGCACTCACCCTGGTTGTTGTGGGGAAGCTTTGATGGCAGAGTGCTGTAACCCCTCCAGACCTGGGAGGTGAGGCTGCTTCCAGGGGGCAGCGCCGAAGCCATCAGGGAGTTCTCCAGGTCCTGCTGGAACAGCTGCCGTGTAATGTGAGCTTGTCTGGCAGAGATCAGGTAAAGGTATGCTGTATCGCCGTCTTTCTGAACTCCGTAGGAAGCCAGTGAGCGCGGATCAGAGCACAGGCACTGACCGATCACCCAGCGCTGCACACGAGGATGGAAACCATACTCTAGAAAGACCTGGAGAAGCACAGCTATGGAAGTTAGCGGATAAAAGTCACCAGAAGCTTTGCTGTTTCACCAATTTCACAGTTTTCTCACCTGTTGTTTGAGTGTAGCTACAGACATGTAGGGAAAGACTATAACTGTGACGCAACAAGAAGAAGAGGCGTCTTCCACCACCACGGATAAACTGGCATGAACATGGATCACGGCATAAGTCAAATACAAGTGAAACGGACCGGGTCGAAAGCCTTCCTGCTTTCAATTCTGACCTGATTTCTCCATCTGTGTAGTTTTTCTGGGACGGCTGTATCGTCAGCATCGCTTTTTGTCGAGCCAGTGCAGACGCGTGCTGGGAGGCAGCCTGAATGTCGCCTGCTTCGATCACTTTGGAGAGCTCCGAGCACAACTCCTCTGAAAAACACAAGACAAGGTGAGGTTTCCAGAGCCTGCTGCGAGGGCAGGCGCAGAGCGACAGACTCACCACAGAGCGTCAGAGAGGTCGAGCTCCTCTGATCCACCGCTGCTTCAGAGTTGTGTTTCCCGTCCAATTCACAGGCGTTTATTTTTGCCACTGTCAGAGAGAAAACAGCGAGAGGAGTCACTGTATAACATCTCAATATGCGGTGGTTAACATACAGTTCAGCCCACTATTACTCAGAAGTTTTCAAATTCATTGTCATTCAAGTAAAATGTTTAGTTTCTGAGAGGAAATCAGATATGTTTCAAAAGTTAAAGAGCTGAAAAATCAATTTAGAAAACAATAAATGTCTTATTTAAATATGGTAATGTATTTTTAATAATATTCTAATTTATAGATTTCTACCTAAAATGAATAAATAAATGCATCCTTAAATCTAACATTTAAGGATGCATTTATAATAAAGTGATAAAGTTAAACAGGGATGAAGAATGTTGCTCTATAGTAATCTTCCAGCATCTTCAACAGAAATGTTGAATCTGTAAAGAGAAAAAAAAAAATCAGGAGTTTTGTTCAAACTGACCTCTGTGTGCCTCTCTCAGTGACGATATCACCACGGTGGACCAGGCCTCGGCCTCGCGGTCGCAGCGGAAGTTGAAGCGGATGCAGTCGTGAGGCGAAGCAGCAAGGCGCATCTCATGGCAGCGAGAGGATTTGACCTCGTACTGCACCGAGCGCAGGTCAAACTCTGCAATGAACTGAAGGTAAGAACACATGCTGTGACAAAACGGCTGAAACACATGAGTTTAGGTAAATTAAATGCAAGATTAAAACTAAAGAGAACGCAGGTCTGGATTGATCAGATTATTTGTAGATGCATGTTAGAGTGGATGATTAGACAAATTATTTCTCCTCTCACTAGTTTGTGATTGGGCTTATGAATCTGTAGAGGAATATGTACTTTTAAGTATTTCCAAAAACTTTTATTTTTCTTCATACTCACATTTGAGCATAAGTTAACATGAACTTAAAGAAGCACAATTCAACCTGGTGGTTGGAAGTATACACTTTGCAGTTTGCACAAGAAAAAAGAAAGTACCCCCTTTAGAATCTGCCAGAAATTCTGTAAATCCCCAGAGATTACTCTTTCAACATTATCCGTTTACACTCGTTCACTGCAGCTCTTTGGGAACATAAGGCCACAGAGGCAAAGAGGGTTTTCCCTCCTCCCAGACAGAGAGAAGACGTCCATGACTTCTTTGAAATTACTGAGTTAAAAAAAAAAAGTTATAGATGATCTAAAAGAAGCGGGGATCAAAGTAAAGCCATGCAAATCGGAAAGCATCTCAATTGTCGGTGGGGAAAACGTCTTACTCAGAGATGAAAAGCAGATTTGGAGCCTGCGAGGGTTAAGGTGGACGTCATGTGGCGAACTTGGCAAACACGGGACAGATGTGGGAGTTGTGTTTGGATACAGTGAGCCAAGTGAAGTGTAGACGTTCGCAGGGTGAAAACCTTAACATAACAATTTCTTATCCTTAAAAGTCTATCAAATTCCTTCACGCTGACATATGAGAAACGCAGAAAAAGAGAGCAAACGTTCATTTGCGGTTGTATTTTTTTAGCTAAAGTTACTCAACTTTTTATTTTCTCAATATATTTAAAAAACATTTTGAAATCTTTTTTTTCTGTTTTCATAAGGATCTTATTCAGACATTATAAACATAAGGTGGATCCACATTACATCCAGACGGTGGATAATTAAGTCCATGAAAAGATGGAAAAAGTGGAGCTACCTTTATATACAGCTTGTTTAGAGCTACATTTCTAGAATGTAATAAGTTGGCTACTCAGACAATAGTTAATAATAATAGCATGCTATCTTCTGTAGTTGTGTGACATTTTTGAAACCTTCAATTGAAGAATGACTGAAAGATTTCTACTCTGACAGCAACTCAAAAGATGCCATAGGATCTTAATATTTCTCCAAACTGTTTATTTAGCTTTTTTATAAAATTTTGAAACTTTGTCTTAACAAGACACTTTCTTCAGTTAACAAGTTTTCAAAAAGTTAACAGATTCTGTGATTTAAAGTCCTTTTAATGAAAAAAGTGTAAAAGTGACCCGATGTTTTTTTTCTGGATATAATATATCTACCAATCAGCCAGCTGAAATACACATTTTTACTGTGTCCAGATAAAGCCAAATTTGTCTGATTGAAGCTATCTGGGGTCAGTGATGCACAAATACCAAAACCCGATAAGCAGAATTCAATTTTCAATTCAATTAGGTTTATTTATATAGCGCCATTTCACAACAAATGTATTTTCAGGGCTCTTTGTTGAGTCATTCCAACTAAATTACACACACTTTCTTGTTGATCTTGGTTATCACATGATTCATTAAGTTCAGTTTATTATTCAAATTAGTTTTAAAAGTTTTCTGTCGAAGGAAATCCAGTAGATTACGAGTCGTTGATTTGTCTTTAAATTCACAATAATCCCTCACACCAAGCATGCATGGAGCGACAGTGGAGAGGAAAATTCCCCGTTAACAGGAGGAGACCGTCAGTAGAACCTGGTTCAGAGCGAGGCTTTGAGAAGACAGAGCAGATGCACTAAAAAGAAACAAAAGAACTAATGTAGGAGTACGTCATGTTAATTAAAGCAGGGGAACAGTACATTTAATGGCTGGCAGCAGTAATTCAAAAGGCAGGACTGACTGGTGTATTTTGGTAAATTGAAGTCTAGATTCCAAAAGGACTCAAAAGATAAATACTGTGCAACACCTCCAAATGTGGTGGGTAACATACAGCTCAGTCTGCATATAGTGGATTTGAATTGCTTTCGAATTCCAAATGGAAAAGAAGCTATCTAAGATTTGCATTTTATTTGCCTGACTTTATAATTCTGACTGTAACCTTAGTAGTATAGTTGTAAAAGGAGATGAAACACTGAATCCGCTTTTGAACTGCTCAAGATGGCCTGCACTGTCCAGGCCAACGTCGCTATGAGGGATGTGAAGATGCAGGAACCTGGGTGCTTCCCCAACATCTGAGCGTTCAACATCAGCTCTGCAGGTAAACAAACGAGTACGCGGATGGGAACCTCACCACACTGCGGTTTCCGCTCGTATCTCGCAGTGCCAGGCGGAACTCTCCGGCCAGGTTCGGGTCCATGCTGAGCTGCAGCCGCAGAGAGTCGCTGCCCGCCCCAGGTAGGCACAGGGGTCTGATCCCGGAGTGGGACACCGATACGCGGACTGACATCAGGACAGTGCTGCAGCATGCAGCCGGGCTGGGGCCGCTGCACGCAGGCTGCTGGGACGAGGCAGGCACCGGGGCTGGGAGAGCCCAGCTACCCGAGCTGAGTGCCATGTTTCAGACACCGGGGCCGGAGGACGGCTCTTTGCTTCTGCCTGCTTCTGCCGTAGAGTCTACACGGTTCGGCCCGGTTTAAAGAGACGTGGTATGTTCACGGGTAGACTGTGGTTGTGTATCTGCCTTGCAGGTTCTTCCATTTCTATTGAACCGAGCAGATGGGGAGCGAAAGAAAAACAAAACAGGAAGAAGAACAGCACGTCTCTTATTTACGTCCGGAGAGAAACAAGAGTCGCCGATCTGGAAATGGTCTAAAATAAAGACCAGAACAGAATCATCCTGTTATCTTCATATAACTGTGTGATACAACAGCAGAGTGATTTCAGTATTCATATCAGCAACAGGAGAGTGTTCCTGCCCATAGCCATCACCTTATAATGAATTTGAGGAAACTTGGATAGTATAACATTTAAATATAATATATTTTCTGAATAGACCTTTTTCACGCTTCAGGTGTTATGCCGAGAAATGCATGCCTGCCGAGAATTGCATCCCCTGTCGCGGGAGCGCGCATCGCTCTAAACTCTCGCATATTGATGAGTAAACGGGCTGAAATCCGACCGAAGAGGAAACTTTTAAAGATATTCGTAACATTATCACGTTTATTAATCATGTAAGCGCTAAAATTGTGGGTTTTATTTCGCAAATTAATTGAAATAAACACTGATTTTTTTTCACGTTTACTGAGCCATATTTTGTCGAACGTTCTTCAGTGTCTGATGAACAAGTTCTCCGCAGCTGCTTTGAAATTCCAAGATTTTTCTTTTAACACCATAATAGCTTAAAACTTTACAAAACCGAGGCCCAATCCCAATTACGTAGAACATTTTATATTACGCTTAGCTGTCTAGTGTATTAATGTAGGGGAGATGCATTTTAATTTCTGAGCCTGCTAATATTTGCATCCCCTGTCTATTGTCCTGTTCATATGAAACTTATAGTGGGAACTCAGGGAACAAGTGTCATTATGTAGAAAAAATGTAATTTCCAAGTTAGCAGGGGATGCAATTTTTGGCAATATGGATTTCTAGCTTGCCAAAATTTGCATCCCCCCTGTTTTCATCAAATATGATCCAATTGAGGTGAAACTCATACCAGCAGTTCTTACAACTACTCTGGTCATGTAGGACAAGTTATTTCACTCTTAACTCTTTATTTCTCAGAGTTAGCAGGGGTGCAATTTTTGGCAATATGGATTTTCAGCTTGCCAAAAATTGCATCCCCTCTATTTTCATCAAATATTTTCAGAATGATATTAAACTAATACCAGTAGTTCAAAGAACTACTCTGGTCATGTAGAAAAACATATTTCACTCTTAACTCATTATTTTTCAGAGTTAGCAGGGGATGCAATTTTTGGCAATATGGATTTTCAGCTTGCCAAAAATTGCATCCCCCCTGTTTTCATCAAATATGATCCATTTGAGATTAAACTCATACCAGCAGTTCTTAGAGCTACTCTGGTGATGTAGAAAAAGTTATTTCACTCTCAACTTTGTGTTTCTCCAAGTTAGCAGGGGGATGCAATTTTTGGCAATATGGATTTTGCTCCTGCCAAAATTTGCATGTCCTCTCTATTTTTCTCAAATGTTATGCTAATAACATGGAACTCATAGCAGAAGCTCATACAGCTATTCTTCTTATGCAGAAGATGTTATTCCACTCTTAATTTTTTATTTGTACACGTTAGCAGGGGGATGCGTTTTATGGCACAGCCTATTATCAACCTGCCAAAATATGCTTTCCCTCTCTTTTTTTCCTCAAATGTTATCCTATTGATATGAAACTCATACCAGCAATTGAGGGAACAAATGTGATTATATAGAAAAAGCTATTTCACTCATAACTGTTTGTTTTTTTAAGCTTGGGGGGGATGCATTTTTTGGCATAGCAAATTATGAGCTGCCGATATTTGCATGCCCTTTTTTTCAGCTCAAAAGTGTCGTACAGATTTGAAAGTCACTCTAGTAGCTCAGAGCATACGTGTCATTGTCTAGAACATTTCATATAACACATTACTATCCTAATTCTCCAAATTGCAGGACATGCATTTCTGACAATTTTCATTTTGAGCACATTCTCAGATGCATTCAATAATATTGATGACAATAGCGGGGATGCAGATTTTGGCAACCTGAAATTCCACATTGCCGGAAAATGCATCCCCTGTTAACTTGGAGAAACACAGAGTTGAGAGTGAAATAACTTTTTCTACATCACCAGAGTAGCTATAAGAACTGCTGGTATGAGTTTCATCTCAATTGGATCATATTTGATGAAAACAGGGGGGATGCAATTTTTGGCAAGCTGAAAATCCATATTGCCAAAAATTGCATCCCCTGCTAACTCTGAAAATAATGATTAGAGTGAAATATGTTTTTCTACATGACCAGAGTAGTTCTTTGAACTACTGGTATTAGTTTAATATCATTCTGAAAATATTTGATGAAAATAGAGGGGATGCAATTTTTGGCAAGCTGAAAATCCATATTGCCAAAAATTGCATCCCCCTGCTAACTCTGAGAAATAAAGAGTTAAGAGTGAAATAACTTGTCCTACATGACCAGAGTAGTTGTAAGAACTGCTGGTATGAGTTTCACCTCAATTGGATCATATTTGATGAAAACAGGGGGGATGCAAATTTTGGCAAGCTAGAAATCCATATTGCCAAAAATTGCATCCCCTGCTAACTTGGAAATTACATTTTTTCTACATAATGACACTTGTTCCCTGAGTTCCCACTATAAGTTTCATATGAACAGGACAATAGACAGGGGATGCAAATATTAGCAGGCTCAGAAATTAAAATGCATCTCCCCTACATTAATACACTAGACAGCTAAGCGTAATATAAAATGTTCTACGTAATTGGGATTGGGCCTCGGTTTTGTAAAGTTTTAAGCTATTATGGTGTTAAAAGAAAAATCTTGGAATTTCAAAGCGGCTGCGGAGAACTTGTTCATCAGACACTGAAGAACGTTCGACAAATATGGCTCAGTAAACGTGAAAAAAAATCAGTGTTTATTCAATTAATTTGCGAAATAAAACCCACAATTTTAGCGCTTACATGATTAATAAACGTGATAATGTTACGAATATCTTTAAAAGTTTCCTCTTCGGTCGGATTTCAGCCCGTTTACTCATCAATATGCGAGAGTTTAGAGCGATGCGCGCTCCCGCGACAGGGGATGCAATTCTCGGCAGGCATGCATTTCTCGGCATAACACCTGTTTTGAAAGCGGATGAAGGGTTGGACAACTTCCGATGGCTATAACGTTAGCCTTTTAATGCTAGGAAAATGGCTCAGTCTCGGGGCAGTTGTTTTTCTTCAGTCCCTGGTTGTTCATGTGAGGCAAGAAAACAGCCTTATCCGTCGGAGCGCGGATCCACAACGGAGGCAGTGGATCCAGGCGATCCGAAGAGATGAAGGTCCGGACTTTTGCATAAAGACGGGGAGCACTTTCGTATGTAGCCGCCACTTCACACCGGAGGATTTTGTTAGCGGATCCACCACCAACCGCCTTAAATGTGGAACTGTTCCTTCCCTGTTTGCCTGGAATAACTTCACTTCACCGGCAATGAGAGAGTCTGATTTCGAGAGGGCTAAGAAGCGGCAGTTTGTCCTCAGAAAGCTAGCCAGGCTGAAGATGCTACTGTGGACCATGACTACACGGCACATCCACCCGCAGGTAAAAGATAGTATATTGTATATATTTTCCATGTAAGATAATTTCAGTAAAATATAACTGTTGCTATAATAATATTATTATTAATATGAAATATTATAATATTTTATTATCACATAATAATGAAATTATGAGATTATGTATTTTGTGGACAGATTAAGTCAATGGCTGTATACATACATGCTCCGACTCACAACATGTATTGATCTTCACAGAAATAATGTTTCAAATATATAATTAAAACTTATTGCTATCCGTATGTTTTGCTATTTTATTTTGTGGTTTTACAGGTGCACTTGATGAAGCTCTGGATTATATCTAGGAATTGGAAGCCAGACTTCAAAAGTGGATTTGTCTGCCACACTTTTAGCCGCTAATGTGCCTCTGATGACCAGATCCGGTTCTACACCAAATTTCCATCTGAATGTGTGTTACTGATCTTCTGGGAGTCCATTGACCCTTGCATGTCTGTTGGTGTTCTGGACCAGAGCACAGAAACTTGGAGAGGAAGCATGTGCTGAAGCCAGCCCTGCCTGCTGCCTGCCTCTGATTGATGAGTTCCTGATGTTCTCATTCAGGGTTGCAGTGGGCATGAAGGAGCAGCTCATTGCTGACATGTTTCAAGTCAGCATAGCTACTGTCAGCCGAGTGACCATCACCTGGGCCAACTACCTCTTCATTGTGTTCTCTTCCATCAACCTGTGGATTAATTGTGAGAAGGTAAAAGCCAGTATGCCTCAGAAATTTCTGAAGTTCTCTCCAAATGTCCTTGTCATCTTGGACTGCACAGAAGTTGTTCTGGAAAGGCCATCATCCCTCACCTTACAGTCTGAAACGTTCTCTGCCTTCAAGAACCACACCGCTCTGAAAGGGCTGATTGGAGTTGCTCCCTGTGGGTTGGTGGCATTTATTTCAGCGTTGTACACAGGCTGCATCTCCGACAAAGAAATAACGAAGGTCAGTGGAATCCTTCCTCTGCTTGAGTTGGGAGATGAAGTCATGGCAGATAAAGGCTTCCTCATTCAGACCTCCTTCATGAAGTTGGAGCCAAACTCATCATTCCACCATTTAAGCATCCTGGTCAGTTCAGCAAGGAAGAGAGAGAGGAGACCCAGACCATTGCTCAGCTGTGGATCATTGTAGAGCGAGCGATCACTAGAGTAAAGTGCTACCACATCTGGGATTCCCTGGTGCCTCTCACTTTAATAGGAACTGTCAATCAAATCTGGCACAACTGTTGTGTTTTGGCAAATTATCAAGGCCCATTTTGTTGCAGACTAAATTATTTCTGTATGTTAATTGTTTAATACTATGTAAAAGTAAAATGTCTAGACTTTTGCAAAAAATATTCAATTAAAACACACTTTAGCAGCACACTTGACTTTCTTTTTGTATTAAGTTGAATTGCACATATAATATCTGAAATAAGTTTCAGTATTTATATCAAATTGCTGACATAATTAACTCTTTTTTTAGAGATATTTTAACTTTTGCTGTAATTAATAAATACATTTTTGTCTGTCTGTGTGAAAGTTCTCAGACATACAAGTTATAGCCTTTGCACCATTACATTTATAAAGGAGTGTTAACTGTTAACTACCAGAAAAGAATAACAATTCCTTTGTGGGTCATTTCATTCTGTATTTATTAATTGCTTATTTACACACAACATTTAGTTCAAGATGGCAAGTGTCCTGTACTTGAACAGCGATTTATCTAGAGCAAAGGACCCCAAAGTGTTTCACACTACATTCGATCATTCACCCGTTCACAAATACATTCACACACTGAAGCCTTGAAGCAGTCTGACTGCACCTTCGCCATCAGGCCCTCTGACCACCACTATATCATTTGCAGAAGCATACAGAATGTTTTACTTAGTTATAAATTGGGTCATGAGTTAATTTTTTTTGTATATGACTTATAATATATTTTCAATGCTGGTATGTTTAAGTAAATGCTATAACTGATTAACAGAGTGGTATGCTCTTTTCGCTGCTTAAGGTCAGGCATTAAAGTACAGAAATTCAACATGTGCTCATTCCGTTCTTCCAAAATGCAGTCTTCCATATTTACTTTAGGAAACATTTAACAATCAGATAAACAGATCCAAACCCAGGAGGCTCTGAAAAATGTGTCACTGATTAGTGTTGTCATTCCAGATCAGAACCCAAAGTTAACAAATAACAAAGAAAAGTAATGTTTTTGTTTTTGTAGATTATCTAATAAAGGAGAAAGTCAAAAAAGCCGCAGCTAAAGGCACGCCATCATGTTAACCTAACACCTATTGCCACATTTTATCATGAATCTTTAACGAGAAGACGAGTTTCGCGTCCATTGAGCTGCTCAGGACATCAGGAGCCGTCCTGGTCAGACTGTGTAGGTCAGCGTCTGGTCAGAGAGGAAAAAAGTCACAGACATGTCTGTCCTGAAGGAGATCAGCTCAAATGTAAGAAATATAAAACAGACGGAGTGCTTAGTTTTGTTCAGGCGGACCAACCAGATCAAGGAGGAGCTCAGACAGGTAAAACGTAGACACTATACATTTGCGATACGTGAATGGAAAAAACAATTTAAAATATTCATTTTCTTTCTGTTTTAATTTTTTTATGTCTCAATTCACAGGGAGTAAAAAAGCCGTACAGAGAGGTGATTGATGTCTTCTGGGGTGACCCACACAGGGCAGGTCTGAAACCTCTTTCTTTTGTAAGACAGGTATGAGACAACTTAGAACCAAGGTTTACACACTTTCCTTGTTTTGTCCAAATAACTGTTAGCTGTCCTCTCTTATAGGTTCTTGCAGCTTGTCTCTACCCTCAGCTTATGGATGGAGACAAGCTGATGGTGGATGTCAAGCAGAGGGCTCAACACCTGCTGAGAACATGTGCGGGAGAGAGTGTAGGTAAGACTTGTGCATTTGTCCAGTATGAGATTCACTATATATGAAGACAAATTCATGGATGAAAAAAGTGAATTGCACTGCTAATTTGGGGAGATAATATGTGGTTAAAGGTGCCAGTAATAGTGATAATTGTGGAGGACACTGTCTATTGGGTCAGTCTTATGACAAAAACATAACAGAAAAGATGAAAGCTTTCATATCGCCACCAAGAAGAATCTAAAAAATGTTTTCATATATGATTTCTTTGAATTTGAAATAACTTTTGTCATGTCTCCAGGTTCTTACTCTGCCACAGCAGGAATACCACAAATAGTTCAGAGCGTCTCCGAATACATTGTGAGACGGGATGGAGGGGTTCCATGTCACCCTGAAAACATTTACATCAGCCCAGGCTCACAGTGGGCACTCACGGTAATTCAACACAATTCAATCTTCCTCTTCCTTTTGTTGGTAACCTGGTTAGCACAGTGTGTCGTCTCCTGGGCTCTTCAGAACATTTTTAAGGTCTTGGTGAATTCCGAGGCCTCACCCAGAACTGGAGTGCTGATCCCAGTGCCGTGCCACTCCACCACTATTATATCCCTCATGACGCTGGGAGCGGTGGCGGTTCCCTATTACCTCAGAGAGGAGCAGAGCTGGGCGCTGGAGACGGAAGAGCTGCAGCGAGCTTTGGACTCTGCAAAGGGAGTTTGCAACCCGGTTGCTCTATATGTCATCAACCCTGGAAACCCAGCAGGTAACAAAATCGAGGCAGTATCAATATGATTTGTGTGTCCTGTCACTGGATTTGAAACAGATGTATATTTTTTTATTTTATGTCTGCAGGTTATGTTCAAAGCAGGAAATGCATTCAAGAGGTGATTCGTTTTGCTGCAGAAAAGAAGCTTTTTCTTCTAGCTGATGAGGTTAGTGAATCAAGAGTTTTACAAAATATTCAAATACTGAAACCTGTGTAATGCAATTTCTTCCTCCTCAGGTGTATCAGGACTGTGTTCATGGGAAGGAAAGTGAGTTTGTCTCTTACAAAAGAGCTCTGGGTGAAATTGGGGCTCCGCTGTCAGACACAGTGGAACTAGCATCCTTCCACACGGTCTCGAAAGGCCTCATGGGAGAGTGAGTATGCAATCACACCATCTGACACATGTGCGCTTTTACCCAAACAAACACAAAAGCTCAACTTAAGAAAAATGAAAGTACTGAAGCATATAAGTGTTACTATAAGTATTACCATTAGTAGTAAGTGAGTCAAGAATATGAAGAAAATAAAAACTTAAAAAATAAAACAAACTTTTGACCTGCATTTTCTCTTTTTATAATGTTTACTCTTTTGGAGTGAGACGCAAGTTTTTCTTTCGTTGTTCACTCTGCCCAGACAAATGTCACTCCAAATATGGAAAGTGGCTGAACTCCCCAACATACTACTTACTGTATGTGATTGGTGACTCTAAACCCACTTTAATCCTTAATCTAGAGTTGTTTCTAAGAAAATACGACAGTGTTAATAAGTTATTACACCGAGTTAGCATTCAGAAACTCTTGGGAAAATGTTGTTTGTGTAATCAATCCTACGCAAACAAGCTGAACAAATGAATAAGTAGAACAAAATGTATAGATCTGTAAAGTATACACCACACCTTTCTGTGGTGTATACTTTGAAAGGTGTGGTGTAAATCTGCAATAAATAAATTCACATTGAGGATTTATTTGAGATTTTTACTTTAATTATAAAACAGCCAGGAATGTGTTGCATTATTGGAGAAGTGTAACGTTTACATATCCAAAATAAGACATCTTGTGTGAATATGCAAACATTCAGAAGGTGAGGGTACTAGTCTTTTCATCCCTTTGAATTTTCGTATTTTTATTATTTTCGTCGCTTTGTACTGAGTTGAAATTAATTAGAAAATACCAAGAGCTTAATATTTTCATCCATGGTTATTCATATCTCTGCCATATGAACAGCTTCAGTATGAACCACACTGATACCAAACAGACCCCCATACCACTCTATGCTCCACTCAAACTTCAGAAACATTTGTTTATAAAATTGCAGCTCATCACTAATTCATCCTACTATAAACTTGTGAAGAGGAATAGGTAGATTATCAGTTTAGATTGGTAGGAAATGCATAAAATATTACAATTTAGTGGCACGCCTTTACCTCACAGATATCTCCTCAGGCATTCATCATATCATTACACGTTTTGCAGTTCATATGAAAAAAAATGCTTAATAATAATTTTTTGAACTATGATTTTTAAGCACTTCATATAAGTCTGTTGTATTAGGTGTGGTCTACGGACTGGGTACGTTGAGCTTGTGAACCTTGACCCTACGGTAATGAAGCACATCGACAATCTATTCTCCACCAACTCCTGTCCCATTTTGGGACAGTTTGCCTTGGATGTGATGGTGAATCCTCCACAACCAGGAGCCCCCTCATACCCTCTCTATTTGAAGGTGAGATATTTTTATTTACCATAATGACTGGGGATACTAACAGTTCAAGCTGTTGGCATGATCTTCCATTGTGCAGGAGACACAGCATATCAGGGCCTTGTTAGCTCAAAACGTGAGGAGGGTGGAAGAAGTCATCAACAGCTTCCCTGGTTTTAGCTGCCAACCACTGGAAGGAGGAGCATTTGCATTCCCAAGAGTGTTTCTTCCTCCCAAAGCTATTGAGAGAGCCAAGGTTTCAGAATAAATGCACATTGAGCAATATAATGCAACTCATAATATACTGCCAAAGGTTCTTGTGTGTTTTGTTATGAGAGTGGATTTATTTGGATGTTTCAGGAGGCTGGCCTGGAACCGGACACATTTTACTGCATGAGACTTCTGGAGGAGGCAGGAGTGTTGTTTAGTCCTGGGAGTGAATATGGACAAAAGGAGGGCACCTACCACATCAGGTGAGACTCAAATTCTTCAATGTTTGACAAATTAGCCATTTTAAATTAACATAAAATGATTAAAGTTAACATCACACAGCACAGGTATTCACCACTCCCACTTGTCTCTGCAGATTTTGCATCATGACCCCCACAGACACCATGGAAGAAATACTGAAACGTTTGAGCGTCTTTCACAAACAGTTTATGAAGGAGTTTTCATGAAAACAGGAAAAAGTCTCTTCTGACATTGCAGTCAGTAAAAACAAAACTCATGCCTTCATATTGGCAAGCCATTTTATTGTTTTAATAAACAATAACAATGTTCTCAATTTCAATGACCCATCCTTACTAAGAGTAAAATATGCTTCATGATTTTGAAATTTTCCATGACGTCAAACCTTGCATGCAGAATATATGTATCTTTTAATCTACTTCACTTTCTGTGCCAGACATCTCAACAAAAGGGTTTGACTCTGTATTGTTCAGCAGCTCTACAAGTAACGAGATGAGATTTCCATTTTGAGAAATGTTAGCTTTACTGGGATTGTTGAAGTTGTGGTAGAGCATGGTCTGAATGGAAGTGCGAAGCTCCCAGAGAAGATCCCATGTCTGAACTGGGACCTCGCAGCGCACCAGAGACTGGCCAGGAAAAGATACCTCCACCATGTCGCCTTTTACTGAAACAGCAGGAAAAAAAGATGAAAACTTTAGTTCAAGTATGAAATAAGATCACCTTTTTTGACACCTAAGAAAAAACACTTATTAAATTAGAATATGCATTCTGATAAGCCTCATTTATTATATTTAAAAAGTACCTTTTAAAAACAACCTTTAAGCAGGTATCAATCATATTTCATTAAACCAACATTTCTCCATTAGAAATTCTAAATGTTGCCATTTCATAAGCAGTCAGTAGAAAATCAATTACCAAATCAAAGCATAGAGATAATCTTTTAATCAATGTGTGCATTTCTTTGTAAATTTGACTGATACAAACATTTTACAAATTTAATGTATTGAGACGTACCTGTATGTGTGACTTACAAACAGATTTGTTTAAAAGTTCTTGCAAATTTTAGAAGGTGAAGAAATATTTTTAAGCAGTGGATATTAGCCATCTTTAAAACGCAACCAGAAAAATTGCATTTCCTGTGAAAATGTTGTAACCTGAGTAAACTAACTGAAGGGGGATTTCATTCCAACAATCTTGCCACACTAGGACAAGACTTTAAAGAACTGGCATGTAGGTTTTTACTTTCCAAAAGCACACACACCCTTTGACAAAAAAAAAAATAATAATACAATTGTCTTCAAATCTAAAATGTATTGAGAAAAACGATTTCAACAGCTAGCTCCAACCACTCGTGCTCTCTACATGCACTGCGACAAACATTACCTGTCTCTGAAATGTCACAGTCAGTGAGCAGCAGCAGGGCAAGGGGGTGAACTGCAGAAGAGTCCCTGATGAAAACATTCCCGTTAGACTTGACCGCACTGAAAAAGGTCAGCCACCTGCTGGGGAGGTCCTCTTTGCCTCTGCAACAGAAGGGAGACAAAGTGAACATGACCATTATCACTTGGTGTCACTCTGCTGGGGAAAAGGTCTGAACATGATCAAACCTGTTCACTGAAGAGCGGTGAAGCAGCACCGGACCGCTGAGTGAGCGCAGAGCAAGATTTTTGGGACAAAAGCGCCCCCCTTTGGTAACAATGCCTTTCTTTACCTTTAGAAAAAAAAAAGGCAGCGGTATTAGGATGAGCCAGAATGTATGCAACATAATATTTATTGAGAGCAGAACAGTCTATCATTTAAATATCTTTTACTTGGAAATCTTGAGCCAAGCACAGTATGAAAGTGAAATGGACTAAATTTACTTGTTGCTTATTTTTAAGTTCTTTTACACTTTCACATGGATTCCTAGGCAACATGGCATTAAGTGCTTTGTGACAAAGGCACATTTCTATTTGATAGAGCTGGAATCAAACCCCAAATGTTTCCAATTGCAGGAATATTTATCTTATAGCAATTGCATAGAAGCACTAACAAAAGCCAGTATGCAGAGTTGTTTACCTGGATGAGGTTGGGATACAACCCAGCCAGCAGTACGGCCTTCAGCAGCTCGTCCTGATTGCTGTGCTCATTGTAGATAGAAGTCTGCTGCTGGCACTCACTGGAACGGGAAACCAGCTCTGCTTCCTGCAGGTTGTCACTGAACTGGGAAATGAGACCTGCCACAAGATGAAACAAGAGCAGGATTTTTATCAAACTGAAACTTTATTCCAAAAATCTGGAAAAGACTCATCTGAATGTGAGTGGCTCAGACAAACCATTGATAAATCGGAGACTGCCTCTGGACAGAGTGTATCTGTCCAAATAGTCATCTCTGTTCTCTCTGTTCCGCTCATGCTGGACTTTCCTCCAACCCAGAATCGCTCGACTGAACACCAGATAGTCGCTAAAGCTGGAGCCGCTCAGCTCCTCTTTGGCCTAGACAAACAAAGCACAATTACGGTAGTTAAGTCATAATAATCTTTTTCCAAAATTCTCTGGTGTTCTTTTAAAAAAAATTTTGCTGAACATATTTTCTTATATTTAACAGACTTGAAAAATACACACAGAGACTCAGATTGACCTTAGGTGTGTTCACAAATCATCAATATTTGCTTTAGTAGATCCAAGTGCAGTCCCTAATACAGTTATGCTTATCTGACTTATTATGATAGGTTTCTTCAAAGCTGCTACTAAGGGGTTTAAATATTATGAAATATTTAGCATTTTGTACATACGGTAAATTGAGCATCTAAACAATATTGTATTTATTTTTATTTCCTTTATTTGACCAGATAAACCCCATTGAGATCTAGATCTCATTTTCAAACAGGACCTGGGCAGAAGACTGCAATACACAACATCCTGGTTACAAAATAAAACCAATTATAAAACTGAGATCCAGAGATGAAACTCACAATTTATAATTACCTTTGTTACTATTTTTACCTTAAAGTAAAAAGAAAAAATACTTTCACAACAGAAACAAAATAATACATTTATTAAAAACAAAACTCACCTTTTTCACAAGAGTTCTGTTCTGCAGGCTGTTGAGGAATGGGTCTCTGGTGAGACAGGCAACTACAGACAACAGGGGCAGAACACACCTGAACATGGCACTCAGTACGAGGACTTTGCCCAGGCGTGGGTCACATGACATGCATGCGACACGCTCCCCTAAAGGAGTCAGGGTTTCTGTCTTGTCCAGGACTCCTGCCACAAATCAAATGATGTAAATGTGTTGTAACAAAGAGGTTCAGATATCAATTTGAACATCAATGTCACAGCAGATGTTTATGTGGATTTGAGTCCCTCACCGATATCTTGGAGGTTTTGGACAGCATCTCTCACAGCATGTGGCTCTGGACTGTCCAATACTTGGGACAGGAAGTCAACGGCCTGTTTATAAACACAATTTTTATATGTGTATATCTTTTTAAATGGTCATCACAAAAAATGGTTAAAAAAAAAGGCAGCAAGAAACATCTAAAGTACCTTGCAATTTGGACTGTGGATTTTAGCCTGCAGTACTAAACTCTCCAGTGGTGTGCGCAAGATTTCAGGAACAGGAAAGGGCGTCATGGATTCCAGCTGTTTCCTTGGGAACAGGTGGTACGCCTGCCCCGGCTGACAACGTCCTGCTCTCCCTTTTCTTTGTGTGACGTTAGAGCGAGATATCCAAACTGTGTCCAGACAAGAAACCTGCAGAAAAAAATTGTTTAGTTTTATCAAGAAAAATTGTTTTGGTTTCAGATTCCAACATGAAATACAAATTAAACGCATAAAAAAAACAACGACAACAAAAAAAACCTTTGTCCGCTGGTCATAATTCTGTTCCTTGTGAGTTCCTGTATCCACCACATGTACTATATCATTTATTGTAATGGAGGTCTCCGCTATGTTGGTGGTGAGTACAATCTTTCTCTGTCCAGCTTGGGGACGCTGGAACACCATCTGCTGGTCAGCTACTGATAAGCTTGAGTGCACTACAAAAAAAAAATAAATCAGAAAAGTCATCTTAGAGTTATCAATAACCCCCCAAACACCAAAACTTGTCTATCAATGTGTTCAGTCTTACACGGTACGATCATTTGTGAGCCTGGTGAAAAGTGTGGTTTCTCCTCCAGTTTTTCTTGAACCATCTTGATGTCCTGCCACCCAGGGAGGAAACACAGCACCGCACCTGCAGATGGAAGGGAAACAATGTAAAAATATGTCTGTGAAGCAAAGATATGAAACAAAAAAGATTATTCAGGCGAGTATGCATTAGTTACCTGGCTCTCCATGTTTGTCAATGTGCTCAATTACATCAGCTACTAAGTCCAGATCTGGTGCGGCCTCATCCGACCCCTCCTCAAACAAAATCAGATAAACATTTTTAAAGAAAAAGAAAAAAAAAATCTAAACGTAAACGTAACAGCTCTATAAAATTTCACCTTGCTTAATTCCACCCTGTTTTGGAACTTAGCCGAATGTCCCATCTCCTGCATCACATCCTCCAGGTACTTGTCCTTCACAGGGTGCATGAATCCCGGGACCTTTACAATAGGGCAGCCTCCAAAGTACTCTGCCAGCCTTTGGTTGTCCCCGGTGGCACTCATGAGAACAACTCGCAAGTCCGGGTTCTCGTCCAAGTTCGAGCGTAGCAACGCCAGCAGCAGGTCTGTGTTTACATCTCGCTCATGTACCTCGTCCACAACGACGTGACTGATTCCTTTCAGGGTTGGGTTGGACTGCAGCTTCTTCAGTAGGACGCCCACAGTGAGGAAGAGCATGGACCCGCAGCTGTTCTCCGGAGGGCGACTCTCAAGTCTCACCTATGCACAGAGGAATTACTGCGTCGGCGTTGGACATTACACTAGTTTCCTCTCACTACAGTAATTTCTTCCTGTCATTTATATTCCATGAACTGTGTTCACTTTGTATGATGTTACAACTAACATTTGGTTTGTAAGACATTACAAAACAAACTACATAATTATGAAGGGGAACATAAAGAGGTATGACATGTTTCTGAAATTAATGTGAGAACCAAACTTTAAGTGTTACTCAGTCTCAAATGACATAATTTTCTGTAACAATTAAAAAGAAATAGTACAAATTTATTGAGCCAGAAAAAGAAAACACTTTAAAATGAACCATTACCTGGTATCCGACATGGTGTTTCAGATGTGGCCCCATCTCATGAGCAACTCGATGAGCTACAGACACGGCACTGATCCGACGAGGCTGCGTGACAAGGACGTTGCAGTCTGCGCCCTCCCCATTTCTCACTTGTTCCTCCAGCAGAAACCGTGGGATCCGCGTCGTCTTGCCACATCCTGTCTCACCTGCGATCACAACCACCCTGGAGGAGCGCACGGCTGAGACCACGCGCTGTCGGTGAGCGTCGACAGGCAGCTCCACGCTGAGTCCAGGGTTTGCATTTTCCCACGCCTCCTGAAGCTGGCGACTGAGGTACCGAGCCTGATGTTTGGACATCGGCCTGTACGGCCTACCGGTGATAGCATCTGCAACATGGTCTTCTTCATCCTCTTCCTCCTCGTTTGCTGTCTGTTGTCCTCTTGCCTCTTCGTCCTCCCATAGTTTCTGTACTTCTGTTGCAACCGGGTACTGTGAGGAAAATAACTCAGAATGAATGGTTAGAGTTGCAGTATGCATCTTTCATAACCGATGTGCCATATTTCCATATCATGTCCTGACAGTACAATATGACACAGAAGATCTGTGGAGAAAAAAAAGAGGAAAAAAAAAAGAAGAAGACACGCTCTCCTGCTTTCTCCCTGGAGTCCTACTTCCATCTGCAGAAATCCCCACACCACAACCTGTTGTGAATGCCTAGGCTAGTTAGCATGGCTACTGTCCACACATTTGGCCTTCTTAATGCATGAATCTAAACAAGCAAGACATATGGAAAAGGAACTGACTTGTGTTAGGTAGTCTCTCATGCGTTGCTCCAAATATTCTGGAATCTCAAGTGGGAATGGACGCCTCTCTCTCTCTCCAGCCTCCTTTACTTTTTCTCGATGATACTTTGCATGAGTAAGTGGATTATTCTCTTCATCTAGCAGGTCACGCTCCTGCACCAAAAGCACGAGAAATATTTTAACATAATTATGAATTGCAGCTAAATGGACATCAGTTCATCAGATCTCCTCCCACCTTCAGCTTCATGCAGGCAAGTGCTGCAGCCTTTTTCTCTGCCATCACTCGGCTACGCGCCGTCGCTTCGAACATCATGCGCTCCGGCCAAAGTAGAGTCAGCTCGCACGTTTTTAGTTTTCCACCTGCTGTTCTGAAATGCATTAACTCCTGCAGGAAAAAAACAAACAAACATATATTCAGATATGAGGATTATACAAATGATAAGCTCCGAATGTAGAAATGTGAAAAACTTCGACTAACCCTGACTCTGCTGGATGAAGTGGCCACCTGGATCACTCTGGTCAGAAGAGATTTAGGTTGTGGAAAAAAAGAAAGAGCTTCAGAGACATTGGAGGCATCTTCCACAGGAGGGAACAATTCATCGGCTCTGGAGTTGGGAATGTTTGTCAGACAGTTCTCTTCAGGATCATAAAGATGGGAATGTAGCCCTCCTCTCATCCGGCCAGCTCTCCTCTTTGGGAGCTGATTGTTAGGACCAATCACACCCAATTCCTTTGGTAAAAAACAAAAACACAGGTACCATTTTTATTCAGAAACCAATTGTCTTCAGCAGATGCCCAATTTAGTTTGCCGGCGTATATTTTAATCTTAGTATAAATACAGCTGTTAAGTGTGTTTTACAGCCCACTCCTCCACCCAAAAAAACTGACAAAAAAAATGCAGATCTACGTGCAGCAAAAATTATACAGACTCAGAGAATCTGAAAACATGAGCAAACCACATATTGCAGATTTTTGGATTAAAAGAAATAACTTTGTTTTGTTTTACTTCCACTCCAGAAGTATGTTTCACGTCGTGTTGATCAATCACGCTAAAACCCAATAATATACACTGAGATTTGGAGTTGTAAAGTGAAAAGATGCGAACAATCTAGTGTGACAAATATTTTAGCAAGATATTGTGGAGCTCCTTTTGTTACTTTTACAGCAGCTTACCCTGAGTCTGAGGCAGGCTGCAGCAGCCGCAAATCGCTCTGCATCAATTTTCTTGGAAGCATAGCCCTCTTCTTTAATCTTGCTGGGCCACAGCAGCGTGACAGTGGCCTTCTGCAGGAGCATGGTTACAAAATACAATTGTCTCAAACACAAAAACCTCTACATGTTAAGAGGCATATGATGGGTGAAATCGAGAGGATTTCAGCTGACCTTGACACCAGAATGTTCTGTACAGGTGTACTGGATGAGCTGGGACAGATCATTCACTCCTAGTGACCGGGAAATGGTGTTGTTGAGGAGACTTTTAGGATCTGGAAACTCCTTCAGAAGATCTGGAGTACCATTACCTAAGAATTAAAAACAATGACAAGACACAGAGAAATGTTAACGCTGTTTGTCGGCACTTTAACCAAACCAACACACGTTGAAATATGATCTGAAAACTGGAAGCGGAATGATTTTTATCACATTTTTTTATGCTGGATGTCCTTGAGGTTATATACTGCTGCGACAGTCAACTATTAGCTAACCGGCATTTTTTTTACTCACCTCGTTTACTGTTGAAAAATGACGCGCTGTGTTCGTGAAACGTCTGCGCTTTTGACCCATGCCACCGCATTTCTCCGCTCCAGTTAAATGCCGTTTTCCCTGCGGTATGAGCACATTTGGCCACTTTGCAAAGCTCTCTCAGCCTCACGAGTAAGGTACCGGGCAGCGCCATCTTTAAACAACGTCTTCTTCTGCTTCTTTGGAGTGACGAAAGGGGGTAAGCTGTTTGTGGCGCCCTCTTCTGGGTGGATGTAAAACTGATTTACACACTCCGGTTCCTTCGTACTTTTTACTCAGAGATTATCCCTATATTGAGGTCGCCACGGATGCTGGTGCTCATCTCCAGCGGTCAAAGGTCAAGATTAATGAGAATAATTATTTTTAGGTTATTTATTGCCATTTGGGACTTTTCTCTAAGAGTGATGAGTGCCACTGCCACTCTTATGAAGAGGCACAATAGGAGCAGAGCAGCTGTTTAGTATTAAACTTTGGAAATGTAAATTTTTTCTAAGAACAAGATAGGGATATAAGTTGCAGGTGAAAATATACTCATGTTATAAGATATCCCAGTTTGTATACATGAAGGACAATTTAAACATTAAACTTATACTTACTTGATATTTTTATTACAGGGTCTTGTAAACTTTTAAATGGTCAGTCACTAAAACCACATAGTAGTGTAAGAAGGAAAACCCCAAATATCTAAGCTATTGAAAACATAAGTGGCAAGCTGCTTAGAGTGTCTGCAGTTTAATGGTAAACATTAGTCCAGCCACCTGCAGAATAGAAGGAAAACTCCCAGGGTGGGTTTGACTGGTCTTGTCTGGACTCATTCCCATGAACAGTGCTGTTTGATAAGTCACTTATCTTTGAAGAAAAAAGACAGAGATGGAACTGGGACTTGTTTTCCTGCTGGTTGTCACATCTGGTAATTTCAAAGTTAAAACGTGATCGTTCTGATTCCAAAAATCTGTGTGAAGCTCGCTATTATTTTTGAATTGGATCAAGATGAGATTTAACCTTCACTTAGGGTGTCATTTTAAACTTTGCCTTAATTTGCCTCTCACTTCTTCAGTGTCTGGGTGTGGCGTGCCCAGTTACTGGCCCAACACAAGTCGAGTAGTAAATGGAGAAGAGGCTCGTTTGTACAGCTGGCCGTGGCAGGTGAGTGAGTGAAGAGGGGGAAAAAATTATGACATACACAAAAGTAATGTGCAAAAATGAATTGTTTCTTTTTCTACCCATTAATATGATTTTATTACTTAATAATATTTAATCCACCGTGTTTGGGCATATTGTGTTTAGATATGGATTGTACCAGAGCTGTTGTCATCTGCTATAGAAATGTGCTACAAATATTAGCTTCATTGTTTTTTATTTTACCCTTAAGGTTTCGTTGGAGTCTTTTTACCCCACTTGTGGAGGAACACTTATTGCCCCAGACTGGGTCTTGACAGCCGCACACTGCATTACGTGAGAGTTTTTTTTTATGGCATTTGCAAGAGCTTACTGGCTATTTTGAAATGTTGTGTCAATTTTCTGACTGTTTATTATTTTCCAAATAATGAAATAAACAAAATATGCTACAATTTATTTATATCCAATCTGAAGAACCCAGCACGAGAAGGAGGTTACCTTTTGACTTTGTGAAAGTACTGTATATCCTCAACATAAATCAGGGAGCTTTCTAATCTTTTACTTTGGAAAGTATATACAACATTTTTGTTTCCAATCCAGATTCCATACATACAGAGTGGTTCTTGCTGAGCATGATATGGACAAGGAAGAGGGACCCGAACAGTCCATCATGGTGGCAAAAATGTTCATTCATCCCAAATGGAATGATAACTGTGTGTCTTGTGGGTATGTTCAACAATACAAAGTTTGGAGGAATGATTATTTTCTAAGAACTTTGGAAAATTACCAAGAATAAATTATATGTTTTCAGTACTTCACAGAGAACTCAGTTAGAAGGATATCTGGTTGGGTTTAAGAAATCACATCAGTAGGAAATAATGATGTAATTCACCAGAGCTATAATTTGCAAAAGACACTGAAATGTCAATATAACTAATGAAATCCACAAAAATTATACATTTAAATAGTTTTGTTCTTGTTCTGTAGGAATGACATTGCCCTGCTCAAACTGGAGAAAAGTGCTGACCTCAATGACAAAGTTAAGCCTGCCTGCCTGCCAGAGCACAGCTCCACTCTGACACACAACCAGCCCTGTTACATCACAGGCTGGGGTCGACTTTACTGTAAGATTTGCTGTTCACTCAGACTGTTAAATATGACATGGTTCTAATCATCAGTTTTTTTTTTTTTTTGGAGCATAATTTATGTTGTCAGTGTTTACAATGAGGGAGTAATTTTCTCTGCAGCCGGTGGACCCAGGGCAACTCGACTCCAGCAGGTGCTGCTTCCTGTGGTGGATCACAGCGTCTGCAGTCAAAGCGACTGGTGGGGTAGCTCAGCAAAGACGACAATGGTTTGTGCAGGAGGAGACAGCAAATCGGCATGCCATGTGAGAAACATCCAAAGAATTTAACGTGTTCATGTAACACAGACCGGTTGAATAAGAATCTTCCTGAAACCTGCAGGGCGACTCTGGGGGCCCTCTAAACTGTAAGGGTCATGACAACAGATGGTATGTGGAAGGAGTGACGAGCTTTGTTGACGGTCGTGGATGCAATATCCCTAAAAAGCCCACCGTCTTCACGCGGGTGGCTTCTTTTGTCCCATGGATCAGCGAGGTGAGGGAATCTATTCGCATAGTAAAACTTATCTGACTTTGGGGTACATACAAAGTAAAATGTTTACACACTGCTGCGAAAAAAAGATTGATGTCTTCGTTTTAATTTCGTTCTAAATGATCAAATTTTATTATAAAACAAAGTTTCACAGCTTTAAGACTATGGAACTGGTTGTGTCAACCTCTAATCAAAGCTCATTAATGAGTTATCAAAGAGCATATTTTCACATACAATCAGGGTGATTTTTCTTTTCACCTTTAAATTTTGAAGTTACCATTTAAAAATGGTAACGCTCTGTTGTACTGAGATTATATTTGTCTGATATGTTGACATTTAAGAGTGACACAAAATCAAAACAGAAAATTATTTTACTTTCACAGTAATGGATTTAATCATGTTGCATTTTCTTACAGACGATGGCCCAAAACTGAGGAAACCTTCAACAGTGGTGCAATACAGAACAATAAACAGTTTGATTGACTTTTTATTTTATTATGTTCATCACTGAAAACTTAAACTTATTATACAAGATATATAATATCCATTAAATTGCAGAATTAATTCTTATAATTAAATATAGGTGAAAAACTAGAACAGAATACATAAAAGCATAATCTGTAAACCCTTTAAGTTTAATAAGAGTGGTATTACTCAATTTCTGCTATACAGAGAAAAAAGTAATAGAAAAATGCAATTTACCCTTTAGACCATATTCTGAAGGGTAAATTTCTACTCTGATTATTTTGAAATAATCAGGGTAGAGAAAAAAAAATCTATAAACCTTCAGGGGCTAATTTCAATGGTTGCAAGCAAACTCTTGGAGTACAAAGCTTTGTAGATTTGGTCTTCAGCTTCACAATGGCTTGTGAGTAACTCAAACACTCAAGGGTTTGATGGTGTCCAGGTGAAGAAGTCAAAACCCCGGAGCTCCTCAGGCAGGTACTCCTGTTCCACCGGGCTGCTAAATTCTGGGTTGTATTTGTAGCCTTTAGCATAGCCCAGCTGTTTCATCAGCCTGGTGGGTGCATTGCGTAGGTGCAGGGGGACAGGAGGGAGGGGACCTTTGTGATTTCTCAAACATGCTTTTACATTGCCATACGCCTTATAGATCTCTATAGACTTGGGAGCTCGTGCAAGGTAGACAGCACATTGAGCAAGGATTACCTGAAAGAAAATGATAAACAATCTTTGTAGGAATGGTGGAAAATTAAAAAACAATCTATGATGGTAAGTAAGGCATGCCTACCTCACATTCAGGCATACCAATGAAGTGACAGGCTTGAAAGGTGGATACAGCCTGAGTGAGAGCGGAGGGGTCAGCCAAACCTGGAGGAGAAAAAGCAGCGAGACATGTGAAAATCAATCACATTTTATTCAAAAATCCAAAGAGCAGAAATAGAGGCATAAAAAAAACACACACCAAATATTAAGAATATTGATGTTCATAACATGAATAATTAAAAAAAAAGATTAGGTATGGGGGATAACAAACTGTGGAAAAGCACTTTGGAAGAATTCCTGTACTTATCTAGAAACATCTAGATATGTTTCTGTACTTTCCCAAATTCATAATTCCAGAGATCTTGCCCTTTTTAGTCATTTTGTTTTAAAACAAAATGTTATGGTGAATTTACAACAACTAGTTCAACAGAGGTCACGTTTTGAATATATGGATCAGAAAAATCTAAGGACAGACGAATTAAAGAACAGTGGTAAAGACTCAAAAGGGGCACAGATGGACGATTGGACAAACAGGATGGATGAGGAAAGATGGATGGATAGGCAAAAAGGCAAATGGTCAGTTGGACAAACAGGTAAACAAAACATTGAATGAATGAATAAAAGGATGGACGGGGAAACCATTGGAAGGGGCTGATTGAAGATAATGCTATAAATAAAATGACCTACCAACATCCTCGCTGGCGAAGCGGACCAGCCTGCGGGCCACGTAGAGCGGATCCTCACCGCCCTCCAGCATGCGGCCCAGCCAGTAGAGGGAGGCATTCTCGTGGGAGCCTCTCATGGACTTATGCAACGCTGAGATACAGTTGTAATGCTCCTCACCTATGAATAAATTACACACACATATTAACACATTAACACAAGTTTCCTCACCCTGTGAGGCAAGGAACAGCAAGTCCTTCAGACAGCTGAACATCAAAGGTCAACATGGAGGACAAACGAGTGATGAGACGTGATATGTAAATGGTTGGAGTAGCAACATCTACAATCTGAGGATTTTCAATACCTCATCTATTAATAACTATCGTGATAGATGTTATGGTGTTTATGAGGACATGGGGAACTACTAATCTCTGCCACAGTTATGAAGGGGCCAAATTATACAACACAGCATGACAAAAGCTGAACTCTGCAATGTTATATAATTAGTTTTGTAAAGGGCACTGATGTCCTCATAAATATGAATGATAATGTCAAGTATTAGGCATAAAAAAACACAAAAAAGTGGCCTCAAAGCTTTATTTGTTTGTGACTGCTTTAGTGCCTGCAATTGGATACATTTCTAGAAAAAGCTCCATAAGGATCATACAAGTATCACAGATAAGCCCAAAATGAGCCACTGTAAGATATTAATATTACTTTTAATTACAGAATAATTGGTCAAATCAAAAGGTTAGTGTAAACCTAAACCTGATAGAGTTATGACAACATCTGGCCTTAACTTGAAGATGTAACATGACAGGGCTCTTTGGCTAAACAAAACATTGTTACATGCATCAGATTTAAATATCCATTTGTTTTTTTTCTTCAACAACTGCCATTTTTATTTTTCAAATCTCTAACTTGTAAAGTAGCTAAATTCATTTCACTGCTACTACAATGTTAAACACTTTTGCAATTCATTGCTAATTTATTAACACTATTAATTTCTTGGATTGTAATTTAAAATGTAAATCAAAGATTCACAGTAAGTCAACAGATTTTGTTAGTTTGAGAATAAATTTTTGTTCTCAAACAAACCCTAACCTTAACCTTAACCCTACTGTCAAAAAACATTAAATATAATATCCTAGAAATTTTTCCAAAATGTGTGAAGGCTAACCATAGAGATATTTGAGGTCAATTACCTCCCTCTACTTGCAGAAAGGTTTGCAAAAAAACCGAAGATAGCATAACAGTCAGCAACATTTCTTTGCCAAAGAGCATAAAATTGCTGTAGAACACTACTTACAATGCTAAACTGCATGTTAACATGATGTAATCAATATGTGTTCTTAATTAAAACGATAATTTCTCTCGGTGTGCCAATAACAACTGCAAACTCCAAATTTAAAGCGGACCTTTCTAAATGCAGGAAGGAATAACAAAAAGTTTGATACTTGGAGCAAAGACACTCGTTCTTTCTCCAGTGACTCTAAGCACGTATGAGCTCACCTGCTTTATCATAGAGGATGTGGGACCTCTGGAGACCCTCCTTGATATGCTCCTCTGTCACCACAATCTCTTGAGGAAATCCGTGTTGTGTTGACTGGTTCAGTTGTGGGGATTTCATCTGAGCTTGAACAGCCAGCTGGAGACTATTGAGTCCAGTTCTTGCGTCACCATCACAGAGGTAGGCTATGGTGTCCAAGGCTTTCTGCTCTATGTATATAGTTGGTCTAAAACAAGAATACAGAAAATATATAAAGCATCAGAATATGACAGACTTTAAATAACAGATATTTCACTTTATGATTGTTGCAGTGGAAGTTCTTGTCGAAACTAAAGATTTTTCAAATTGCATCGCCCTTTATAGACACAAGGAGTCATGTCTATAAAGCACTTTAAAGTAGTTTCATGTGGCTAAGATGTAAAAAAAAGTACAGTACTATTATAAACACAGACAGTGCTAACTTCCTCTAAAATAAATCTCAAACTAATTAGAGTGGGATGCAGATATCTTGAAAATTGAAAGTATTCAACAGGAAATTACAAATTTAAAGCAAGCTCTTCTAGTAAAGAGAAAATTATTAGGAGAGACTTTCATCCATTATAGGAAAAATCCCTTTCCACCAATAGCTTTATATACCATGACAACCTATGTGTTTTCTAAAAATATTAAATCATTTTGAATAATATAGAAAAATCCATGGGGGAAAAGAAAGACAAAAACTGATCTAAATCAACGGTGACCGAAAAATAGCACTTACTCATAGCTACTGGTCTCGTCTCGATAAGAGGAATTTGTTGAATCTTGTCCTTGGACTTGGATCCCAAGTGCGGCCACTGCCCTGTTCAAAATTGAGCCCATTGCCTCGACCGACAGCTTCTCCAGAACCAGCACCCTGCATCTACTCAGCAAAGCAGCGTTCACCTGGAAGGATGGATTCTCAGTGGTTGCTCCAATCAGAGTGACGGTACCGCACTCCACATGAGGCAGGAAGGTGTCCTGGCCATACAAACAAAAAGTGAAAAAGAAGAAGTTAACTTAGATGAAAATACAAAACCTGAAGTAGTCTAGCACCTGATTTATAAGTTTGGATCAACAAATAAAACAAGTAAAATAAATAAAGTGACTTAATTGCTATGTTTAGCCTTTTAAAACATCTAATATTAAACAAAACCTTACATGAGACGATCAACAGCACCAACTCGTGTGTTGTCACTTATGCTACACACAAAAATGGAGCAGGAACCATATATTCCTTTCAAAATACCAGTTTAAGTGAGAATCAACAGTTTGTAAGTGGCAGAGCAGTTTTTAGAAAATCGAGCAATTTAATAATAAATTATCAGAGATCAAATAGATTTAATATGGAGTCCCACAGGGCTCATTGTTTGGATCCATACTGTTTGTGAAGAATCTATGAAACTAAAACGACTTTGTTGTAGTTATTGTACCTGCTGGGATTTGTTAAAGCGGTGAATTTCATCAATGAACAGGATTGTCTTTCTCTTGCACAGCCTGAGCTCATTCTGTGCCTGCTTGATCACCTCTCGGACTTCGTTGGTGGATGCACTGGTGGCCGACAGTGTGACAAAACGAGCCGATCCTTTCTTTTTACTCGTGCTGGCAATGATGTGGGCTAGGGTTGTCTGAAGAAAAAAAAAAGAAAGAATTAATAAAGCAAGTCAAGAAAAAACACACGACTTGACAAATATGGAAACATCAAATGAAACCGAGGCGTTTATTAGATGAACATTCATTCATAATTTTATCATTTGCAAAATCTATAGATTTAATTATATTTTGACATATACATTTATGATTTTTTTTTAAAAGAAAAGTTAATTAAAAATGTAAACAGAGACACTCCAATAGAATTGGTATTGAATTATTAGCAAACACTAAAATTAAAGCCTACTCACATCCATTTAGAATAACAATGGGCTAAGCTTATCACTTGGAATAGGAAAGACATATAATTTATCTCTTATTGCTGAAGTTAGAGGAAAGTAGTAGTTGCTTTGGGTTATTGGAGGTGCAGTATATTAGGAAAACATTGAAATTTTGCACATTGATATAGCTGTGCAATTAAACAAATTGGTGATTGAAGAAAAGTTCCATCCTAAGAGATGCTTGTCACCTATAACACCAAATGGAGTGAAGATGGGATTTTTTTCCCCTGAAGTTATTGATTTACTTTCTACTCGATGGAAGAGACAGATTAAATAATTGTATGATATACTATGGTGTTGCACCAGTGTGAATGTATCCTATCGCTATCACCTGCACACCTTTCCACATCCCGGTGGACCCCAGAGAAGAAGAGATGGGATCTCCTGAGATTCCAGAAGCGACCGGATGAGAGTTTGCTGGCCTACAACTTTGTTCTGGCCAAAGTAATCCTCCAGCGTGTTCGGTCTCAGAACCTCCGCCAGAGGTTTGTTTAATGATAACAGGGTCCGTGCTGGTAAGTGATTAATGTTCTTCTCAGCTTCGCTGTTTGGCACAGATGGAGTCTCTGTCCCTGTTGATCCCGACACAGTCAATACACGTTTAGTTCCCTTACTAAAAGCACTGACTGGACTTCGCTTGGCCGCACTTCTCTCAGGCTGAGCGTCAAGTTTGTCCTTGTTGGCTTGAAACAGAGAGAAAACCGAAGAAGAGGATTGTGTCCCAGGCATGGCGGAGGAGAAGGAGGAAGCAGAGTCGTTGACAGGCTCCGAAACGCGCACTTTCTTCACTGGAGGCCCACTCACAGCAGCGGTGGACGGACTGTCAGCAGCGCTGCTCAGCAAACATGTGTCCAGATGTCCGTTAATTGCTCCAGGTGTGAAGTCTTTGAAACAAACAGGACATTGAACTGAGTTCGAAATTGCCTCGTCCGCCATGTTGGTTCCCGCGAATTGTAGTTCACGTGACCAAAACAGTGGGTACTTCGGGATGATGACGAAACGGCGTGAGATCAGACCGGGGTCGTAAATTAACCGCGTTTAACTTACACCCGGGGACAAATGGTGCGCATTTTTCTCTGAATACATAAACTCAAATACAAGCAAGATACTGTCTGTGGTGAATGACGAATGATAAATCTGCTTTATTTAATTATTTTTTTTAAAGAATTCGAATTCCCTTTATATTATATTATATTATATTATATTATATTATATTATATTATATTATATTATATTATATTACATAATAGCCTACCTTCATTTCAAACAAAATTGTCCATATAAAAACAAAGAAGCTTTTGTCTTCAAGCAGACAAAACAATCACAAAATCGCACTTGTTCCAGTGTTCATATAAGCTTGATGTGTACCTTAGTTCACCATATAACTGCCATAGCTCTTACTTACTTTCTTGACAAATTCAAACTGCACATCAATGAAACATGCAGTTCCTCCTTAAAGGCATGAATAGTTGGGAGAATACTTCATACATTTGAATTGTAGATCTCCATCCTGGAAGCCTGAGGAAGATTTTAAATTGATCTTTAAAGAAGAAGGTCAAAGGTTTTGAAAAAAGACCACTTTAATTAATTGGTATAGCGTACATGTAAAATTTACATGCTAACATATTAGATTACATGAAAATGTATATCACTCTTGCTTCACATCTTCATCCCAAGTATCACTTCTTAAAATATGATTTAGTGTTTCAATACTCAGTCTTTTAAATAAAAATCTGGAACATTTAGGTTCTGTTCCTTTTTAGTTGTATAGCAATCAAAACACTTGTTATTAAAGGTTGGGTAGTATGTATTTTCCAGGTGTTAAAGGAATGCAGCCGTTGCTTTGTTACCTTCAGTTGTTATGAAAATTATTTGTTGCAGAAACAAAAATAACTTCCGACGCACCCCTTCACGGTGACATCATAACAATGAAACAATGATAAGGTTAGCCGAGTATTGCTGCTGGTGCTAGTCTGCTGGAGATGTGTATGTATGAGAGGCCTGGGAGATTGGTGGTCTGTGGGGCAGGAGTTCGGATGGGGACTGAAACTCCACGGTGGAGCTTTGAGGCCTTAGCCGGCACATTCTGGTGGCCAGTTTGGTATTTGTGGTTGTATTAAAATAGTGCAAGCTGATTATTTACAAGCATCTTCGACTGCCTTTGCTGACAGAAAGACAAGAACAGAAATTATTTTGATTTTTCTTAAAGTACTAAATTAAGTATTTCAGTTCACAAAGTTTCTGTTTGCATTTAGAACGTAACAGTTACAGGCTAACATGAAATGAGGATGGTGAAACAGCTTGTGTCTCCGACACTCTTTGCTGGCACCTGTCACTCTTTTATAACAAGGACATGCTGACCGTCCTTTGGCTACAAAGTGTCAATTGAAGTGGCTAGTTGACTGAATTAACAGAGGCTGTGGAGGATAATCTACTTCTAATGAGGTGTTCCTTACTCTGAGGAGGTACTGACATCTGCTGCTCTTGAAGCTCCTGTGCTGAAACTCCAAGGAACCCTCTTAGATAAAGATAGAAGGTAAAGGAAGGCCAGCGATAGGATGAGAGGTAGACTGAAAGTCATGGAGAACTTGGTCTCAGTGGGAAACACTTGGCTAATCAACAGCATGTGTCTGGTTATTTCCTACCTCTGGGGCAAACTGCGCGATTTACTCTGCTACAGGAGGAGGCACTCAGCATTTGCTGACCAGGTACTTACTTTGACACATAAAACAATATCAAACATTAGCAAAAAACAAAACAAAACAAAAAAGTTAAAAAAAAAATTTTTCTCCTCTTTTAACCAAGCATGAGTGCTGTCAGTATTAACCACATACTTTTTTTTTTCTCTGAGAATTAAGTGTCTTATTACTGTTTATGCACAATGGACTCCTTTAAATATGAGATGTTGGGAATATAATAATTAATTTTATTTAATTATGTGGTAGACCTATGTTTGTTTTAACCGCATATTTAATAAATCACTCTCACATTTAAAAAAAAATCCACTTTTTCACTTTTTTAAATTAATACATTTGGTTAAAATTTATATAGACTGCTTTAATAATTGCGGCAATATCTTTCAATATGTCTATTGTTTGCCTCAATAAATTCATGAATGCTAAATGTCAAATATTATTGTTGTGTAGCTGCAGCTCAGAACAGAATACGTTACTCAGATGTGTTCTCAGCAGAATTTAAATAAAAGCTCAAGCAAAGTATATTATTTCTATCAAATGAATATCCATAAACATTTGTAAAATATTAGAGATTCAAATGTATCAGTCTTGTATTTTAATGCACTTTGTTTCAATGCATTAAAATGTATTGTTTTCTAAATGGAATTATATTGTATAGTCACATTGAATAAATTATAATACTCTTGAAATGTCAATTTATTTCAGAAACAGTTCAGTAAGTGAACATCCTTACGCCAACACATATCTACTGATGCTTCCAAACCTGAATTTCTGTTAATTTTTGATTGATTGTTTTGATTGCTATACTGGTGTCTTAGCTTACAGCAAATACAATCTTGCATTACATTAGAATATTACATCAGTTGAAGAAGAAAAATGTTTATACAGAAATTTTGGTTTAAAAGCGCCTGTTTAATACCAACTTTTTTACAAGGTACTTTCAATCATAGAAACAAGAATCCGAACAGATATTCTAATTTATTAAACATGACTCGTATCCAGTGAGACATTGTTCAATCATCAAAATTTTAATTAAATATACAACATACTCTATTTATATATTTAGCTAAATATATAAACAAAAAATATATAAAATATATAGATATATATAAATAAAGTAGTTCCCTTAAACTAATAAAAAATCAAGGATGAAACTAGCCAGGGAAGCTGCTGAGAGGCAAAAATTTTTGCAGGTACATCCAACAATTATTGTTTGTGTTCTCCATGTGACAACAATGTCCTGTTCTCCACATTATGATTACACTTCACAACCAGAATGTCATTCCTAAAATAAAAGATGTCAAGGTAAATTCCAGTATGAATAGTTTTAAAGACAGCATTGGCCCCAAACTTTCAGGTGTCTCATTGAAAGCTGAAGGTCAAGAGGGATTCATTATGTTATAGATTTGCATAACACTTGCAAGGTCGAGTGAACAAATATTGTAATACATGGGATGCTAACGATTTATCCCAGTCTCTGTTTATTTTGAAAAACCGTAGCATCTCTTTTTATGTTCTACATCTAAATATCATAATTATTTGAATTAGTTTGGACAACACATGATGAATTATTGTCTCAGTGATGGGAATATTATTGTTTTTGCTTGAAAAGAACATAACTGGATAGTATTACATGGTAGCAGTATCGCTGTGAGTTGTGGTAGTTTCATTGTAATTTTGCACATGCCTGATAACCTCTCGTGGGTCTTTTCAAGCTCTAGTGAAGCTGTTTTTGCTCCCATCTAGTGGGTGTTGTCGTTTAGCGTTTTCTTTAACATCGGTTACGAACAGATCTGACAGATCATCCACAGATGGTTTTCTATCAGACATTTGCTTTTGATTTCAGCAGCTCCTGATAATAAAATATTTTATTTATTATGTTTTCTTTTTTTTCTTCTTTGTTAATAATATGTGACCACCCTACAGTTGAAAACACCAGAAAATTAGAAATAGGTCTTCCAGGGAGTATAGAAATATAAGCTGTCATGTATCCAAGTCTGATTATAAATACACATGCTGTGTAGTTTTCTGTAATACTGGAATGGTTTACCTTAGAGGCTAATTGAGCTCTCTCACCCTCTCCTTTTTCCATTCCCCTCTTGAAATCCAGAAGATCCACCCATGATGTTTACTGTGGAAGAGCCACAACTATGTAACTAAGCTTTATTTGCTTTCTCATGCTGACTTTGACACCATTTGTGGCATCTTCAGCAGATAGCTCCTCCTAAAAATTTTTAGAGCTAAAGACTTTTAGAGCTATATTATTCATCCCGCAGGTTAATGGCAGTAATCCTTTAAATTAATGTGTTTGTAACTGTGCAAAAAAAAAAAAAAAACTTAGACTCCTTAATTGTACCAGTAAATATTTTCTTTTTTTTATTTTTGTGCATGTATAAATTGACCCGTATTAGGTTTGCCAGACTAACCAACAAATAAGCTGGACGAATTTTAACATGGGTCATTTAACACATCTTTCTCACCCTGTTTGGTGCTTCACCTTATCTTTGTTTCAGCATTCTTTTTTATTTTTTTTTTTTACAAAATCTAGACATTTTAATGGAAATGTGTTGTCTGACAGGTTTTTATTGAATGATTAAAGTACAAAGCAAGTAACTCTTCATATTTCACTGCAACACTGTAATCAGAGGCCACGAGAGCACGTGAGATGAAAGAGAAAGAACTCCAGGGACTCCACTCATACTTCAGATCAGGGCGCTTGAGTTTCATAACTGCCGCAAAAACATTTCAGACCCTGACGTTTCTGAGGGAAAGTGTATCTAGAGCAGGGAGAAGTGTGAGTGGAGACATAAGCAGAGGTGGCTGGACAGTAACCAGACCGCACATGTCCCCCAGAACTCCCCGGGACATTGTGTTCTCTGCCAGGGAGGTGGTGCTCCATTTTTAACAGCTGGCCTTGTGTGGTTGCCAAGCAAATGCTTCCACATGGGTCATGTAAGTCTCAGTGATAGAAATATAAATAAAAATAAAACATGTTTGAGCTCAAGTGAAGCCTTTGCACAGCATCCATGACTGTTTTCTTTAGTGAAGTTATATGTACAAACTGTCTCAGTGGGATTTATTTATAGTGTATTAATTTTGTTGACATTTATTATTTGTTATGTTTAATTATTTATGTTTTCTTCTTTTTTTATTTAGTTTTTTTTTATCATGCTAGAGAAAATAATTCTCTAGCATGCTTGTAATTGTGGTGGAAATTATATATCAGTTAGCAACACAATAAAAAAAAAAGTCTATTATTAAGAATTTCAGAAACTTTGTTTAGGTTTGTCTTTAACTTTTGACATAAATGTATATTATATTTATAATATTGTATTTTGTAGAACTAGACAACATGATGTAAGAATTGTCACAATTTTACCAATGCAGTTTATATACTGGTGGTGTGTACTCTAATTTGTGTTTTAAATTTGTAAGTTTTGCTGTGTTAATGATGGATCAGATTTTATGTTTAGAGCTATTTTCAAACAGTTAAACATTGCAAAGGACTGTACAGAGGCCTGTACAGAGGTATTAGGCAAAAAAGAAACATTCAAGTGAATAATTACAGATGAAAATACTAAAAGAATGCAGTTAAATAAGAATAGGTATTAGGCAACTAGAATAAAATGTCATAGAAAATGTAAACCATAATACAGTTAAATTTGCTGTGAAGAAACCTCAAAGGCAGCATGTCCTAAACGAAGCCGGAAATGAAAATGACACAAAAACACATTTCACTTTTGATTGAATTAAATATATTTAAAAGTCTAATTAACATTTCTATAAAGTCATTCCCAATTAAAAGTTACCTATAATATGATAAACAGTTAAATATAAAGAAAGTTAAACAACACAAAAAAAATTCACAATCATCTGGATTACAAAAGAAAAGTGGTCCTCTTAGATGTTTAAAGATTAACAACAGTTTCACAATTCTATTACTGAATTAAACTGTAGTTTTAAATACCTGTATTCTATTCTTGAATTAAAAAAAAAATCTATTGTATTCAATACGCCTAAACCTTGATGTATGCTAAGTTTGCTTTTTTTTTGACAATTGTTTGTATTTTAGGATTTAAATCTAATAAACTTGCTTTCATCTTCAACTGAACATTATCTCATGCACTTATTAAGATATTTCATCTCCCAGTTTTTTGTGGCTTTATTCGCTTCCAGCATGAGCTTCAGAGATTTGAAGTGTTATTTGTTACTCGCAGGTTTAGACAATCTTTGGGGGTCCCCTAAATTTAACTAACACACATGCATGCTGCTATTCAAGTGTTTATTGTAAACCTTTACTAATTCATTAAAATTCACCCTTTTAAAATAATATTTTGAAGTTCTTTGAAGATTTCTTCTTGTTTTTGTTAAAAAGTGTGTGTTTCAGACACACTTTCCATATCCTCTACAACAGTATGCTGGAAATGACCTACACAGTCTGTCATCTGCTGGCATTCAAAGACAGGTGTAAGCATATCTTTTCCAAAGTGATTAATGACTGGTTTCTGTCCATCTGTTTATGCCTCGTCAAAGGAACCTGTGCTTTCTCCAAGCTATCTTCCTAGAAAGTGCATATTTTCAAGTAAAAAAAAGAAGCAAACTCAGTTATGTGATGATTAAAAAAAAAACTTTCTGGACATCTAAATGTTCTTATTGTAGACACAGAAAAAATGACAGAGGCAAATCTGAATTTGAATCTAGTTCCTTCCTTTCCCTCTCACTGAACCTCTCTTCAAGCCAAGACATGGGTGTGAGTAACTGGCATGAGCTGAGTTTGGCATGGGTCATCTTGGACCAGTTCACAGTCTGTGCTTGTGTTGTCAGAATCATTACGATCTCTTCATGAACGAGTCTGTGGGAACACAAGAAGAAAAGGGAGCTGGATGGAGAGGGAAGTCAGGGGGAGTTCAAGAAACAACTGTCTATGTCTGTCCGTACATCTGACACTAGTGTAGTCTCGATAAATCGTAGTCTCGATAAATCATAGATCACTTAATTTGAGCTATAAGGCATATGGATTATGATTATGTTACACAAGGTCAGTTAAAATTAATTCTTTTCTCTCTCCTATGGGAGGTTATCAGAGGATGTTTTTGTCAGAGAGTAAGCACATCATAAATCATCTGTGTCACCCATCTCTTCTTTCAGCCTGAAGGCGACATGTCCAACTGTAGGTCAAGCTTCTTTTCAATTCCCTTGACAGCGAGTAGATGTTACAAGCAATCCAGAGATCCTTTCAGGATTGCTTTTACAATAGCATAACACTACTGTAAATATGTCCTTGCTTTTCAGGTTGAACATTACAGAGAATTTCTGTTTTTACAGAAAAGTCTGCCTGTTACGATGGATCTGTAGTTCACCTAAGAAAATGCTAATCACTAAGCATTTTCTTACTTGTTCGGCACAACAAGTACTGTGTACAGTGATTATTTTCACACCTACCAAGCAAGTGCACGGAGGTGGGCTTAACAGTTGAAGCCTCTCAGATGTCTCATAACTCAACCACTGCCAAGCTCCCTCCCAAAACATTTGAAGCCTGCTGACGTAGGCCGGCCATTTACTTTTAGCCCTCCCCCCAACTCACTCTATCTTAATACCATATCATGAGGAGAAGACCAGAGGGTTGACTTCATAATAGTTCTGATTGCTTTAATTATCTTGCAGTTTCAAAGATTTAAAATCTTTTGTGTTTGAGTGTTTTCCTGCTGAGTTGTACCTAGAATATTTTCTGGATTCCTTTTCTAGCTTTCTCTTCTTTTCTGTAGAACTGGCAGCGATTTCAGTGAAAGTATTTTTGCTTGTCGCACGGACTTTACCCAAAAAGTTTTTATATCAAGTTGGTGTCTTGAGGTAACTATTGTATCACAGGAAACTATGAGTTCCTTAGTCATAAATGCAATGGGAGACTCCAGCAATGCAGGATTTGATATAATCCAAAACCGCATTGAATCCTTGAGTGGCAAGATGGACAAACTCATCAATCTTCAAGAAAAGGTCCTCAGTCGACTGGATGGGATGTCACAAGAAATCGATGACATTGAACAGGATATGGAGCAAATCAAGGTGGACAAGGAGGAGATCCATCTCTCCCCAAGGGTGGTGAACCAGACCCAGGTGATGGGACGGGAGGTGCGGCTGATCTGCCAGGAGATGAGCACCATCATGTCTGTAGTCAACCAGCGGTCTGAGCAGCAGGCCCAAAAGCTGGAAGGAATGGAGAAGCTGGTTCTTAGCATGCAGCAGGTCATCAGCTTCATTGGTGAGACGGTGAAGCGTTCAAAGGTCATGGAGATGATGTTCAAAGGTCCAGCAACTCGGAAAACAACCAGGAACAAAGACAGTAAAGGGAAACAAGCAACCAAAAGGAAAACATCCACAGAGACGGTTACAAAGAAGCCTGACAAGGTGGGAGAAGCTAGAAAATGCTAAGTTTAGAGCATTACTACACATTGCCAAATTTTGGGTGATTTTGGTCTTAATCAAAATTGAATTTTGGCATTTACAGAGTAGCTTCTGAAGTGAGGTTAGAAGATTTTTATGCTTGAAGGGGTTCTACATACCCATTTATTATTTTCATCTCATATTTGTCAGCATTCCACATGCAAAGCATAATGCTGTGGAAATTACAGAGATAAAGTTATAACTCAGCAGTTTCTGCTTTTTTTTTTCTTTTTCTTTTTGGCAGGACAAGTAAAAATGATCACAGCACCAAAGCTGAACAGCCTTGTTTTTGCTCATTAATGAACTTTAGCTTTAGGGTTTTTTTTCTATATAATTAGCTGGTTTAAAAGGTCACTTCTGGGTTTTGGCATGTACATACTTTCAAGATATATTTAAAGGGTAAAGCAATAAAGATAGTGTATGCCATAAGAAAATGTTGCTATTGCACAATAAACATGATACATATATAAAGTCCCCATTTAACTCACGTTTATGGCTGCTGGCTCCCTTCTTGTGCTTGATGCAACATGGCCTCCTTTGCATGAGGCACAGAGGGGCACAACCTGGCAGCACCAGGATAAAGCCAGCATGAAGCCTAGATCGAAATACAAGTGGCCTGCGGTTCATTTTTTGATTGGAACAGTGGTATTTTTTTTACCCCCCGGCCCTGTCTGCTTACCATGTGTCAACGTTTCATGATGAGTCAAATTTCTCACCTTCTCTCTTTTGGTCTTCATTACTCTCACTCACTCAGATTTCTTTGTACATGTTGTGCTTGCACTTCCAGTCTCAGCTCTCCATAGTGCCACAGTTAAAGCTCTGCTCGCAGTTTTACGGCATATCTGATGAATCTGATTACTTTTACAATTATTGGTTTTATTAAAAGCTGGCAAGAAGAATGGCATGGTTAAAAGACCAGTATAAGAAGACCAGAATGGGGAAGAAAATGCTCTGGTCAGAGGAAATCAAAATAAAACAGCTCCCACACATGCAAAATGCAATGTGTGGCAGAAAAGCAATGCTGATCTCACCTTGACCACACCATCACCATGATAAAACATGATAGTGGCTGCTTAGTGCTGTGGGGACAGGGAAGCTGATCAGAACTGTTAGGAGGATGACTGGAGGTTCACCTTCCAGCAGTACAACAACCTTAAAAATACTGCCAGCCAAAGCCAGCATTTTAATGTGTTCAAAGTTCATAAAGTATCTAAATAAGAATTTGAGGCCAAACTTGAAAACCTTGATTGAGACAGAGTTATTTTGTAAATAATCAGCATAAACATATTTTTTTACTGTCATAAAGCTGCTACTCCAGAACACTTACAACAAAAAGAAGTTCTACAACATCAAAAGTGGTCTTCAGTATGATATTACAGAGGATCCACTTAAAAGTACCTTTCAATGTGTCCTACATATGTAATATATTGCACTGCATTTCATGAATGGTATTTAAATTTCTGGAAGTTAAAAGGTGTAAGCATTATACAATGTCTATTTTAAAAAAAAAAATCTTTTACGCAAAAACACTTTCCCATTGCACTGAAGTCACATCCAAAGCTGACCTGGGCTTTCTGTCTTTATTATCTGTGATTAAGCAGACTGTGATGACTCTGTTAAAGGGTCACTAAGTGCTATCTGGCAGCAGCCGGCACTCAGATGTGCACACTGCTATCCCTTACATAGCTAAAGAGGTTATGGTTTTCTTTTAAGTTAGTCAGATGAGCAAAGCAAAATCTGACCACATTGGCAGAAGGAAGTGTTACTGTATGTTGTGGGAGTAAAAAAAAATAAAAAAATCTTCCCAATGTACTTTTCTTTGGTGAACATTTATGACTGCCAAGTAATCTGAATTATTTGTGGGTCGTGTTTCAATGAATTTCCATTGTCGTCAGAGTGCTTGTCATCCTATCCCACCTCCAGAGGTGTGAAATATTTAACATTTATTTCATGTTACTTTGGTCTCAATATGCACTCCCTTGTTTTCCAGTTACATTTCTATACCCCACAACTGTCTCTAAGTGAACCTTGACACTAGCAACATATCCCCTCTCAGTTAACTTCATTGTTGAAAAACATATGTGGGACACCTCAAGTTCAAGATGAGTTTCTTTCCGTCTCAACCTGATATCAGAGTGTTTAGTATCATCGATTCAGCTGGGAGATTTGGAGAACAACCTGCAATCGCTTGTAATATTTTCCACACAGGGTCAGCATCACATTCCACTGTTGAGTGCGACAAGTGATAAGCTCTATTTTCACTGTCCTGCTGCTACCTATCCATCAGCCATGAATAAGCAGAGGCATGTCATTATATAAGCCAGTATGTGCATGTTGATGTCCAGTAACTGTGGCTGCAAGTCAGTTAGGTCTTTACAATTTGTCATATGGTGTTTATTGAAAGTGTGACTATGTTTTTGTGAACATCAGCCCTTTGTATCAACTTTCATATTAACAAGTTTTTTATTATTTACCTATACAATTACTTGTATATTACTTTTAGTCAGTGCTGTGAAAAAGTATGTTACAGATTTCTTTCTGCTTTCATGCGCATTGCTGTATTTTTTGAGACAGTATCTCACTTGTATTCAAGTATTAAAGTATTAACTTATCTCTCACTGCCACTGAGCAGCAGGGTGTAGCTCGGTGAAGGTTGGTACGCTATAGTCCCTTCTCCATTATCAGGTTTCACTCTAATAGTTTCTAGCTAAGTTGGGTGTGTCTCCATTAGCAGTGTGTTTCTAACTATAGGTGCGAATCTCAGAAGAATGCGTACCTGAATGTGGAAACTTAGGTTATGAGAAAAGGAGTTGTAGTGACTGATGATAATTTTCTGATGATGTCAGTTTGCACATGTGACTTGCCAGATCATTGCCTTCCTGGGCAATTCTGCTCGAAAAAAATCTTGCACAGTCTGGGCTTTCTCCCTTTGACTCGGATTGTCTCCGGTAAATTTTTTTTACTGGGCCAGTCAGCCAACAGAAGGAGTAGTTGTGAATAACTATGCTGTTTCAGAATTGCAATCTGTCTCTAGTTTTAGCAAATGCAGTGTAGGAAGTGAACGAAGCAATTCAATCTGTCTTGGCCATGCTTCCAAATATTGAAATGACGTTAACAGCCATCCTCCACTCTAGCTGCAGTGGAGGATGATTGATTACAATGCAGGTAATTTCTGACAAGCTTCTTAACTTCAAACTGACGTATTACATACGTCACGGGCAGACTTTAGCAACTGGGTAAAATTGAAAACCTTCACACCTCCAGGAAGCAATCATTTCTCAAAAGAAGACTCTTGATAAGAAGCACAGTGTAAGACAAGAGGCTGGTTTTTACCAGATTGATTTTTAGGCACTTGCCTGGTAAGTCTCACTTATTGATTTGTGGCTCACCATCTTGCCAACTATGACGGTCTTGTTGCAGATTGAAAATGGTGGTTGAGATGTTTATGATTGAGGACTTTTCATCCAGTGACATACATCCAAGGACCAAAGAGTCTGCTGACAATCAAATGAGTTGCTCTCAATGCCCAGCTTGTACCAGCCCATGTTTTGGTTTCCAAAAAATGCGAGAAACTGCACAGAATCTATCTGCAAATAGAGACAAATTTGTTGATTGGGGAAGAACCAATTAAAGCTGCAGCCTGGTTGGACTCTTACTGTGCAGGCAGGGTTAAACTCTAAGTCTATAATACTATCCTACTATGATTCCACAATAGTGTATCACTTGCTTGTCACTGTCTGTGACATTTTTATGTCCCCCAGTCAACACACTGGTTTTGTAATGCCTGTACCTAACCATACCATAACACTGTCCTAAGCACTTACAACTGAAGGGAGGCACATAACAAGACATGCCTTCCAAAAAGTTCCACTTTTCTCTGATCAGTCCATGGAATATTTTCTCAAATGTTTGTATTAGTAAATAAAAACTCTCCTGTGGATAATATTTGTGCCCAGGATTGCCTTTATTGTTTGACGATTAACTGAGGTAGGTGAGCAATGCACTGCTTTAGATGAGGTAGGTTTTTTGTGACCTCCTGGATGAGTGGTCTTGAGAGAGTTTCACTTTGGTTTGCTGGAGTACCAAAGTCTTACAGATGACTTTGTAGCTATATTTCGATTGGGACTTTTTGAGAATATTATGTTATGTTGTGAGCTGGGTTCTAATTAAGTGATTTCTTTAGTCTAGGTTTCTCACGCTATTTTTTGACAGATATATAAAAAAAAAACACTGTATGATCTGAAACATTTAATTGAGACATAAAAAAAATAATAATAATAAAATCTGTGAAGTCAAATACTTCTTTACAGCACTGCTGCTTCAGTTAAATGCCTGTTCTGTTTGCACCAATATAAAAAATAAAATAAATGCACCCCTTCTTTGTACACTGCTACAATCCTACCAAGCATTTCCATCTTGTCTTTTTACTAGAAAACTACCTCTAACAAAGCCAGTAAATGGAAACAAGAGATAACTCCTGCATGTCAGCCAAGTTCTCTGCAGCACCAATACAAGATAAAGCTCCATGGACCAAAGCATTTCCTCGCATCACGTAAATGTGGAAGCTTTGTAGGTTTTTTGTGCTTACAAACTGTACATATACTAGAACTTCTTTATCTTTTTATTGCTTAACTCTATATCCTTTAGCATTTATGTTTACATAAATGCATATGTAATCTATTGCACTGCATTTCATGAAAGGTATTTTATGAATGCCTACTTCTTAATGTTATGAGTCTCAGCACCAGTTTATTTGGATATCATTGGTTTGATGTTTTAAATAATAATTTCTTCAAAAAATATATTTTTTAAAACTGAGAAAAACTTTTTAGGACAGATTTCTGAATTTTTGTTTTGGATAGAAATACATCTGACAAGCAAAGAGAAATAATATAGTACAAAACATCAACATTGATTTAGTACAGATATTGTCAAGGCTACCAGATCTAACATTTATTCACTTATTTTTTTCACAGGGGAAAGATCACAAGAACAAAGATGGGGCAGAAAAACTATGTTTGGGCCAGAAGAGCCTGAAAGCTCAAAAGAAGATGAAGCCTCCAGATGCAACAGGTTCTTAAAGAAATAGATCATAATGGTTTAATTCTTGCAGCATTTAAATCCTAACTCAGAAACTAATCTCAAAATCAGTGCAACCTTAATTACAAAGACTTAATTCAAATTCTGTGTTTCTTGTTTTTTATTTTTTTTTGTAGATAATATTTCGCCAAAGAAGCAGGCTTTGCTTCTTGAAGAAGTGCAGAAATTAAACAAAGAGAACACAGAAAAAACAGATCAATTGTTTCTGCAGCTGGATCTGGAGTCTGGGGTGTCCCCTAAAGACAAGCAACCAGAGGCCCCCGCTCACAACCTGGTGGACTATGTGCAGGAAGATTCCCAAGCTACTGTGGCTGAGGAACGTGAGTCTACAGGTGTTATTGAGGAGCAAACAGAGAAAGAGGAAACTAAGGAACAAGCAGTGCCAGTGGATGATGTAGTGCAAAACATAGCAGAAGAAGAAAAGCCTGAAGTTCCCAGGGAACAACAGAAAGAAAATATTTCTGCTTCTGAAGAACAAATAGAAGTCTCCGAGATGCCCTCTTCCGATGTAGATAAAAAAGAGGAGATTGCTACCAGGTATGATTGTATATACCTATAATTACTCCTGTGGCAATAAGTCAATCTACATTTCTGCACATGGTCTTAGGTTTTGGTAAACTTCCTTCCTGTAGAACAATTATCACTTAATAATTATCTTTCACATTTTTGGTGAAGTTGAGTAGCACTGAGGATCAAATAATTATTACTTTCTACAAAGCAATTTGAGAAAACTATTTTATTTTCTCAAACAAAATAGTTGAATGCAAATATGAATCAATTATTAAAACAGATATTTCCCTTGCTATTCTGGTTTTGTTTGCAATTAACCTTAACCTGCCATAGATATCCAGTTTCATTATTTAATTTTTTTTCTTTCAAATTCATACCGTAGAGGCCATGCTTGGTTATTTTCACAGTTCTTTGTGCTTTTTTGACACATTTGCATCCAATTTGTATTATCTAAAGCTACAAAGTATATAATGTCACAGAACCAAACAAACCCATAAAACCCATCAACTTCAACCTACAGCGATGACCACAAGGAAGCAACACCATGCACAGAGACTGAGCAGGACCAGATCACTGAAACAGAACAAGACAAGAAGGAGGAAAGAGAAGAGGCGCAGAAAGAAGAAGATGATGAGAGCACTGAGCATGAAGACTGGGCTAGCTTCAAGGCAGATGGAATTCAAATCCAGTTCAACCTTAAAGAAAAGTTGGAGAAAGGAAAACTGGAGAATGCTGATGAAAAAATGATAGATGACGATCAAAGTGAGCGGTTCTTCATTGGTGAGTCACATCCCTCTTCTTCAATAGTAGGACAATGCTTGGGAAGCCTGGTGCTAATGAAACTGATGACAAGAACTTTCTTTCATTATCCTGAAAGTTAGAACATATATTGTTTGTACAGCTTTGAGAAATGAAACACATTGAACATGATCTATTTTGCTCACAGTGACTGTACTATTGGTGTACAGTAGTCGTCAACTTGCAAAGTAAAACTGAGCTCTAAGAAAGTGGAAACAAGACTAAAGCAAGGGAGAATGGGCCACTATCATTTGATTTCAAAAATATTAAATATGTCAATAAACAAGACATAAGTACAATTGAATCAACCACTTCAGAGTTACACAAGTGATCAAGAAAGTTATGTGGTCCTCAAGTGAAAACTGAAAGCAATAAGACCAACATGTGAATCTTGCACTAAATATAATAATACAAAGAAACAAAATTGATCAGGAGCATTAATTTCTGACTCATAAATCATTCTTATCCTCTGGAATAAAAGCTAAGTGCTATATTAAAATAAACTTTTATGATGGTTAATAGCTTTACAACAGGAACAGAATAATAATAAATCACAACCCAAAAAAGACAAAAGCAAACTTCCAAAGACACATTTAGACATGCATCTCTAGATGTTCTGGAAGTAAATATAACAGTGGTATGTGTCTAGGATTTACTATGCATCTATCTGAATGCAGTAGATTATGTCATACATATTTTTCTCTTTTATCCAGTAACCTGTGACATTTATCTTTTTAATCTGATTATGTATTTTTTGGGTCAAAGTTTAGGATGCATTAATGGAATAATGACTCTTCACTGAGAAGAATCATTATTCTTCGAAGTGAATAATGATTCACTAAGAAGTGAATCATGGATTCTAGATCGAGTGGATAAAAAATCCACTCGATCTGCAGATCTGGATTCTGCAGTTCAACAGATGGAAGTTCAGAGAAGAGCATAGTCTTGAACCTGAGACTTGAATCCAAGCTGTCTGCTTTCATAAACAATACAGCTCTATCTGTAATTATTTATTACAAGACATTTCTACATGATATGCCAGTGCAATGATGGTTGCATGCATACTTTAAAAAGTCAACCGCAGCTCATTATTAGTGAGACATGTATGTTACGCCTTATTTATAACTTATAAAAAGAAATATCTTTTTCCTTGTCTCCCCAACCCTTTTTAGATACCACTCCTCCTCCGGCAGCTCCTTTTAATCATCGCATTGTGTCTGCTAAGCCAAACCAGATAAGAAACTTTTATACAATCAACTGGCAAGAGGTCCTAGGCGGGTGAGTGCTGCTCCTCTTTTCTACTTACCAAAAATAAATAGTAAAAATCTTGCATTAGTGCTGAACAAAAGCCATTAAAAAGATCAATTCCAGATTTGGGGCCGATTGTGTAATTGTCCTCCCCATCCTTCCCCTTTTCTCTTCCTCTCCTCAATGGTTCATAACTCCAGAGTCATGGCAGTTATTTTTACATGAAGACTGACTGGTATGTGATACTGGATCCACAGCGCCAGCTGGTAGCTAATCTCTAGGTGTTAATTCGGGCCTTCAAAGTAGAGGCGCAGCCTGGCTCAGATTGAATAAAATAGCAGATTAACCGCAACACTTTCCAAAAGGAAAGATCAGTTCTTGATTTCTCATGGGAAAGATGCACTCCACTATCACTGTCCCATTATTAAATGATTCTTTACTGCTGCAATGCATAATTTGCATGGCTAGAACAACGGACTGGCTGTGCAGCAACAGGAAGCCAATTGTTCTCTCTCCCTCTCTTCCTACAGGGGCCGTTTTGGTCAGGTGCACAAATGTGTTGAAAACTCCTCAGGTCTCACTTTGGCAGCGAAGGTCATTAAAGCTCGAAGCCAGAAAGAAAAGGTACGACACCTGAGACACGTTGCCATGACGCTGAGCAAGTCTATTTTAACTCCTACCATGAGAACTGAGCCACGTGTGACATGAAAAAAAACCCAGGGGGGCGTAACAGGTTTTAGTACTTACTAGAATGTTGTTAGGCTTCTCCTGGAACAGAGGCAAAGGGAATACTTCTCACCACAGTGAGAAAATAACTGACCTAGACCAGAAGATGCATAGTCTCCTATCACAGAGAACAGCTGACACCTCTCATTTTATGTGTGTGTCCTCCATCTGTGCGTCTTCCTGTCTGCCTCTGCATCTTTCTGTGCCTGTGTTTTTGGTAGGACGTGGTGAAGAATGAGATCCAGGTCATGAATAATCTGGACCATGCCAACCTGATCCAGCTGTATGCAGCTTATGAGTCAAGGAATGACATCATCCTTGTACTTGAATAGTATGACCCTTTCTTTTTTAGATTTCCAGTACATGCATGTAAGACTACCAACTCAATCTTCAAATTTTTGATATAATTATTAATCAAGATTAATTTACTATAGGCATTATTTGTTTTTAAAGAAAAACGCCTGAATTTTTTGCTATATATGTAAATTGTTTTTGCATTTGTCTTTATCAGTGTTGGTGGAGGAGAGCTCTTTGACAGGATTATTGATGAAAACTACACTTTGATGGAGTTGGATGCTGTGGTGTTCATCCGACAGATCTGCGAGGGCCTTCAACATATGCACAAAATGTCAATACTGCATCTAGATTTAAAGGTAAGAAAAATAAACACAAACAATAAAGATTAGGAATCTCTGCATAAACTTTGAGAAAAGGATGTTATGGAAAAGTTCTGCTACCTTACGATGGTAAAGATTGGACTGCATCATCATTATTATCAAGTTTTTTTTTTGGCAGATACTGTATACACTGGGTCACAACATTTGAATTTATAAAATATGCACATTTCTTAATTATTTACATTAATTAAGAAGATATTTAAAATCGAATGTCTAGCTTCAGACATTCAGGCTTTTTGGCCCCCACTCTGTGGCATTTACAAATCCAAATAAGAAATATCTTTACTCACAAAGGCAATAAAAAAGGGTGGTTTAAGCGGTTCTGTTTGTTTTTATGCAGTAACTCCATAGAATATCTAGAAAGGTCCTTAATTGTACAAAGCTTTGAAAAGTAGTTTAATGTTTCTTAACTTTAAACTATGTAAATAATAATTTTATATAGACTACAGCAAAAGGCTCTCTCAGCTGGACTCATTCTACAAAATGCAAATATTTTTAGTATTCAAAATAGAACATTTCCTTTGTCATTTTTGGTCAAATTAAAACAGTTTTTTGCTGCTCTATATAAATTATATGTTGTAGAAATGGGGTCCGAAATGTTCTTTAAATGATTGCTGTTCCTTGATCTATCTAAAAGTAATAGCTTTTAGAAAAAGGTCTTTAGCATAGTTTTATTTACTGGAAGTAATTTAAAAGTCTTTTTTTTTTCCTGGTCTTTCAAGCCAGAAAACATTTTGTGCGTGAGCAGAGTGACCAACAAGATTAAGATAATTGATTTTGGCCTCGCTAGGATGTAAGTTTCTATTTCTGATTTAATAAATGTTTCATTGGTATTTTGAAAATGCAAAATGTCCCTGGATTGAAAAACAATCATGTCCTCTTACAGATATAAACCACGGGAGAAATTAAAGGTGAATTTTGGAACTCCAGAGTTTCTAGCTCCTGAGGTCGTCAACTACGACTTTGTGTCGTTCAACACAGACATGTGGAGCCTTGGTGTCATAACTTACATGCTGTAAGTAAAGATGCAAATTCATGCTCAACTGTGTTCAAACCACCGGTAAATCTTCCTTCTCTTTAATTGCTAGCCTGAGTGGTTTATGTCCCTTCCTTGGCGATGATGACAATCAGACTTTAAACAACATCTTGGCTTGTCAGTGGAACTTTGAGGAACAGGAGTTTGCAGATACTTCAGTGGAAGCAAAAGACTTTATCACAAGGCTCCTTGTTATAAATAAAACGTAAGTGCATTGTGTCTCTGTATGATCTGGAATTTTTAATGTCTGGTGAGAATTTAAAATATGAAAAGTATTTTTGTCTTACGTTTGTCATCAGATGGAGGATGGGAGCCTCTGAGGCATTAAGGCATCCATGGCTATCCGACTCTGTTCTTCATCATCGTCTTTATACAAAGGTAGAAAGAAATGACTGAAAAACAACTGTGGATTATGAATTATCTTTAATTCTTCCAAATCTTGTGAGAGACTTCTGGTTTAACTTTACATGTATTTTTTAAGATGGAGAGTGTTGGGTGACTATGTCAAAATTAGATTACTTTTATTATTATCTTACAAATGGATTAGTAAAAAAATAATAAATATTAAATGATATTTGAAAATGTGGAATGGGCACATGTTTAACAAAAGACAGAGACAGAGCGAATTCTATAAGAAGTGTTTGTATTGCACTTTGATACTGCTTAATATTTATAAAATATTTTTTACACAATTTTCTTAATTTTTTTGACAGAAAAATATGTGCAGATCACGCAGATCATCATGCGTACCCGTGATTGATTTATAAGGTAATGTTGAAAGTAATCCATCCATCCATCTATCCACAAGGGGGAAGCATTTCTTAAAGTTTACTCTGACATTACTAGACCTCTGGAAACTAACCTTCTCAACGGTTCTTTTTAGATCTGGACAAGAACGAGATGGCTCCTGATGTGGCAACTTGGACCAACCCTTTTTGTCAGTGAAATCTTCTAGACTTCTCTAAATCCAACTGAAGCACCTGAGACGTGGATTGAATTTTCAGGTTACGTGTGATCCCGTATGTTCTAAGAATGTGAAATGTACTCTCACCTGGTTTAATTTATTCACATTACTAATTTGTAAAGCCACTCATTATCCTTTTTTGTCATGTAGCTTTTGCAAAGTTTATAACATTTATTCATTTCTAAAATGCTGCCATGAGGATGTACTTTATGAATTTGACTAGTTTCTGTCCTTATTTAAGTATCTAAAAAATGGTGCTATAAGTATCTGATGAACCATTATGTATTATATACTTGAGGCTGATTTGCGTGCCATCTTTGCTTTCATTAGAAGTGCATGAATGGCTTGAGGCTTCACTTTCAAACACTACTTTCTTTGGTTTATATCTAGCTAAAATGTGGCAAAAGTGTTTTGTGTGGCTTCCTTTTTTTTTTTGCAAAAGACTTAGACATGCTAAGAAAAGGTCTATTGTTGTTATTGCATAACAGTACACATCTATTTTTAACTTCTTTGTCAACTTAGCAACCCTAAAAAATATGTCTGAGAAAAGCACATCTTTTGTTGCTATAGCATAATTTCACATGATAAATATTAGGAAAATCTGACCTGTAATCAAAGTAAGTTAATCTTGTAGATGTAACCAAAACTGTTACTGTACAACTTTAACTTGAATATATTGATATTTATACATTGATATATTTTTAGGTTGATCACAGTACAGAGGAGACTTTAAATAGTGATCCAAAACATCATATTCCCTGTGGTCTGGATGTGATGTGATAAAGTGAGGGATCTCTCTTGTTGCTACTCAACAAAATTAGAAAGAACATGCCATTGAAGTAAGGCAGATGTTTGTTGGTCATATTAAACCTTTTAGAAAAATCTAGCCTTGAATATTGAATATAGTTGTTCAATGGAAAAAAAAAACATACAAAAGGATTTAAGCACAACCACTAATGCAATATTCATTAATATTTTCAACAATTCAAAGAAATAAAAGGTGACTAAAGTATTTCTCAAAATGTTATCCTACCTTTTTCCAATCAAGTGATGGAGGACTTGGTGGACATTTTAAATACGGAATACCTGACTTCATCTTTCCCAACAATATATGCAACAAGGAAGTGCTGTTTTTCTGAGCCAATATTCAAAATAGACAAGACAAGCAAGCATTCCATTTATGTAAAGCCAATGTGTGTTGATCTTCATAAATCAGGACATGACAAAAGAAAAGCTCAAATAGTTTACTGTGAGACTATGATATAGCATTAAAAGATAGTTTTTACTTTGAGGCTTTCTTTTTACAAACCTTAAATATGCTGTGTGTAAAAGTAATAACTGTAAACAAACCTAAATCCTAAATATTCCTTTTAGTCTGTAGATATGACTTTAGAATAAAAGAATGTGGCCCTTTAATTAAAAATTTACTGATTGTGGTGATGTTGATATTTGTATGTCCACTGTCAGATTATGTAGTACTTGCACTTTATAATAATATTTATTTAAACAATAATTCACCAATCTTGTTTGGTGGACAGATTGTATGGTCAAGTCTCTTCATGTCTTCCATGTCTGATTTCTGAGCAAACATGTAACTTTAGAAAACGTACTTCTGCGACACAGTTTATGTCTTACCATCTTAATTTACTAGTTTACTTTTTATTGCATGACTAGCTTTGTGTTTTGCCCACTTTCAAAGTCTAAATGTGACCCACACAGTCTTTTTTTTTATGTAATTTTTTTTAACTGTTCTTTACTATCTGGCTAACCTGCCTCTGGAGTCTTTTTTGTTGCTCAGATGGTTTTGTAGATTTGAGTTTGAAAACCCCCCAAAACATTTGAAATGCCTTCTGTGAAGGCTCACAAACTAAAAATGATCCACAACTTATTCATAGAACATTTATGTAGTTTTAGTTTACCTTGATGATGAATGCTTTAATGATTGTCAGAGCGCTGTGTGCTTGTAAATTAAAGATGTCGTCACTGAGTGTTAACAAAATCAGCATGTAATTGTAAAGTGTGCACAATCCCATTAAATAAACCATTTTAAACTGTTTGCTCTTTCTTCTTTTACTTTTTGAAGATAATATTGCCAGACAAAATAATTTTTTGTTGTCATGAGCTTAATCTATATTGCAGATTTGGACAATTTGTCACAATTCAAAATTGACCTGATGTTTAAAAACAATAAATGCCCTGTATAATATTTTATCAAGTCCAGAGGACACCAACACACTTCACACTCCGTTCCGTCAATCATACACACACACATTCACATGTTGATGGTGGCCAACTACTTGATTGTAACTATAGCTGCCCTTGGGAAATCTGACCAAAACTTGGCTGCCATATACCACCATGAGGCCCAGATATGGAAAGCTGGTTTAATTTACAAATATTAGGACAATGTATATAATCCAATATATATTATAACCAGATTGAGTATGATTAGAACTTTTTTGACTTATATTCCATATTTGCCAAAACCGCTCAGGGTTTTTCATTAAATTATTCATAATCACTCTTATAACTTCCTGATGATGTTTAGTCAAGCTTGAATTATACCTCACACGAAAAGGCCTACCATGTTTTCTGTGGTCTTACTATGAAATAAACTTTATTTATGATAGTTTGACCTGGAGATCATAGGGAGCTACGTTCTCTTCATAGAAAAACAAATTCAGACGGTGTTCCTCCTGATCCTAACCCTGAACCTTTTCAAATGGGATAAAACTAGAAGTTACCAACTTTCCATGTTTGAAGTATTTGTGCTGCAAATAAGTAATGTTTTGTTTTGACGGGAATCTGTTGAGTTCCTGTTTCTTGTTTGTTATTTTGCATTGAAGATGTAAGAAATGAAGTGTTGTCAAAGAGTTTGTAGAAGTCTTATTGTACCTCAAATTTGTTTGGTGGCAACTGAGATACAAATAGTAAAATTTAATGGCGTCAATAAATATGACTCGTAAAATAAAATAAAAAAAATCCTAAGACAGCTAAAATTTATTAAACAATACTGGTTTCACTCGGTTACAAACAGATTCAAAACAACTGCAGATAATTACAAGAATTTACTTAAACTATGTACTGTAAACCCTGACAAAGTTTATACTGATCTACTGACTCCTGCTGTTGTGTTTGAATACTGCAAACAAACAGTTATGACAAAATGTTAATATAACACTGGAAGCAGAAATTTCTAAATCTTTCCACAAACATTTCCAAACTGTAACTGTTTGTTTAGTCTAGGATTCATCTGTTCCACACATCACTTAATTCATCAGGAACCAAAGCTTTCATGTTTGGGATGGTTCAGAGAGAGTTCACATATTCCTGTTTAAACAAATAACGGCAAAGAGAATCTGACTCAGAACATGCTGATTGTGGAGCAAAACAGGTGATACTGATTTATCCAGAGGAATTTTCCATCTCCTTTTGTTCCTGTTCTTTTCTTTCTCTTAATCCCAAGGGTTCAAAGTTAAATGCCAGCTATTGCTCCTTCCTCAGGTCCAAGGCCCACTTTGGAATGGTGAGAAATCCAATTTAAGAGGAGAAGAAAAAAAAAATCTGCCCCTCCACCACTCTGCTTTGCCTGTAAGTCCCCTCCATCCACATCTCTGGGGGAGATTACAAGGAGCCAAATCAAAACCAGATGGACTTATTGGACCAAAAGATAACAAAAAGTGCTTGTGTTCCTGTCAGTTAGAGACCACCACAGCAAAAAACCTCGAAGTGAACAAAAATCTTGGTAATAAATCTCCATAATACAATAAATTTTGACACGTATTAATACATAGTGTGACTAGAGGAAATGTGGAGAAACAGCGACAGCATTTTTGTGCAGTTGATTTTTGTCTGTGTCTTTCAACAACCGGCGCCTTTCTAGGTTTGGGAAATAAAGTTCTCAGTGTTAACCTGGATCTCCAGGTGGAAAACTCCAGAGTTTGTTAGCTGATACACCTACCACCCACACATACTCAGAAAGAAAGTAAAGGGTGACCCCCAGAACTTCACACAACCTCCCACCAGACCCGCTAAGAAAGTGTCCTTTGTAACAGGAGTTTCCTGGATGTAATTAAAAAATATTGGGTCCAGCTCAAAAGGGGAGAGATGAGGCTCAGGGTTGAAAGAGGCTACACGAAGGGCGAGATTCCCTCTCTGTGCTCTTCGTTTCATGTGAGAGCCCCTGGAGCTGGCCCTGACGTTTGTCCAAACAAGCGGTGCTCTCTCTCACTGGAGCTACGCAGAGAGGACCAGGCAGTTCTCAGGGCCTTGGGCAGGTGGTTCTGATTTGAGCAGGAGGAGGGTGGGGCGGTGTAGGGACCAGTCCACGTTTATGTTCAGTTAATAGCACTACACGTGTCATCACATCCAGTGGTGGAAACACGCTGAGTGACTGATCTGTTTTTTACACTGCCGAGGCCTGTCGCCAATAAAAACGTCCAATTATCCTCTCACAGTTTTCCCGAGAGAATTCATACCTGGGTATCACTGATATCAATATCAATAATCATAGACAATTTCAAGCTGCTGCTGCTCGATTTGTGAGGTTGAATTTTCACAACAGAAATACGTGAAGGAAACGATAGTAAAATAGCCACCAAACACACAACAGTTAGTTGATTTAACCTTGTGAAACATTCAGATAGAGTTTGCAGCATCTGGAATGTAAAAACACTGAACTCAGGTCAGTGTTTTCACTTGTATAGATGTCAGCCAGCTTTTTTCTATTTACTTGGTTTTTCGAAAGGTTATTATTCATTGGCAGTTGGTTTAGGCTATGAATTGTTTTCCTTTAAAAATGGGATCTAGCTTTTTAGAAAAGTTTACAAGAAATGACTTGAACAATGATAGTGGCATTTCAAACGTAACTCAATTTCCCCATAGATAAATATTTAACCCTTAAGGAAATTCCCCAAAATAGAGATAAGAAATTTGAAATAGACTTGAAAACAAAGTTAATTCTGTTTTATCAACATATGTTCACATGCACTACCTATTTCTATGCTTTCAAATTTTGACCACTTATATTTGAACATATATGTTTTATTGAATACATGATTAGGTTTCTGTGAGACAAAATATTTGTCTTGGGTAAATGGCCAAAAAGAGTTATGTATTTCAGATTTTTGAGACAAAGTCCCCGACAAATGATCAGTACAGTTTCATACAGCCAATATGGAGTTTGTACTTTTACCCAATAATAGTGAAGCTTTATTTCCAAAATGAAAATAGCTCCCACCCACCTGCAGATTAGTTTCCAGATGAGGGGAGGAAGCACAGCAACTTGCTCCAGCCAATGTTTTCATTCAGTGGTTTCCACTATGATCAAATGGCTATGCTTGAAGCCTTTAATGATCTCAGAGGTCCCCCACTGCTGGGTCATCTGCTTGGCTCCATATCACCTCCGGGTTGGGCCCTATTACTGGACAGGCGGTCCTACAGTGGGGCCATTCCCATTGCATTTGTGTTTATCCATCCCTCTGGCTCATCCTTCGGCCTGCATGAGGTCTTGGTTCATTCTGCCAGCCCTGCTGCGAGACCTCTGTTGTCTGAAGAGGCGCGATGCTTCAACTCTTTGTGTATGTATGTGATTCACTCTTTTACGCAATAACTCCTACGGGGGAGTCTTTGCTGAAGGTACTAAATAGAGCCAAGAGTCTTGTTCAAACAAAATAAAATGTGTGCGTTCTGTGAATGCAAAGCGTATGTGTCTGAATGACTGTAAGAGGATGCTGCCTGTGTACTTATTTGTTTAAATTTTTGCAGTCAGACAAATGAGCTCCATCTTGACCTTGTATCCATGCAAACATCTAATTATTCTGCTTCTGTCACGCTTCATTGGCTCACCTTTGTTTTGGCTCGCCTGCCTTGCCCACTGTGTTGAATACAGAATCCACACATGATACACACACATATGTTATACAACATTCAAGCTAATATGAAAACTCGTACATCCATGTCCTACATCTCTCCATTATGTTCTCCCATCCCACCCTCGGAGTTTGTCCTCCCTCCCAGTGCACTGTGATCGATGGGCCAAGCTGCCGTTGCCCTGCCACAGGGACTGCACTGAGGGGGATAAAAGACCCTTGCTCTGGTCTCTGACTGACTCCCAAAAACAGCAAGTCTGGCCAACAAAAACACAGAAAAAGGCAACAAAATGGCAACCCATGAGGCTGCTGCTTTTGTAGTGTGAAATGTTTCCCACGGTGGAGTTTGAAACAGGAGATGAAAGACATAAATCTGAAAATTAAGAGATGAGGGCAAGGCAGAGAGGTGAGGTGAAAGATGCAATAATTTGAAGGATGTATTTTGTTGAAATGTTGAATAAAAGCAAATGAGAATTATTTTTTATTAATAATAGTTATGAAAGAATTATCAATAACAATCATTGAACTAGGACATATTTGCCTTTGTATCATTCTCAAGCTTCTTTATTTAAGAGGAAAACATATATTTAATAAGCTGCTTTCTGAGATAACTGATAGCTGACCAAAACTAAAAATTCTTCAGTGGTTTGCCCTTGGTTTTGGCAATTCTGAGCCTGTCTTCGTTTAAGGCCAGTCTGCTTTTAGAATGGAGAAACAGGAAAAGAGTCACTGTGCTGTGGTTCATTCTTCAGGCCATATTCACTTGACCACACAAAGAGTCCATTTTCAGGCAGAAATTTTATGTGTTGTGTGGCAGACGGTGCAAGCAGAAGAAAAAAAAAAAAGATTTACTGTGCCTGTGTCTACTCAGGGGAGCTTTGGATGTTGGTTCGCACTCTTGCTGACATGCTTTTAAATAATTGTTTTGGAATGAGAGTTATGAAAAATAAGTAAATTAAATTAGGAAAAATATATTTTTTTGTAACAAGACTTGCAGTCCCTTGCAAAAATTCCTTTCCTTTAATTTTTTCTCAATTTTATAACAAATTTCTACATATTTTAGTGGGATTGGACTTGATAGATCAACACAAAGTTTGCCATATAACCTGCCCAGGTGAGCACCGGTTTAATAATAAAACCAAGAAAAACAAAAACAAAACTGGAACCCAATAACAATTTTTTATTTACTTAACCTAACAACAAAAGTAAAAGTTGTAGTAAAGGATGCAACTTTGCAAAATGTCATTTGTTTTTGCTGAAGCAACATATTTTGTTGGAGAACTAATAAATATGAAAGCTTTAAGTGAGTTTAGTTAAAAGGGGACAGTAAGTAGCAAAAGTTAATTCAGCTGATATGTAACTTTCTGCCCAATGTAATTAGAGTTAGCTTTATTGATGAAGGTGTGGCTAGTTTAATATAGGCGTGGAAAAATAGATCACCTTATCTGCTTTGCTTTTCATTGACACAATTCAACAACATGTAGCCTAAAAACAAGAAAAAAACACCATTAAGGCAAATATTGTTTGAGTGTATTTAGCGTGCAATAAAAGTATAAGATTGACATGTTATGGATTTCTTTCAAAAATGTTTTTTCTTCTTGTTGACAATATGATGAGTTAACCTTATATTGGATTTCCCAACTGACTGTGGAGCAATAAAAAATTTTTCTATTTCTACATTTACATCCATTTTTATTTCTACAATACCAGCAATTACAAAAGAAAAACATCAGAAACAACAATAAATAAAGAAAACTATTTAAAAACTCTTTGTTGTTAAGTCTCCTGACTTGTGCTGGTGTAATGGAGAAATATGTATGTGTGCATTTGTGGGCAGGGGTTTGTGTGGTTGCTGTACCACCGAGTTAGCACTTGAAGAACCTAACAATGGCCCATACATATCCTGTGCCTGTCAAGCTCTTGAAGACTGCACACAAACACTTTAAAGTTAGAGCCACAATCCCACCCTTTTTGCCTTTACTGTTCCAGGTTTTGTTTCAGCTAAAATAATCATATTTGTTGAGACTTGAAAGCAATACTCTCCTATGTTTCAACTGAAAAGACCATTTTTAGATTCTTGTTTTTTACTTTGTGTTTCCTTCTTTTGGTGGGGATACAAAATCTTAAACCACTACACACTTTGATGCTGTTCCCTGGAGGATAAACAAAGAAGATTTTAGATTATAAATTAACCAAAGATTGATGTTATGCTGAACAGTTATGAAGTTCTATGTTAGGATTTGTTTTTTCTCACATTAATTACAAACAAATAAATTAAAGGGATAGTTCAGAAATTTTTAAGTGATGATCTACTAAAAGCACATGAGTAGGTAATATTTTACTTGCTGAGGTGCCTTTCTTAGTTTCTTCATTTCATACAAATCCAGATGGCTGAAGGAAACCTTGAGTCAAAATGGATTTCAATTGTCTTAAAACAACAAAATGACACATACTATGAGCAAATGTGACTTTATAAAACCTCAAAACCATTGTCATGTTTGGATTGGAATGGGTAGGTACTTACACGGAAAGCAAGCATCACACAGTGAATGGGGTTGGGGATATTGTGTTTTCTGTTGGAGTCAGGCCATGATACTGGAACATTAGTGTCATCTTCCAGTATCATGGGAGCATGATACTGGAACAAAAGTATGTCCAACCAGATATAAATTTAAGGTTCTGTCACTATGACTGAAAATGTTTTGCAACCTACATTCTTAGTATGTGTTTCATCCAGGAAAGTACTATCGCACCACCCATGGCCTTATTTCTTTTGGCTTCTAAATAACTTCCATATGCAAATGTGATGACAGTTAAAACATTAATTATATAGTGTTTATATAAACTGCTATGATAGTTTACAGAATAGGTGTGCTGTAAGACAGTAGAATTCAAAATTGACATTTCTACTATAGACCATGGGGAAAACACCTTCCAATAAATAAAAATGTATTTAAATGAGAAGTGGTTCCAAGTGTCTGACTAATCATCATCAACTGTCAAAAATAGTACAAAACTCACACAATCAAAATTGAATCATTTAACATTTTTTTAAACAAGTATAGAGCATAGGATAATTTATGCATCAAAGAACCAAGCTTAACATTTGTAAAAATCCAGTTGAGACTTCCTGTTAGTATTACTCACTAATATGGATTCATTACTTGCTCCTACTGAATATACAAATTCAGTTGTCTGCAATAGGTTACAGAATATCACTTAAAAATCCGTAATGAACCCTTTTAAGTCTAAGCTGTATGGTTTGTCTTTTCCCTAATGGCTCAGTGAGCAATCCTTCTCACAGTCAGAAAGGGAGAGTTGGAGGCCACCTCAGCACAATTCTGCATTGGGAAACACCCTGCTGACTGCCTTAAATAGGATCTTACTTTTGCAAAACTCAGGAGAAAATTAGTGAAGCAGTTTTTTTCCCTCCTTGTGGCTAAAACATACATACCTGTATTCTATGTCTTGTTTTCCAGGAATTCAATTTTCTCATAGTCAGTCTGACTCCTTAAAAGAGCAACAAGGCCAAAACATCTCCCTCCGCTTTCCACAATGGCAGCTTTTTTGGAAGGAAAACAATCTCCTGCCAATGTTCTTTTTAAGAAAACCCTCAGAGCACAAACGGCCTGTGCTGCTTGGCCAGTCCTGTTTGCTTTAATGGGTCACAGACAGACTAACCCGAGCAGAAATCATTTTATTGCCCAAATTTGGACCAGGGCTTTTTCTGCACATTTGAAAAAAAAAAAAAAGTACTGTTATTGGGTTCAACAATGTAAAGGAGGACCACCCATGCAAAATGAATGCCATGATGGTGCTCGCCGTGCTTGCTTTTGTGGTGCAAACTGACCACATAGTTGCTGACAGGGAAAAGAGGGAACAGTAGTCCCTGACCACCAGAGGGCGACCCATGCTCTGAAAAGACTCCAGGGAAATTTCTAGGCCAACATGAAATCTCCCTCCAGCGTTCTCAGAGTGTCAAAAATATCATCTCCCATTACTTTCTTGTGTATAAGGGAAATTTTAGAAGGATGCTATGAAAACCTCCTGCCAACAAGAGCTAAGACTAAATGTAACAGTAGAATCCGCTAGAAGATTTTCTCTACTCAATGCCTGTGTGACTGGAGGGAGAAACATCTTCTTTAGATTTCTCCAACATCCCTGTAAAATCCCATTTATTTCTCATAATGGTTTGATGGATCTGAGACGGTTATCAGTCACTGTAAAGCTTTAAATCTCGAATACCAGAGCAGAAACACCATAAGAGGTCAATTCTCCAGAAAGTGGAGAAACATATACTTTATGTCAAGCAATGTATATTCAAATATGTATTAAAAAAATACACCACAAAGCCACCTACGGCACCATTCCCCCACCCAGTGCAGCACCTTTCTCCTTTGTTTCCATGGCAAGAGCCATCAGTGACCAATCTAGGGCTGCCACCAGGACCTTGGTGGTCTGGAGAGTCTCTAGGTGGTATGGCCGCAGGCCTACAGAGAGTAAACAGGACACAGGGAGATGGAGGGATGGAGGAAAGGGGATCGAGGGATGAGAATGTGGAGTCAGCAGACTCTCCGACATGCCTAGGGAAAGAGGAAAGCCGTTAAAGCTAGCAGATTCAGAGCTCATGCAAACAATGGACTGCCCAGAAACATAGCTTAGTGAGTAAGGCATTTGGCCAGACAGAAAAGTTACTCAAATGTCTACTGAATTAATATTGCTGAATCCACAAACCTGTGGTTTTTGTTCATTTGTTACACAAAATGTGCTCACTTTTTATTCACTTATTCTCAAGCTTTCCTTCAAGCACCAAAATAATAATAATAATAATAATAATAATAATAATAATAATAATAATAATAATAATAATAATAATAATAATAATAATAATAATAATAAAATAATAATAATATAATAATAATAATAATAATCCTGTAGAATGATGTTTCAAAGAATTTGAGATTTACTTACTGATCGTTCCTCCTCTTTGTCTCAATTAGACATTTAGTATTAGAATTTTTTGCATATGCATTAAAGCTGAAAGTGTTATTCAAAAACGTTAGTAAATTCAAAATATGATTTTGTTAAAGAAAAAAAATCTTTATGTCTCTTTCTGATGCTGATGGCTGATAGGAACAGTGTTAACCACATCAGCAGCTTCTTGGAGCATATATCAAAGTGTTTTCCAATTGGAAGTTGGAAGCTGATTTGCAAATAAGTGTGGAACTCTTCAGAGTGAAAATCTTAGGGGACTGTGAAATGAGCAGCAAATATCCACATGTTATACATAGCCAATAATATTAACCTTGTGGGTGATGACAGGTTGAGAAGTGATTTACCTGAGTAGGCTTTTATTACAAATCTTTCCTTCACTGTTTCCTCTGCTACTTAAGGAATCAGACAGGCCTTTCTGTGGGGAACAGAAAGCTCCTTAGCCCTCTGCTAAGGAGCTTCCAACCAACACTCATGATAAAGATAAATGAGGTGAAGTAACATGAAGAATTTGTAATTGACTCACAGAAATGTGTTTTGTTTATAGGAAAAATGATCTGAAAGCTTCCAAAAAAATCACTCATTAGAGCAACTGTTCAAATAAAGTAAAAACCAATATGAACAAATAAAATCAGTAGTCAAAACAAATGAAAAAATAAACTGCAGCTACAGCTAACCACAACAGCAAACTGTGTCTTTAGTTGAATTGTCCTTTGAGAAGCAATTCTTTCCACCAATTAGTTTTTCATTATTTTCATTCAGAATCCACAACCAGCGTAGCATACTTAGTCCTTGTTTTTCTAGATTCAGAACCAGTCATCTGGGTTTTGTCTCTGTTTAGTGTGCCAAAACAGAAAGCAAAGATTATTAGGAAATATATGTATCTAATAGTTGTACTCCCTTCTCACATTTTGACAGCAACAGTAGTTCTGGTAGACTAATGGCATGCTTCCTGTTGAGGGACTGGGGGGGAAGGTGTGGGGAGGGGGAAGGATTCACCACCGCCTGGGAAGCCACAACCCTAACAGACAGCTGGAAATAAGGAAGGCAGACAGAAACTATTGCACTAAACTATTGAAGTTAAAGAGTAATGATGTAAGTAAGTAATTTTATGTAGCACCTCAAAACATGTCAAAAAAACTCCAAAGTACTTCAAAGGGAAAAAAGGAAGAGAAAGGATTTAGAGATGACATACATAAAAATACAAGACAAAGAACAGAACCCTGTGGAACTCCGTGTTCAACAAAAGTGAACAAAAATACAATTCTGCTTAAAGAGGATTATTGACTCAATGAAAAATATTTACTCTAAAACACTTCATTTTATATTATAGGTAAACTAGATATTTCATATTTCATCTTCCTGTTGTATATTGCTGGGAAATGCAATGAAACCCACATTGTTGGACTTACTTCCTGTAAAGCTGGTAGAAATCATTTTAAATATAACACAATGTTTCTAAATTCATTCTGGAGCAACAGGTGAGAAACAGCAAGAAATACAAAAGAAGACAATGATTAGATTGAAACTATCTTCACAATGCAGCTAGGATATAAAAATCTCATATCATAGAACTAATTTTTACCACCTTAGTAGCATATAGCTATGATATAATAAGTGGGTTTGTGTCCTACACACAATTGTGCAACACAATAATGACTCTTTTTAGGATGTTTGCATACAGTTAGGCGATGAGGTTTAAAACCACTCTGTAAGAACTCCACTTAATTAATCATTTCAAGTAATTATTTGATACAAATTCTAATTCAAAATATGCAAGCTGTAATTGGTAACATTTGTTGAATTTGGGTGTCTTGCAATATTTAATAATATCATGCAGCATTTTTGGGAGGGAAAGAGAAGACATGGAAGAAAAACAGCTGTGTTTCATAAAAGTCAGACCAGAATTTAAAGCATGCATGAATTACCTTTCTCTGGTTCTCTCTCTCTCTCTCTCTCTTTCTCTCTCTCTCTCTCTCTGTGTGCGTGTGTGTGTGTAGGTCATTTGCGTGCTGAAGCACAGAGCATGAAATGGCTCTAGATTGGCTGTGTTTGCCCTCAGAGGAGCGCTCTTTTGAGATCATATCCTAATCCCTTGGAGAGGCCATCCACTGGGTCGCTGCTTATTCAATTAGTCTGAAGCCAAGGCTGTAAACACGGTAGGGCGAGAAAGAGTGTGAGAAAGTGTACACAGAAAGGGTGGTGGTCCACATGTCTGTGTATGTTGGAGGTGATGCGGTGGGGCAGTTGAGAAAGCTTCATCCCATCTTCATCTCCTCTGGTTGACTGATTATGTTTCTTTTATTGTGTTGGAAGGAAGAAGTGGAAATCAGAGTACAACAGCATGAAAGTAGCTGGAAAATATTTGGTGATATTAAACTGTTGCTAAGTGCAGATTAGTTGTTCTGCCAGAGGGTGGCGCCTACATACATCCCATGCGTAGATGTAATTAACTTTCTGGAACTTGCTAAGAGACACAGGAGTTTGTGCCTAAAGCCCCGATTATAAAAACTAGGAGTTGAAAGTTTTTGGAAGATCTGTATTCTATATAATCTTCATCAAATTTGTCAGAGGAGGGGTCATGCTTCTTCAGGGGGGAGCCTGAGGAAGCAGACCTATGTGGGAAGTTACACTTTAGGAATGAGAATAGCCAAAAAGTTTTACTGAACCAACATGTGTAATTAAAATCTTTTGAAACTATTTGTAAGAAATTCAATATTGTAGTAATAACAACAACAACAACAATACTACTACTACTACTACTACTACTACTACTACTACTACTACTACTAATAATAATAATAATAATAATAATAATAATAATAATGACAATAATAATAATGTTCATCATCATGTTTACATGTTTACTTATCCCAAATAAACAATGTACATTTGTTGAGTTTATTGTAAGGACAGTTTGTAAAATAACAGTAAAATATGAAAATCTTAGGGGACTGTGAAAATGCTGTAATAATGCAGCATTTTAAAAATATAAATATAAAAGACAGTTTTTAATCCTACACATAGTTTCTCTTTCATTCGTTATAACGCCCCGTTACATGACCTTTCAATGGTACCTGACAGACTCCATCGGTTATTGCATCTCCTCATCACCTGAAAACACTCCTGCGAGCTCCATCTGATTTTTAAAACACGGTTTCTTGAATGGCATCTGTGGAAAAAGAGGAATATTTAGGTGTTACAGTGAACTGATAGACAGTGACATGTAGACTAAACAAGGTGGAGATGATGACAAGCTCTTTGGAAACCAAGCATGGAAAACCAACATTGCTTGTCAATCTAGAGGTTTACTGACTGTGACATTAGTTGCCATGGGCACCTCTAAGTGAAGCTAAAACTTCTTTTTGACCACCAATTTTCATGTAAAGAAATGCTATGCATGATGATGTTCCACCTTGTACAAACTTCAGATTTTGCCACCAGAAAGAGAAAACATAATTTATTTGAAAGTCGCTGCTAAATACTGCACAATAACATATTGTAGGAAATAATTGTTAATATCAAAGTAGATTATTAGTTGACTTGCTTGCACATTTCTGCCCACATTACAGTAAAAATGCTGGTTGGAGCCACAGCAGGAATTCTGTTTGCAGCAGCAGTAATTTGTTTTTAAAATGTCAGGCTTTGTCACAAGAAATCATTCAGCACTGTAGAATTGGACAGAATGTTCTCCAAGCCACTGCTTTCAGGCAACAGGTCTCCTGACTTTCTTCTCTTTAATTGGGTACACTGCAAAACCATAAAATCCTACCAAGTATTTTTGATCTAGTTTCTTGTGCAAATATGCTTGAAATAATACAAAATAAACTTGAAAGTTTCTTTTAAGCAAGATATGTGAGCTTGTTTTAAGTAAATAATTCCTCAATTCAGATGAAAAAGCACTTTTTACCTTTTTTATTATTTTTTGCCAATATTAAGTAATTATTTAAATAAAACAGCCTCCAATACCATGCTGAAAATGTACTTATAAGTCAGTTATGTCTTTTTTAAAGTGTACTAAGGTATTTATACAAAAAAACTAGACCAGAAATACATGGTAAGATTTTGTATTTTTGCAATGCACACATCCATATAAAGCTGTACTCTACATTTAAATTCAACGAGGAAACGTTACTATACTACATTTGTCTTTTGTGCAGAATGTTTTATATGTTGCTGCTGATTCCAAATACATTTTGGCAACTTTCAGCTTCAGTCTGGCCCACCTTGTGCCAACCCTGTTCTGTTCTTGATTTTTTTTGCATATTTCAAACATAGAAATAATTATATGCATTATGCTGCAGCCTGAACATAACTGTGGAAATGTTGTGTAAATAACAGTATATGGCTCCTTTTACCTGTCTTGAGTTTTTGGCCTCACTAGACATCATTTCAATAGGCAAATTTTTTTTGACCCAGCTGAATAAAATAAGAAAACCACAATCAGACGAGGTACAAATGAGTGTGGCACAACACTGACATTTGAAAACTCTACTTGCTGTGGTAGGGGGCAAGCTGCTGCCAAAAGTATTTCAGCAAGCCAGGGTCTGTCAGACCAGGCAGTCCAGAGTGCATAGCTTACCGGAAACCAGCGCAGTTTGATTGAGTTCCTGTTATTGACTGCTTTTTTTGTGGAGTGCAGACCTCTGCCAGGTTATTTTTTTTCCCCTTCTGCCAGCTGTCAGAAGACAAACTGTACAGAACCACACGCCCAAGCCAGTCAGGGGCCCCCAGCCTTTAAAGTTTGGAAATGTTTCTTTCAATTGCAAGCACATAATGTTCCACAAGCTTTTGATTTTGGCTTTTCTTTGTAATAAATACGGTTGTGAGGAAGAACATCTGCCAGTGCTTTATCTTAGTGTTACTTCCGTGTATTCCATGCCAATAAGGTCGAGGTGTCCCCCGGACAGTAAATCAGCCCAGGCACTGGAATTCTCCTGTTCAGATTAGGGCTAAATAAGAAGAGATGGAAGGAGTACAAGTTATGCGGTGAGAAGTAATGCATTGTTTGGCCAAGATCCCAGGCCACACTGAGGCTGCTGCTGGCTAGAAAGCATGAAAGATGTGTTTGTTGTACAATAAGTCGTAGCACCATTGCCATCTGGGTATAGACCTTCGGTCAGCATTGCACATATGTGCTTCACTGTGCCAGAAATAATAATAATAAAACAAAGGGGCTTATTCATTCTTCCTTTTCCAAGTTGTATTTACTGCTGTAGAGATATTAAAGATTCAGTGAGGATTAGCAAAGCGTAAGGGCTTTGACATTAAAATCCACTGAAAATAGCACCCAGTGGAAATAAATGAATCATGCAGTGCTGTTTAACAGGTACTTCAGAAGAGCAGTGATTAAATTTCTTCCCATTGTTTGAAAAATGAAAATGGAATTAACACTCCTTATCTCATATATGATAAATTAAAGGAGAAAATGTGAAAAAAATTGAGCAATTGTTTTCCTTTCTTCAATGTTTTCTACATTATAATTTGTTTGACTCAGTGTTTTCATTTTGCAATCAAAAACTGACATAATGTCCATCTCTGCAATATGTCTAGACAACTACATCTTTCAAGCAGCAGTTTTCCAAGCTACCCCTTTCCACCCACATCCTATTCCGGCTTCTCTCTGTCGTAAGGCAGGAAAAAGTACAATAGAAGAGAGCATCAAACTGCCAAGACATTTGATGAAAAAAGAAGAAATTTAATTTGTTTTCCAAATGAAAGTCCAGTTCTTGATGTTTGTTGTTTATATTGCTGTGTAGAATGCCACTTATTTGAAAAGTACTGAGCATCGTCAGCATCTCCTTCTAGTTAAATTATTCTTCTGTTCAGCTTTGGGAAAGTCATAAGTCATTAAGTTTGTATGATTTTGCTTTGATTAATTGACAATTTTTAACAATGCATTTCTCTAAGAAATAAAACTGCAGTTTTTACTGGTTTATTTTAATGGTGTGTGAACAGATTTTGCAGCAGAAATTGCAGGAGGAATGAAATGACAGGATTTCTCTTCAACATAACATTTGTCTAGTTGTTCTGGTGCAATTTATCATTTGGCCAATTTGTATCCCATGTTGTCCTTTTGTCCATATTTGTTCGGAATATTGAACATAAGATTATTTTTCTTTGTAGTACCTCAAAATTTCTTTTAACAATTCCTCATAAAATGCTAAAATCTGACTAATTAAATTAGTTAACTTTCTAATTAAGAAAGGCTTGACAATAGCATCGATTTAAATGGAGACAAGTTTCTGTACTCTTCTGTAGCGAAGAGTGCATAACATTGTTTAGCTTCTGTGCTTCTGTCTTTGCCAACTGGTTGATGTCAATAGCTATGTAGAAGATTTGAATATGCTGGATGCTCTTGCTTGTGTATCTCTGCACCACATAACTTTTACATTCAATGAAATTATGGGTAAAACAGCTATGGTGCTGGAATTCATGAAAATGATTTTCGCTGATTCCACATCAATTTCAAGGCACAAATAAACCACCTGTCAGCAAACAGGGCTATCCATTAGGAGCAACCCAATTGCGCTGATTGCTTTTGGCCCTGACCCCAGCTGTTTGTTTATTCAGGGCATGGTTGCAGGTGGGGGGCAGGAGGGCGGAAAGGAATAAGCCAAATTTCGCAGAGTGGAGATGTGGTGAAGGGTGCAACCATCCTCTGTGCCCTCCACCTAAAACTCACACAAACACCCAGTCAGTTTCTGTGCGATGGGCTGAAGCCAGGCTCTTGACACACTGTCGACCCACCGCCTGCCTGTACTGCTTGAGAGGGGGATGTGTTGATTCAGCTGGGGGAGGCTGAGGCGCAGAGAAGTCAAGTGACTTGACCGAGGTCATAGCACCTCTCTCAGCCACACACAAGCACACGTAATTTCATGCGCACAGACTCATAATTCTCCGTTACACTCAGATGCACACATTGTCAGCTCTGGTGGGACTCATGGAAAAATTCACCGGCTTTCCTTCTTCAGCTTCGCCCCGGAATTTGTTCATGAAACACCCCTCACAATGCCACTTCTTCCTTCCTCTCGTGAATTATATCATGCTTTCAACATGGACACACTTTTAAGTCCAACTTAGGTCTCACCTTTTCTTGTTATGGTAGCTGACCTAATTATTTTCCAGAGCCAAGAACAGCGAGGGAAGGTGGCTCAAAAGTGAAGTCAATATCCATCTTGCAGCTGACACTTTTCAATGTTTTCCTTCAGTGCTTTCCCTGTGGGAGACAGATTGTACAGTGAGTCATGAGCTTATCTTCTACACACCATACATTTTGCTGCTGTCACACAAATTATCTTTCAAATATCTAATGAACTTCTAAATGTTTTATCATGGTTTGACAGGAATAAATCAGTGTGCTAAACTCGATCACTTCTTCTTCATGCCACAGCAGAGGTCTCATATTCTAAGCATTTCAGGCAGCCAACCAGAGCCCCTCTGGATGAACCTGATTGTGTCTCCATCTTCTGTCTCTGTGAGGTTGTGTTGGACTGACAACATGTAACTTTTCTTTGTTTCCATCCCATGAGTCAGCCTGGCAAAGCCCAGCTGTTTTTAATACAAACTCTGCGCAGTTCCTAAAGAAGATTGATGAGGCTTTTTACATGCTTCCAGACAAATGGTAACAAGGAATATTCTCAGCTGTGCCAGACAGCACACGCACTGCACTGACAGGGATAATCATTAGGTGAATAAAAGAGATGGTATGTAAACACGTGTATGATGTAAAAATGTTTTTACATTTTTACATTTAGAAGTGGCCTATTTTGTTCTCAATGTGAAAAATAGAATATGTTTTACTCATAAGGCTTTCTAATCCTCACAATTTAAAAAAAAAATCAAAAAAGGAAGTGTACTTACTGCTATTTGATTCATGCACTTTTATCTCATGTTAAATATTTTTTAAATTCTTAATTTTACAACAAAATTACAGTATAAAACCTTGTGGTCAAGAATTCTAATTTTGTAGAAGCATTTTAATTTTGCTGCCAGGTTTGCAAAAATCGGGCTTAAGTCTTAAATCTTTATTAAACTCCAGGTAAGAGAGCTACAAGGGACTATGCAGCCAGCATAGCCTTTTTTTCTTTGCTTTTAGTTTTTGTTTTTAAGCAAGTAAGCTGTTTTTGATCACCTTTCCCATCTGTGAAACACAACTCAACTGACTTTGTGTGCACGGGAAGTGCTGGCACCAGTAAGTGGGCACTGCGGGGGCTTCTGGTCTTATCAGCCACCAGGTCACATGGCAGGCTGACAGGGCACAACAGAGGCAGGGACGCACTGGGACCGAAGTGGGCAGACACAGTGGGGGGAGGAGAATGGACTGTGGGACTGCTCCATTCCCTCCGGTGAGGGTTTGTTCTCCCAGAGGAGTCCTGCTGAGCCAAACAAGCATGCAGAGGGGAGATAACAACAGTAGAGGATGAATAGATGCGAGTTAAAAGCAGAAAGCAGAACAACAATGTATGGCAGTCATGTCTACTCCTACTTCCTCATAGTTTTTGATGGCAAAGCCAATTTTAACAACAAGGATGTAAAAACATAATCATAAGAGAAGATTAATGTATTAGGAAAATATATAACCCATAGAAAATGTGCAATTTCACAGTAACAATCTTAAAATTTGATCAAGTTTGAATGTAAATTACTCTCAGTTGTTTGCAGTGAGCATATTTCAGTGGCACAGCCTGGTTCTCTTCTGGTCTCACTCGTCTTTTTGCAGTGTTTTCTTCAAGTGCCTGCAATTCCTCAGGTTGCTGCTATAGCAAGGGAAAAGCCCACAGGGAGCCACCACTGTAATGCTAAACTGAGACGCTTACCACTGTTTGCTTGGTATCCGCACACACTCCTTCCTTAAAATATCTATTACAGGTTTTCATCTGCTGTTTAAATGCTCCAGCCACTTTATTCACTTAGCCAGGGGTGCCCAAAGTCGGTCCTCGAGGGCCGGTATCCTGTGTGTTTTAGTTCTATCCCTGGTTTAATGCACCTGGCTCAAATGACGGCTCATTAGAGGCCTAAGAACACCGACATCCTGAAATAGCTGTTACTGTCACCAGGGAGAGAACTAAAACATGCAGGACGCTGGCCCTTGAGGACCGACTTTGGGTCCCCCCAACTTAGAGCTTCGTTAAGAACTATTTGAGGAACAATCATGTGAATGGTGATTTATTGAAGTCGTAATGGGATTTTCCCTTTGCTCATTATCCTACACGTCTGGTGGATACCTGCAAGTATTTGGTGTATGATATACATTTGGAACCATGACAGGCAGGTGTGGGAGATAAGTGACGGAGTGCATGGAATGGAAAGTAATCATGGGAAGAAAAATTGGCAAACATTAAAGACTTAGAGACCAAAGTAAATTTGAATGACTTGAAGATATTTTAGGAAAGAGAAAGCAGAAGGTTAATAAGTGCTGCATGAGGAGCTCGTCTCAGAGGGTTTGTGACACAGGGGTCAAAGCAGCAGAGCTTCCTGCTCAGGATGTCAGTGAGAAAGGGCCACACCATGTTTGTCTGGACTGCAGCCTACTTCTTATTACAACTGCCGTTCTTCCTATTTCTCTTTTAATACCATGTCAAATGTCAAAGTTTCCTGTGAACAAAATTCTTCAAACATTCCTACTTCTGACAAAAAACTTTAAAATTTCTTTCAGACTTATGTTTAAAGGGGAACTTAAGTTTCCAGAGGTACATAATTGATTTTTTATTGAGATGGATAAGGGAGAACAAGAGCTTTCGTAAACATCAAGATGAAATGGAGTACTGCAAATTTGTTGTAGTTCACAGATTTTTTGACCAATTTTATTTTTATGTGAGATGTTTGATTTGGCAATGCAGGCAACCATCTGGAAATCTCAAAGTGATGGGAAGAGTCCACATTTCTCACATGCACTGTCCTTCCTGATAAATAGAGACTATTGCTTGAAGTCGCCAACATTTATCACTAAGTATATGTGATACCAAAGACTGATGAGAATTCCAAGTTTAAATTGGTTTTTTAAAAAAATGAATAAACTCCTATACTACTACACAATCTCTTTCTTAAACACAAGGTGATATCAACTCTACTCTAATAAAAATAGAAATAATAATGGCTCATAGAGAGAATATTGAAAAATATGATCAATCTTTTTATTTTAAGATCTTAAGGAGAAATCAGTAATGGTTGGCCAGCGAGGCTGAACTGATCAGAGTAAATCTCTTTTTAAGTGGTGTGTTCCACCATTTTGAATTTCTTTTCAGGCTTTTAGCCTGAATATGTAAATCAGATGACAAGAAAAAAAGGATATATTCCCAAAATACCACTTAAGTTTACAGAAGAGTGATGATCTTAATCAACTGCATTGATTGAAAACACAATTTGCTACAAGCACAACATTTTATTGTGATTGTAAAGACTGTAGCTGGATTGCCTTCAGGAAATTAAGCTTTCTCTAATGACTTATCAAGTGATGTTTAGAAAGTCAGATGAAACACTGGAGAAACAATAAGAAAAATGCTTGAGGTGAAGACCAATTGAACTAGCAATTAAACAAGGATTGATTTAAAAGCAATGACTGCTTGTCATGGAAATCGTAACTCAAAAATGTAATTCACCTCAAGCCAGCATACTTCCCAACATTTGTTACCAGAATGACTTACTATTTACTGGAGATCCATGCAATAGTTGTGCAAATTTCACTTTCCTCTACAAGCAATGTAGCTCTCAAAGCTTTAGTCTTAAAATGTTGTCTGTCATTCAGTACTCAAACACTGAAAGTCCAGTCTTCCTAAATAAGATGTTTTGTACTGACAGAAAATCTGAGTATATAGCAGTTACTTTGGAGTTTTTATGCCACACTGGTCACTAATTGGACACATGGATCTTTTTCAGTGTTTAAATTCTGCAAGCAAATATACATAAAAAAGTCCAAGGAAAATAAATAAACAGCTCACAATAAAATAAGTTTCTACTGTATGATTTTATCTCAACACAATCAAGTCATTACTACATGGGCATCTCATAAAAATGCATTTTCAATTCAAAGATAGGCATCAATGTTGCACAAGTTATTTACTTTCATTCTCCTGGTGGCATGTTCTGGATGTCCATGAGGGGGAAACAATCTGGTCAAGTACAGTCGAGTGGTTTTCCTTGCAATAAATCACTCAGTATGGACTCACACAAGCATCAGGATATTAACTTGTTGGTGTTTGTTCAGGGCAGAAGGTCAGGAGATAGCAACAGATACAGCACAATACTGATTATTCTTAAAAAGAAAAATACTGGAGGTAATTTTGCTCCTACAAATTTACTAGTATTGACTAAGGTTTAGTGAAAGATTAGTCATAATCAGTGTACTTCTTTGTCTTCTCGAGTCTTTATCAAACAACAAACAAGTGAACAAAAATGTCTCCCCGTCATACTATGGAATTCCAGCCATTCCCACTGAGTCCCATTTTCCTGCCTGCTAATGTAATCGGAGGGAAACAGAGTCGCCTTCTCAGTGCCTCAACCTCCAGATAAGACCCATTTATCACAGTCATTCCTTTTCGAGCCACTCCATTCTGATCTGACCAGATTGAGTCCCAGACCCCGTCCAGTCACTGAACCAGTCCCCAGAGAAACAAAGTATTGAGCTGAGGTCTGGCTTTTTAACTAATGGAAGCAACATTATCAAAGTATGTTATAGGTGTTATATGGTCATATTTAGTCATTATTTTATACATATGAAACTGGTACAAATTTAAATCCTTGAGTGTCTCATGAACATTTTCTGATTTCTTTCTAATTTTGTTTTTTTCTGACTGGTGGATTTTGAAATGGAAAAGTGTCACACCTTTAATTTCATGAGAAGTGCATTTCCTTCTCAGAAGAAGAAAATACACGAGAATACATACCTACACATTTTGTCAGGTTTGTCAGGAATAGTTCAATGAGCAGGCTTTAGAATAAATCTTCAGTGCAGACCTGCATTGAAGAAAACACATGCAGAGGCAGTTGCAGGGACCCATACGCTCAAACACACACATTCAGGATGCAGCAGGGTCAGAAGGGAGCAAGTTTAAGTCTAAGATGTCTGTGCCTGCTTTTCACCATCCTTGATTGAGTGAAACAAGGTTCTGTTTCGCTAAATGTTGTGGCAAACCCTAATCCTCTTGCTTCTTTGGTTCCAGGACAGGAGAGTTTTAGTCTGACCGCCTGTGAAGCCAGACTACATTAGCACTGGTTGGGACTGAAAAGGCTGCTTGTATTTCATGAGTCAAGCCTGGGTGGGTTTTTTTTTTTCCTCAATGCATGGAAATTCTTAAAACTCTGGCATGGATTCAGGAAAACATTACCTGTGGCAATATTTGCGGTGAAGAGGGTACTGATTGCCAGCCTCCAATGGTCACTGATTCTGCACTGAGGCCTGACAGAGTTACCTGCTTGAGCATTCCATGTTTGCCCACACTGGGCACACAACTCTGGCAGCATGAGATCTAAATTGCCTGTGACTGTTCAGTGGGAAATAGAGTCTAGAGTCCTGCTGTGTTCTGAAATGCTTACTAGGTCTCTTAAGACCACATACTTAATATTTATATATATATATTATATATATATATATATATATATATATATATATATATATATATATATATATATATATATATATATATATATATATACAGGACAGACCAAAAGTTTGGACACACCTTTTCATTCAATGAGTTTCCTTTATTTTCATGACTATTGACATTGTAGATTCCCATTGAAGGCATCAAACTATGGATTAACACATGTGGAAATATGTACTTAACAAAAAAGTGTAAAACAACTGAAAATACGCCTTATATTGTAGTTTCTTCAAAGTAGCAACCTTTTGCTGTGATTACTGCTTTGCACACACTGCATTCTCTTGATGAGCTTCAAGAAGTAATCACTTGAAATGGTTTTCACTTCCCAGGTGTGCCCTGTCAGGTTAATAAGGCTTTCTTGTCTTATAAATAGTCATGAAAATAAAGGAAACCCATTGAATGAGAAGGTTGTGTCCAAACATATATCTATGTAAACTATTGTTTAGGGTCTGTGACTTAAACAATAGTTCTGGCATGGATGCAAAATCTTTAATTCTTCTTAATGTATAATTTATGTAAGTTGGATCCACTGCAAATTCAGCCACATTAAAATTTGTAGTTTTGCACAATAAAAATAAATCATAAAAAAAAAAAAATCATATTGTTCATTTTACAGTTCATGATATCTGTTTTCTGGTGGTAAAACTTTTTTTTTTCTGCAGATAAATATGAATGCAAATGTTCATCAAGAAACACATGTTGTAGATTAATATGGAATAAGTAGTCTTGCTTTGTCAGAGTCTAAAAGTGCTTTTTAATACTCTGACAAAACAAATTTTGTTTTATCCAAGCCAAATTCCACAAAACTCCAAATTCCCCGACTTGTCAAGTACACACCTAACAAGTCACGAGGCCATGACAGGACTACAACTTGTGTATCTAAAAAAAAAAAAATAAATAAATCTTCCCCTGCAAGATTTTCACACCTAAGATTCATGCTGGAAAGTTTATTTACTGCTGTACTTCTCAAATAGTGGGGCCACACAGGGAGGTGTCAGGGTGGATGTGAGAAGCAGGACTTTCATATTGTTTTTATTCATGTTTGACAGATGAACAAGTTTCTGGGTTCAACATTATGTTGCCAGTGACTGCATATGAACCAATGTGCAGATTCTCATGTTAACCTGGCACACAGACATGTTATTGTACTGTCTCTGCAACATGTCATTGCATTGAAAAATCAGGATTGTGTTGAGGTAACAATCCTGACCTAAATCACAGGATTGTTTTACATCTAAATGCAAAAAGTACATAAGTTGCAGGGTATTTTCACCCAAAACATCATAAATCATGAGCTTTATAAGTACAGAAGACAATGAATTGTCAGACACACTCTACAGACCACTTTCAAATTTTAACACAGACAAACTGCATCAATCTTTGCATTTTTACATGACTTCATGACACCTTTTCAAGAATAATGTATTAAAAACTGTAAATGGGTGAATTAGCCATGTATGGTGTATGGTATTTCCAGAGAGTTGCAAAACTGGAAAATAAGGTGACCAAACAGTATGAATTTACTTTTAGAATCAAGATTTTGATTCTAAAAGTATTTTGAGCTAAATGACATTTTTGGAGATATGGGGTTACCTACCTCACAGCAACGATTTCCTATCCTCAGAGATCCTGACAATGGTGAATGTGACACGCTATGTAATACAAACACTGATACAAACATATACTTTCAAAAGGGATCTTGAAATACATAAGAGTTGAGTTGTAAGATAAAGTTAGAGAAAAAATTTCACATTGCAAATTAGAAAATTTGCAACATGAATGATTTAGTCCCACTGTCACAAAGTTTTCTGCTGAAGCAGCAAACAGACACAAGTATGTTCAAGTTAAAGAAATCTGGGATTTTAACTTTACTCAAAGACACACGCAGAATTGTACATATCTCATCATAGGAGACCATCGCTCCAGACAGGAGCGGCAGATTTTCTACACAGTTTCCACAAAAAAACTATGAAAGCTGTTTATGAAAAGAACCTGATTTAAATTTTGCGATTGTTCAGAGCGAGAGGAAAAAAAAATGTCAGTGTGACATCCTACAGTAGCGTGATGAGGGTTGGTCTCTGATATCCGGGTGGAGTGAGGTGGCAAGTGGCCTGTGTTTCATCTCTGAGACAGAAAGAATAAGACAAAGAGCAAGACAGGGAGCAGATAGACAGTAGTGGAGCAGTAGAGCCAGCAGTAGGACCAAAGGAGACCGGAGAGGTGAGGGAGCGCAGATGACAGGAGCTTCCTCTGGGTCTGGTGCCTGTTTTCCAAAGGAAGTGCACGAGGCCTAATCTGTGGGCCCCAGAGGAGAGGGACCTGTTGGCCCCCGCTTATTGTCCACTTTATCACCTCCTGCTTTAGATGGACTATTCTCAATTTAGACAAGTACTTTTCATAAAATTACATTCCGCTTAAAGGGAATTACACGTTGCCTATTAATAAGTATAAAAAGAATAAGTTAGAGGCATTGCAGAATAAATTTCTTTGCATCAGTTTGTCCATAAAATGAACATTGGCAACATTACTTATTTGCATTGAATGTACCCACTTCTCCCATCTTGTATGGTGTCAAGGTAAAGTCAATCAGGGAAAACAGTGTGGTTTGTGAGGTCAGGAAGTCAATGCTACCACTAGAGCCACAGTTTGTCAGGCTGTCACTTTATAATTAACAGCTGAGGAAGTACACAAACACACACAGACACACAATTTCTTGTCCACACAGAGAGCTTTTTTCCATCCCTCAAGAGGAGATTGCACTTACTTAGATTTGTTTATTTCACCCCACAATTTCTTACTGACACCAGCTCTTACACTGATGTGAATCCACGTCTTCTGGCCATGCAGACTTCAAGCATGATGTAACATGCATAAATATACAAAACCATATTTACAAATTTTAATTCACTCTGTAAAAAATACAAATGAAAAATCAACTAATGTTTATGCTCACTGTTTTGCTAAACTCAATTGCATCTGAGGCTGCCTGAAAATTCCTAGAGCTTTGCATAACAGATATTAACAGAATCCTCTTGTTCTTCAGTGGACTTTGTCTATAAAAATGCACTAAGAAGTATTGCATCAGATTCTTTACATCCTCCTCCTCCTCCTCTTGCTATTTTAGAGCTGTTACACACCCTTGCTCCTTTGTTCCCACTGATTAGCTGGTGCACTTCAGGGAGTTGGCTCTGCAGCAGGGATGTCCGATGGCCAAGACTCTTCCTCGGAGGATTGCCAAGACATCCAGGTGTTTGTATGGACAAATACACAGATACACACTTCCTCAACCCCACATTTTCACCAGCAGGTGTGGTCTTTACCTCCTGTTAGTTCTAGTATGCTCATTAGCAGCATTATTGTTGTGGTTTTAACTATTATTTACATAATTACCATTTATTGGGTTGCCTAAAAGCATGTGGAAGAAAAGTGAAAGATAAGACTGAACTATATGTATTTTCTTGCCACATCTTCAAATCTAACATTTTATTGCAATTCTTAATGTAATCTAACTCATTTTTTTTTGTCCTGCTTATTGTACCTGACACAAGAACAGACTTTATATCTCCAACTCCCTTTTATTTTATTCAAAAGCAGGTTAAGCTAAAGTTTTAGTCAGGTTCCTTCAGCTAATTCATAATTTACCATAACAACAAAACAGGAAAAAAAAAACAAAAAACAAAACAAAACAAAAAAAAACAAAACAAAACAGCAATGTCCTAATCAAAACGATTGAACTATTTGATGATTTAGTCCCTAATACTTCACTTAGCAAAGGTGGAGAGAAAACATGTCTCCCAACAGTATATATGCAACCATTGTCTGTGCCAGAAGGGGGAGACAAATGTTTTGCACAACACTGAATATGAATGTCCATATTCAGGATTTCAACAAAAGTGTCAGTGGAATTTAAGGATACCTCACAGGTTAAACTCTTCTAACATTCAATAAACAAAATTAAACAAAATCTAAGACCTTTTTTTTCAAGAAACTGCGATATACCTGGCAACTGTAACTGTTTATTGTGCTGTGGTGGTAGTTTCAGACAGGTCAAGTATTTGTAATAAAAAAAGATCCAACTTTATTTGAGTCTTATGGGTAAGATCACCTTCAAGGCTCCAGACAATCTCCTTTACTTTGCTACAACAGTGAGTGTTCTTCACTGTCTCTGTCACACACATGGACACATTCCTGCAGTGAATGTCAGCCCTTCTCTTACTCTGGAGCTATGCATCAAACAGAATAGAGATCTGACCTCAGCCCCTTTCAAAAAGAGCTTCTAATCCAGCATTCTTAACTCGATTACAAAGTGTCAAGAGGGATCAGAGAGACGCTCTCACCTGTCATCTCTCACAGCAGCGGGACACAACTCTGAGAAATGAAATCCTGCCAGACGCAATTGGAAAGCAGACAGGCGGGAGACAGCAAATGAGGGGCAGAGACACTGGAGATAGCATAAAGTAATCCTTCATACCTTTGCACATCAGAGAGACATCAAATTTGACAGGGTTTGTTGGACGTATTACATTTTTGTTTATCCATTTTCACGCTTTTTTTTCATTGTTCATTCACATGATGCACACACTTCTATTTTAAGATTAGTTAAGAGAATTAAAACATAATTTGTAAATTATATTATGGTCATTCTAAACAAAAGCAGAAAAAAAGCGGTCTTCCTGAAAATTAAGGAGTTCTTCTCATCCAGTATGAATCTGATAATACATCACTTCTGATGAAACTTTCATAGCACCCCCCACCAGATAATATACTTTGCTCTCACTTCGACGACAAACAAAACTGATCCAATGGAAAAGCAAAAAATTATTATGTCATTTTACTCCAGCCGTAATTCATACGCCACCTCTGTACTTACTTAACATAACGATTTTATTTTAATACCTTTCTTTATTATAGTCTATACAAATTATCTTATACCATTGTGCTTCACCATTAAATATGTTTGTTTTCACTTGTGGATTCAAATGTTTGTAATGGAAAAAATGCAAATAATTTAATTTTCAATATAATTGGGATATCTGATATTGGCACAATTTCAATCCTATTGGTAACTTGTGCTCCTGTGTCAACCTGAAGATGAGAATAAGTGACTTCCACCTGAGACTTACTGGAATGGTTTGATGCATCAACTCTCTCTGTTTTCCTTTCTCTCGTTCCCGCCTGGCATGTTGTGTGAAGGCAGGAAGCCGCAGGATTCACCAGTGGCTCATTAAAACCCATTAAGGAGCCGAGCGCAGACAGGATGCTGGTAGTGAGTAGAGGAAAAGCGAGGCAGGGCCGAGGACACTGCTACACTTTCTGTCCTCTTGGCCGCACCCACCTATGCTGCCTTGCACTCACTCTCTGTTATCTGCTCTGCACAGCACTTCCTATGGCCCCACACGTATTCCAGCTAGACCCTGCTTTTAGCTTTGCCAACTCACGTCTCACACCCCCTCTGACCTGAGTGTGTGATGAACTGGCCAGGCGATAACACATTTTTCACTCTGCTGGTCTCCCTATCTCTTTGTCTGACACCTTGCTTCTTGTTCACTCCCCTTGTTTTTACATCTTTTTGACCTTTCCTACCTCAGACTCGCTGCCTCATGTAGCAGTAGTCATCTCTTTTGGCACAGTATGTTCAGTGATAAATGTGAAAACTACTATAAAGGGACAGACGTCCAGTACACAAGTCGGCTCACTGTCTGGGGCCTCTGGGTCACTAACTAATGAAGAAAAAAAAGTTGGGATTGTGTCTCTGTGGTGTCAAACAGAAGGCCTGGAAGGGTGGGAGCAAGTGTTATCAACAGACTGGAAATGATGGCTACGTCAGGTGATATTGTAGATGTTTTGAAGCTACATATGAATCAATTGTTCTTTTGAAGAATTCGAATGAAAGGACACTTTCTCAAAGAAACATCAACTATCAAAGCGACATGTTCCTAAAATCACACCATGAACCTCAAACAGTGAAAACAAAGAACATATTCTTTTGAATTGTACCTTACAAAAGTAAACTTGACACATTTACACAGGATTTTATGTGACAGGCACAAACTACTTCTCTGTATAAAAGAGGAGTGGAAGAAAATAGATTTTCCATTTCTTTAAGAATAAATTTAAAAAAAAAAGTTACAGTATTGCTGGTGTTCTACTATGTCAGTTTTTAGGATATGTCTCCATCAGTTTTGCAAATCAAGAGACCTACATTCTTGCAAAACACTTCAAATTCAGTCAGACCGAGTGGAAGGTCTTTGAACAAAAAATCTAAATAAACATTAAAGCCTTACTACAGACAATTAAATTTTTCTTTTCAGCAAATAAATATGCTTTGTAACTCTCATGGTATGTTCAGAATCCTGCAGAAAGGTGGAGTTGCATCATATGTTCAAGTTTTTGTGACTTTCTAACATATTTTCTCCATTCACCATCTTCTTTCAGCTTCCGATTTACACTTGACAGCCATGTCTCAATAGGTTTTCTGCTGTCACTCACTTTTTCCGCAAAGAAGTATAAAGCCTGAAGTATTGTTTTACAATATAACTCAGCTTTAAATATTTGCTGCCCAGCAAGGTGTGTTCCTCACAGTGTGCATTTACTAATTAGATTGCATCTTATGACGTACAGGAAAATATTCCAGAGCTGTAAACACATGTGGAAGGCACTGTAAAAAGTGCATTTGTCTTTCAGGTTGTTACAATTTCCTTATTCAATAAAACAAAAAAACAGTACTTAATATATGTTTTAGAAAAAATCTGTTGTTTTGTTTGGGCTCTGAGGATATCCGATAGCATCCTCTTCCTGCTTTTGTAAACTCCTTAAACTCCTCCTGTATGCTGTGGTCCATTTCCAGAACTGAATATTTGGCAACACTCAAGCATTGCTGTAGCTGTGTCCTCAAACACGAAAATATTGCACAATTTTATCAAATGTGCAAACAAATTGTTTCATCTAAATCTAAAGTTAATGTCATTCAACTTTACCCAGCACACTTTATCGTGTGAAGCATAAACAGCGGGCTGATTGGCAGAAACATGACATTGTGCGTTATAATAAATGGAGTAATCAGAGAAAGAATCACATAAGGAAACACTTTCTATTGTCGTAGCTTTTTATCCGTTTTCTCTTTTTGTTCAACCGCATTATTGCTGTGCCTCATTGACATGCTGTGCTGCTCTACCCCCTCCTCTCTGTAATCATAAACTCTTGACATCATTGACCCCTTTAGTATTTTCAAGCTCTTCTGTTTCACTTCACTCTGACACCAAGTCTCAAGACTCATACTGGTCCCGTTTAGACAAAAAAGTTGGCTGAGGTGTCCCTTGCCAATAACAAATATAAACATAGCCCTGCCATTATCTGCTGCAGTTAACCAGGATCATGTTTTCTCTCCTGACTGCATATGCTGCTTGCAGATGTGGTCATACCAGCTAATCTGTTTTCTCAACTGCACCATTTTTGGTCTATGCAGTTCAGCTCTTGAGTTTGCAAGGGTTTAGGGAAATCAAAGCACACCACAAAGCATGATGGATATTTCATTAACCAGTCATTAACCAGTCACGGAGTAAAGCTATTTAAAGTGGATTTCTTTTCATTTGCAACTAATGTCAGATATTCAATAGGTCATTTGAAGGTCAGTTTGGTTCATGAATTCATCTGAAAAAATAAGCCAGCCAAGTAAAATTACTTTAAACAACTTGTACAGCAAGCTATTTTGATCGGAAACTTCTATTGCATTGTAATAATACTCCACCGTACAAGTTTGTTTCTTCCTAGTCTTTCTTTCAAAGCAGACTCTAGCTTCACCTTCCTGATATACAGTAAATGAACCAAAAACAAATCATTGGCTGATTTTTTTTAAATGCCCGCATTTAAAAAAATCTTTGACATTCTAACAGTAATTTTAGTCTATTTTCAATTCTCTTTAAGAACAACAATTAATAAGGAAAATAGAACAGATATGATGATTAATAATTTATTACAGTACTTTGTATGTTATATTAGCAATTAGCAAAGTTTTCCTCGCTACCTTTTAATAAACATAAAATTTTGATATCCAGAACACTGCCAACTTTTCTAAATTAAGCACTTTTTCTGATAGGCAAAGGGTTGAAAGCTTGAAAGGACTTGCCAAACTGAGCATCTAGTTATTACTAGATGCTCAGTTTTTACTCTCTGCAATATAGAGAGTAACTCTCTATATTCATATGAATGAACCACAGTTCTGTGAAACCAAATGTAGGTGCCTCTGTCAAAAAATACATCCAAGTCTGATATAAGAAGAGGCTCTGATGGTGCTGAAAATTCACTCAGCTTACATTGTTAGTGACTTGACAATGTAAGCTGTCAGACTGCTGCTCCAGGAGCCAGCAGTCTGAACTATTTTGTGATTTATTCAGCTATAATTATTTGACCACTTGGGGCATTCATAAAACATTGAACTTAAATCCCCTGAAAGTCAAGCTGTATCTCAATATAGAATTCTATGAGAATTAGAAAACATCTTACTAATAGTAATAACAACAATATTAAGCATTAATTCATAAAGAATATCTGTTAAAGAAATTCTCGGAATGGAATGAGCAAAACAATGTTTTACTACGACAAGACAGTTAAGATCATCACTGAAGTATTTGTCATTGTGGTTTCTACAATTGTCTCAATATGGTTTGCGTTAGTCCCTTGTCATTCTCTCATTTCCTGTCCCTAAATAAGAAACATGTATCCTTCGATCAACTACTTATATGGTAGCGACTTAAAAACAGCTGGATGAGGACAGTCGTTCCAAAGCTATTTGTCAAATGAGTAAATTAATTCAATATGTTGCCTCATCCGTCTGTTTTTAATGATTTCAGTGGTCTGGGAGAGTGTGTCACACGCTCAGACAACATTTTTAGCTGCTACTGTTTCGTTTGTCAGCACAAACCATGAGACATATGCAGGTTGACATTCTTTTGACAGGACTGAGGTTTTATTGAAGAAAAATAGCCTTTTTTCTCCCATGTGCACAGTGACCTGACAGGATCAAATCTCTCACAGGGGAAATTAATCAATCTGTTTGTGGTGACGAATCTGTCTGTGGTGATGGGGCTCTGAGCAGTGACATGCGGTGAGGTTCCTAGCTGGTGAGGCACTGACTTAATCATAATCAGATTTACAAATATAGACCCCCTGCATGTTATTGATTACATGAGGAAATTTTGCGCATAGGCAATGCTGTAGGCAAAAACTTTTACATGTCATCCATAGCCACCGTAGGATATAGGTTTATAGTACAAACCACAGGGTGAAAATGGCTATATCAATTATTTTATCATTATATATTATTTTTCCATGAAGACAAGTGAGGCTAAGCCTCACCTGACCGCACCTCATTGGCTCTGAGTATAGCCTGAATCCCAGCTGTGTGAGTGGGTTGGATATATGAGGGCAACAAATTGCCTTTAAAGCTGCAGTAGTCGTTTTTATTTATTTATTTATTTACACATTGTTAAAACTGTCACTTTATCCTGACAGTATAATATCAGACAGATAATCTGTAAAAAAAAAAAAAAAAAAAAAAAAAAATTGAGCTCCATTGCCATTTACAGAAATGGACAGCTCCTAATCAGAAACAACCAATCAGAGCCAGGAGGAGGGTCTTAGCACTGTCAATCAAGCTTACACTCTCCCAGTTTGTGTGCTTCAACTCTTTCCGTACAACAAAGCCTGCTCTGAGTGTGCAGGCTAGTTAGCATAGCCACGGATAGCAGCGGATAAACAGTCTCCATATAATGGAATGTTGTTTCTCTGCCATTAGCACAGCTGCAGCACTTACATAAGAATCGTAGTAAGACATTCCTCCTGGCGATGAATAGTTGCTTCTGATCAAGAGATGTGCGTTTCTGCAGATGGCCATAGGAGCACAAGGAAGAGCCAAACGAGCTCAGCAATTATCTGTCTTGTGTTATACTATCACTAATTAGAGACAGTTTTAAGAAATCTGTAAAAAAATAAAAATAAAATAAATTGTTTTTTTATGAAAGTTTTCCATTGCAACTTTTGAGTTATGTAATTACAGTCTGTGGAGAATTATCTACAGCAATAAAATGCTGCTGATAGAGATCTAAAGGAGCTTGAGTAGTGAGTTGAAAAAGTAAATTACCCAGGAAAAGTTCTGCTTAAACAAGTTAGATTATTGTTTGCATAGGAAAGTGGATCAAAATCTTTGCCATAAGCTGAAAACTGAAAAAAACCTGTCTTTTTTACTCATGGTGAAAATCTACTCACTAATATCTTGTTTTAAAGAAACATTTTACAGGATTAGATTACTACTTATTTGTAGTTTCAACAGTTTCTAATGGGCTTTCAAACCATGCTAAATTTAACTTGGCAGAAATCTGATAAGGACCAAATTCATTTTATCACTGCTTTTGTAAACTGAGCTAGCTAAGCTAAGTATGTGGTTCGAAACCCATGACTCCAGAGCCAAAGATGATTAAAATGGAGTAGTTTTTTAAAATGTTAAGGTGTTTAAAAATGCTAGTTTCAGGAGATGTTCAGTGTGTTTTGTAATGTAGTATCCACATCAAATTTCCAAAGGAGAAATACACCAATACTGCAAAAAAAAGTTTTATTTTAAGTTTATTATTTTCTTCTTGTAAGATCAAATTCCACAATTCTTTTTTTTTTTGTTCAGTTTTTTTCACTATGAAATTTATGAAAATTGATAAGCTACCTCTTTCAAAGCTACCTCTTTCAAAGGGCAATGGACATTTTGTCTTTTTTTACAGAACCAAGGGAAAATAAGGCTATAAATTGTGTCATTGTGAAACATCTCAATATTCTCACAGATGGGACATAAAAATCATTAAAAATTAAAACTGAAAAGATTATCTTTAAATGATGTCTCTTATAGTTGTGAAAATTTAACAGTCCATAAAGTAAAACCTGTCAGACAGACAACAAACAGCAAACTCTCTTTGACAACTGATCCCGTGTTATTAATCAGCATAAGCCGCACTCTTTAGAAGCTCTTTTAGATGTAAGTTGACGTGTAGATAGGTGGCAGCAGAGAGCTTTGAGGCCAAAGCTGCTGATGCCGCAGCGCCTGCTGCTACACAATAAAAAATGTCTTTTATTCCATGCCAGTTCTGAGTTGGTATCATTTCTTGGGACGGTCACACCAGTGACACATAAAAACAAGGAAAAAAGGAGACGCAAAAAAGAAAGACCAAATGGCTGCTGTTTTGATAGAGTGAGTAAATATGCTTTAAATTCTGCAATTTAAGGGGAATTTTTTGTGTCTCAAATACTGAAGTCCAGAGAAAGAAATTATTGTTTTTTTTCTCTAATTTATCAACTTCTTCATGCATGATTGTGATCTTGCCTGTACATACTGTGTTCTGGGGAGTCTTGCAGTAGTGTCAGCATTTAGGCTCAGGGGAGTGATTTAAGGAGGCATGGCATGCTCATCATGCCCCCCACTCCCTCCACGCCTGACTGTTCCAGTTTGCTCTCAGAGTGTATGCAAACAAATAAAAGAGGAGAAACTTTTTAATTAGCTGCAGGGCAGAGCCTGACAGCTCGTATTGTAAGTTATTACACAGTAACCAAGTATTACTCTAAATATTTGGAGCACTGTAAGGTAGAAACCACCAGGATGGGATCAGAGGTTATTGTGTTTTTCTCTTAGTTTTGGCAAAAATCCACAGTGTCAACTTTATAGTCAAAATAACAATTAATTGTATAAAATTAGCTGATGAAAAATGACTGAGGTCATAACCTCAGTTACTGGCAGTTTATTGAACAGGCCCAATGTTGCAACATACTTTATTGTGTCACGGCTTGCCCTCAGTCTGGCACCTTGAAACAATGTTGAGGCTGACCTAAAGGTCGCAGAGGTCAGCTTAAATCACTGAACTCCAGTATGACTGTGACAAGCAGGGGGTTACTGTTAAATTTAGCTTATGAAAAACACAAAATGTACACAAATAAAAAAATAAGTGCAATATCTAGTTGTTCCTCAAACTAAACTTTTTTCTTAAAATATGTAATTATACCTAAATATTTATTTTAGGTGTTATTCAATGTTTATCTGATGGCATAACCACTGACAAACAAAAACCCACTGAATCTGTAATTCCTTGGTAATGGCATCGGCATATGTGCTTTGAAGCTTTATGTCAGGCTCAGAAAATATAATGAAAAATAAGAAGCTAATAATGAAGAATACAAATCTCATGACATGTGTTTGATATGATGTTTCACAAGTGGCATATCCCACAAACCTCCACAAGAACAGCAAATTAGCAAGTATAAACACTATCAGTTAGCAATAAGAAAGGAATTTATGTTATTTTTCTAAGTATTTTGAGCTAAGAAACACAACATTTGACAACATTCAGTTTTATAATTTTTTTATACAAAAACACTACCATATTTTTTTATTTTCTAAACACAAATATATAGTCTATAAAGAAACGTTAGAGAAACAGTATACTGCATTCTTTCCTGCCTTAATAATTAACCAGCATTTAATAAATCAGCTCTGAAGAGCATGACTTAATTATTTTCACCAACTCTGATCCTGACCCCAAGATTTTTGTGTTCACTGCCATGAAAAATTCCTACTTACAGTGTGAATGTGTGAGGGCCTTTCTGCCTGATGGGATGATTGTTTGCTCAAAGGCAGCCAAATCAGGCCTAGACTTCCAGTGCTTAAAACACATTAAATGACGTAACAGTGAACGCTTCTTTTGGACAGATGATGCTGAATTCCGCTCATCTGTTACTGTTTCAGAATAATTCATGTAGTTAATTATTCTGATCAGTTGTTTATTTTTTCTTTTATTTAATTTTTGATGCATTGAATAATCAGTACTCAAATAAGATTTTTACACATGATGTAATTTTGATCGAAACGCATAAAAAAATATGTGAAATTGTTAATAGTATTCTTGTCATGATCATATGAAAGATGCATTTTTACTTTGAATAATTATATTATTTTTCAGTCCAGTTACAGGATCTCATTAAATGTGAGACGTTTGGATGTAATCTTCTGACATTTGCTGGAGTTTGTACAAAAACCAGAAACAAAGAGTGGAATTTGACGTGGCCCCAGGAAGCACCTCAAATTGCTTTGAGTGTACAGAAGCCTGTATGCGAGGAAAGCAATTTTTTTAGTGCCACTCTGTTCATTTAAATACATTGAGAGGACAACCATGTTACAAAGGTTTGGGACGACTGGGCTGTAGCAGATTTTGTTTTACCGTCAGAGCAAAGCATTTCCTTTTGCAATAAATAAAATAACTTAGTTCTCTATTGAAAACAAAACAAAAACACCTTGCTATAACTTTGGTTGAATATTGTTTTTTAACTTATACATCTATTTTCAATTTTCTTTGAAAAAAAATAATGTGAGCAGTAAAACTCTACATTTTCATTATTTTTGTCATTAATGGATATTTATAGTCTAAAATGTCTATTGACTATAACAACTCTCTTAAAATACTGTGTCCCTTCAGATGACTGATCAACATTTCACTAATCATTTTAATTCAGGGGGATTGTTCAACATATTAAAAAAGACATTAATAAAAACATATTTACATCATCTTGCTTTTTAAATGGATGTTTCCACTTTAATGTCTAAGGAAGTTACTTAATTCTTTTTAGAAAAATCTATTTTAATCTATGTGAAAATTTAGCTGGAGCATGCACACTCCAATATAACTAAAAACTCATTGTGTCATATTTTTCTGTGGATTCACCAAATTGCTAAACATCAAAGAGGGAAAAACATTTGTTTTTTACAGTTGAATTTTTAGTTATGTGTTAAATAATCTTGAGAACAAAGCAGTAACATGCATATTATGCAAAACATCCAGCACCTTAAATTTAAATCAGGGTTGCAACACCTAATGCAAACTAGGGCACATGATCTAAAAATGTCAATATTTTATATCAAGTTATATATTTTTTCTAATGACAAACATTTAAAATACAAACATTTACCCTTTTGACATCATTGTGCTTCAAACAAATAGAATGACAATGCAATATTATTCACACAAACAGCAGTGGGCATGTCTTAGTCTTTACTTTTACATTTTTCTTTCAAGCTTTTCATAATTTAAGTTTAGCTCAATTTATTTCCAATGTTCTCTTTTTGTTTGATCAGGGACTTGACTCAAAAACTGGACATATGTCTTGGACCACCTAAAATGGGTGTTGCAATGCCGGTTATATGAGTTAAATTTTCTACAATAATTTAAAACAGCAAAAACATCCAAGTATATGTAGAACTTGATTTAAAGTGTGAGGGTAATATATGTTGAAATCTGTGTTTGTACTAAATATTATGACAAGAAATTCGCAAACATTCTCAAATAAATGAGTTCTTTTTAATTGAACATTTTTGTAAAGTATTTTTGTCAGCTTTGGCATTCCTCCATAATATTATTTGCATCTTAACTTGCCTTTATATCAGTTGTATTTATTATGTACCAGATATAATTGCTTTTTATTTATTATATTCCCTTCTTGATAAATCTTCCCCTAAAACAGTTATTTGAATCTCAATGACACTATTTCTATTGAATTAAATGAAAAAACATGATTCAAAAATTCTTTACCTCAACCTTCAAACTGGCTTCAATAAATAAAATAAATAAATACATAGAAAATCAACATTTCAGGGACAATGTGACCTCTGTAATGGTGCTGACACATTTTTGTGCATAAATGAATTTTACATAAGTTTGCTGTGCTGTTTGTTTTTACGCATGTCAGAAAGAGTTAGAGAAATGAGGAGTGAGGGATCAGACAGGCTATGTCAGCGGGGTTGGATTTAGGACTGCATAACGAAGCATCTATGCAGACTAAACAGAGATCGCAATGGACTTACACAAACACACACCTCACACTTGTCCTCTTCCTTGTTCTGGTCTATGGAAAACATTATACAAAACTGAAACAATACAAAAGCATCCTGGACTCTGATTCTGGAATGGACTGTGCGATATAAAGTTAGTTACAGTGGATCTTTGAGCTGTAAATTCATTTGTTAACATGCTGATTTTTTATGCATCAAAAGATTAAACTATGAAGAATCATTTCAAAAGTTTCTTTAATATGTTTTGTGTCAGCATTTCAGTTGACCCCACAGATTTAGTTCTGAATTTTGGATAGACCAATCAAAAATATGGATTTAGTTTCTGTGAAATCATTCTTGTATTTATTTGAATGCACATTTAAATTCACTGTGATGCAGAATCATACATTTTCAAACAGACATCTGAAGCCTTTGTGTAAAAACTGACTTCAGTCAGGTTTTCATCTGCCTTGAGAAGAAACTCTGAAAGTATAATCCCACATTATGATGCGGCCACCACAATAGTTAATCAATCTGTTGATAATGTTTGGTGCTGGTTTTGTGTCAAACACACAAGTTTAAGTTTTGGCTCAAAGTTTAAAGTTTGTTTTAACAAAAAATATTCTACTTTTTTTCACTAGGATTTCTGGATATTTAGTGAGCCTGGTGGTTATCCTGCCTCCTTAGTTTGGCTGTTCAGTGAATCCAGGTGACTGTTGTAACATGTAGAACAAATTTCATTCCACTTAATCTTTTTCAACTACACATGACCATGTATTGATGGTGATAATAAACTTCATGTGGGCTGATGAGACATTTAAAATCATGACTAGAACAAATCAATGCAAGTGTTTATTTTACATCACACAAAACATGAGACACAACATGCAGGACACCAAACTGGCCAACCAGACCTTCCTGCATCTCACGTGGCGTTGCTTTCATCTGCCTGGTGACCTCCATAAACAGTTTGGTTCTGTTTTTTGTCTTTCAATTTTCTGAAAATGTACCATTTTCATAAAGCTGCTGTTTGCTATTTCCTTCAAGTATCGATGTCCATCTTCACTCTGGCATGAACAAGCAATAGATAGACAGACAAACAGACAAACTCACTCTTTGCTGTTCTCAGGAGTCCCCTCTTCTGCATTGAGATATCTGATGCTTCTCCAGGTATGTGTTGGAACCCCCTCTCCAGATTGAGGGTCATCGGCCCGAGTGCTCCACTGACCACCGGCACCATTGTTGCCTTCCCTGGTCATTCTCTTTATAACTATTCCAAGACATTGCTTTTTTTCCTCTTTCTCCTATTCACTTTTTTAATATTTCCATAATTTGTGATCATCACATTGATCAAAATTTTACTTCTTTTGAATTTACTGCCGAATGACACATTTTAAAACAAAATATCTACAAATTACAGTTTTAGCTAAATGATCCAGAAAAGCAAATATCAGAAAAAAATCACGATTGGAGAGGTTTTGTACTCTTTGACAACTGTTTTGAATTTGAATTTGTTTTATAAGAGGCAGTGCATATCAATCAACATGGGCACATTAAAGCAACCATATAAATATTCCAGATTTAGCCATTTTTCCCCTGTCAGCGCTTCCAGGTCCCTGGCTCCTCGGTGCAGCCGACCCAGCTCTGTCTGGAGTCAAGTGACTTTTCTGGGAACACACATTGTACTCGGTGACATGGAAGACTGGCCCTGGATGAGGTCCTTCACTCCCCTCTCTTCAGCTCTGTTTTGACTTGCATGCCAACTCTGTGACATCCAAGGAGTGGAGCATGCCAGGCAGGAGATGCCTTTGAAAGGACAGATGTTCCTTAGCTTAACCTGCCTCTTGCTTAAACTGCTACTCTCCTTCTCTGTTGTATATTTGCTTTAGCTCTATAAATAACCAACTGGTGTAAGTCACATAAAAATGTAACTGATGTTCTGTTGACCTCTGAGCTCTTTGTCTTCAGGAGCAAAAGAGGAAACTTAGGCTCTGGAAAGGTTGACTGACTTGGTCATGGTAAATGAATTTGGGCGCATGCAGTGAAAAGACCTATTTTCTCTATGTAAGGACTGATCTAGATGGCTGATCTGGCTCAGAGGTCCTTAAAGGGCGCGTGCATTTTGGCATCTGATGAAGCACGAATGGCTCAAAGCAAGTCAGCAAGGCCAAAAATATTCAGGCCTTGGAAGGAAAATTTAGTATACTTTTCTAAAATTAAAATAAATATTTTTTTCAAATGTGTTGCTTATAAAAATAAGAAATACTACAACTTTTTAAGTATCAGGAAAACAGTGCATATTAGATTCCAATTAAACAGTCTGTTTTGCAAGATTTGTGGGGCTGCAGAGCATTTGCCCCCTTGCTGTGGCTGCAGGGATGAATGGGTGATTGTTCGTTGGCCCTTGTGACAGCTCTCCTGGGGCCCATCAATTCACTGAGGCTCCTGAAACATCAGGTCATGACTAACCCACGCAAAGAGGCTGCAACTCGGCCACACCGGGACGATTTTGCCCAAGTTTGAGATCAGGACCTCCAGGGCGCACAGCTGGGTCCCTTAAAAAAGCCCAGCTGAATGGTTTTAGAAACACTCCAGCTCCTCTTACCACGCTCTCACTCTCCACTGAGAACACTCAGAACACTGTAGATATCAAATATTGTTTTTTCATCTTTATATTCAATTTTGCTTGCCAAAGCCGCTGGAAACCATATTAAAGTATGTGTCCCATATTTTTGACCAACAGACCTATTCTGTTAATTTTTCTTTTTTCTGAAATTTCCATCTTCTCTTTCCTTTCTTCCTCTCAGGTTTTTCTTTCTCCACAGCTCCACATTTCTCTTTCTCTCCCCAACTTTGCTCACACACGTCTTAATTTTCTCTCTTTTCCCTCCCGCAGCACTACTATTGTGTTGTATCAATTACAGCTGACCGCCAGTCAGGTGGGTCTGCGGGAGATTTCAGATCGCAGAGAGGCGAACGGATGCTGCTCCAAAGACTCCAACCCCAGGCCCCGCTGAGGCCTTGTCCTGGGCAGCACAGAGAGACACCTGGCCAAACCACAGAAACTCTTCCAGCTGCAGACTGCTTGGTGCTCACCGCGTAGAGAATTCAGGTCAAAGGTGGAGGAATTCACCAGGCTCACGGACATTTGAGTCTATTTTACATCTCCTTGAAAAAAGTGTACAAAAACCTTTGAAACATTTCCACATTTTGTTGAGCTTTAATGGCTAACTTTAAGGAATTTTTCAGAGATTTTATGTGATACATCAAGACAAACTAGGACATAACTCAATTTAGAAAGATAACAATTATAGTCCTTGCTTTTATGAAAAAAAAAATCTGATTGGATGGACTTTCTTGTTTCTTCTCAAGGAAAGCTGTTCCACAGCATGATGCTTCCACCACATTCCACCTTCTGCAAGGTTATTATGTTCCTCTGATATTTGGTCAATCATCATCTTGCCTGATGTCTCAGTTTAAGCACATTGTACCAGGTTTACAGCTGTGCCACACTTTTGCTGTTTTAAGATGATGGGTTATACGGAGCTTAGTGTGATGTTAAAATTTGGAACATTATTTTAAAACCAAACCTTGTTTTTTCATTTCTGTCCAACTTTGTCTCCTGACTAGTCTGGTGTGTTCCTTGGTCTCTGTGATGCTGTTTGCTCACTAATCTTCTCTTGCAAATTTTCACATAACAGAAAGTTACTGAACAATGCGAGATTCTTATAAGGGTAATGAGTAAATACATCAGCAGGTTTCTGAGATATTTATTTGTAAAAAATAAAATCAATAAAAAGTAGTTTTATTTAACTTTTTTCATAAAATCTTCAACTGTACATTGATGTTTTTGATTGTGATGGGACAGAGTGTCAAAAAGTTGTGTATTTTACTAAGAGTCTGTTGAAGTTTTGTCAACAGCTAAAGTCAACCTCAAACAAAATAGGAGGCAACTTTTTTTTTTTTTCAGACATCTATTCTAAAAGTACAAGTGGGAGAGGACAAGTTGCGGTGAAAAAAGAAAGGCAGAGAGAACAACTGCTCTTTTCTGTCTAACTGGTTGACATAAAAGGCCACATTATGACTGAGATTAGAGGCAATTACACTCTGAGTGCGCTTTAAGACCTTTGTTTGCCAACATGACAGGAGGGAGCAGAGGTGTAATTTGATGAGGCGGCTGCACGAGTGAGAAACTGCATTGCAGGCTCCCGATGGACAGAGGCAAAGAGAAGCCTTTGTTCAGTCTTTGGTCACGGTAGCTGGCAGAAATTTAGACAAAAACTTATCAATTTGCAATTAAATTATAAGAAGAGAATGTTATGCTTTTGTTGCTGCAACTGATGCCATTACAAAAGTGAATTTAAAGAGCCTTTACAGCCTTTGAGAAAACACTTTTATCTTTGCATTGTGGTCCACACAATGGATCAAAACCTCATATCTATTGTTCCACAATTTACATTAATTCAAATGTCACAGTTGAGCAGGTTCATTCACATGTCACAAATACTGTAAACATGTGACTCAGCTTTAGCCTGCGAGTCGCACAAAAGCAACACACCACATCTTCAAGACGTGACATCTCTCGTACTCTGGCCAGGAGCATTGTTTTAGCGAACCGAAGGTTTTCAGGACAGGAAACATGCTGCTTGTTCCAGACCAAGCGGCAGAACGGAGCACGTCTTTATTTGAGGGAAGTCATTCCGTTAATATATAAAACACCAAAGCAGTGTTTCCTTCCCCCTTACTTTCCTGGTGCTGTCCCCTTCAAAAGGACTCAGTCCTTTATACTGGGCTCACATACACACACGGGAGCAAAAGAAAAACAAACAGAGACCATTCAAATATCAACCAACGGGCCTTCTGTCTGAACCAAGGGGGTGCTGCACAGCTTGGTCCGAACACGTCCAGTGTGCAGATGTGAAGCCTTCTGAAACAGGCAATCTGAGATATGACAAGAAAAGTAAGCAAGGCAATTGATATTTCTTTAAATAATACCTAAAACTAACACAACACAGTAAACCCTGTCATAGTTTTGGTCTTAAACAAAATAAAGAAATACAAATTCAATTCACTGTTCTTGGGCATTAAAAATTAATAGTCAGGTAACTGAGGCAAATCATTTACATATCAGTCTAAGTTCACAGAATTAGAATTTAAACACAAAAACTATTACATAATTTAATTTCTCAGATGTACTTACTACTCTCCTGCTCCTAAAATACTTCAAAATGTTTGTAACATGAATAAGAAAAAAAAAGAAAAATTCCAAGTGTGCTCTATGCAAAATATGGTTCCTCCTTGCTTCTTATAGAGTAACAAGCTAATTATAGTTGAGCATTTAATTAGGGTTTTCTTTTAATAATAGAGTTTATAATACTCTAAAAATACTTTTCATATTTTAATGTTAAAGTATCCTGCAAAGCTGTAAAACAAAAACAAATATGCAAAATTGAACTATGATAATTTTTTCACTACACATTTATACATATAAATCTTTTGGGAAAAAAAAAGTCTTAGAAAGATTTTATAAAACGCAATCTGAAATCAGTTGTTTCTGAAACATAACATAACACCAAATTTTCAACCACTGCTACATCCTGCTCTTTAGACTTTGCTCGTCTTGTTCTCCTTTGGCCTAAATTTCCCATAAGGCTGTGTGTGCAGGAGGAGGAAGAGGACCACCTATTAAAGTGAAATCTTAGGAGTGATGGATGGGAGCCTGTTGAGGGGGGAGCAGAGCGGCCTGCTTACACCCCAGGGGAGGGGGATGATGAACAAGGAGGGTAGAGGAAGGGAGTAGAGGGGGGTATAGGCAAGGGAGAGTTCACAAAATTTAAACTCGCACCTCTCGCTGTGTGTGGAAGGGATGGAGACCTCCCATGCTGTCTGACTTAGAAATTACACTGATTCACCCTCAGAAGGACTTTCAACTTTTGCATGTTTTCATACAAATATTTTACTTTCATCTCATATATTGGATAGATAATATATTCCCCAACGGCATTTATGATATATTGGAATGACTCACACTTGTTTGGGTGTGTAGTTGTACGTACTTCAGCTATTCTTTAAGTAATAATTCTTAGATGAAAGAAAGCGAGACTGCAGGACACACAGTATGGAGTAGATTACTCACCATTTGTGGGATCTGAATGCGTTTGTTAAAGTTAGTGTAAGAAAGATAAAGTTTTTTAAATTCCTTCCTTATTATTATTATTATTTTATTATTATTATTATTATTATTATTATTATTATTATTATTATTATTATTATTATTATTATTATTATTATTATTATGTAAAGTAACTTGCACCTTTATTTTCAGGACACTTCTAGAAACACTTGAAACATTATTCATGCTGAGATTAAATTACAACAGGACTAAGCCTGTTGCTCATTAGGTGACTTCAGAGGGAAATTGGTTGCACTGGATTTTATTTAGGTGCACGAGAGTAAAAGTAAAGAAGGTTCAACACAAATTCATGTCAGATATTAGTTGTAAAAAAAAATAAAAGAAAAAAATTATCCTTCCACCTCACAATAAGTTTGGAAATTTAAATGGGCAATAATATATTTTAATAAATTAACTGATTATATATTTTTATTTCTGCATATGCTTGATTGTTTTTTCTTTTCTTTTTATTTTATTATTGACTTTTTACTGTGTCAGATTCCAAGTAGCTTGCAAGGCACAAACACCAAAATTGACTGTATTCTTACAGATTAGCATCTTTTTAAAATTCAAATATTTTATATGCAATGGTGGTCTACTACCATTGAGTCCAAAATATTGCATTTTGCATTACTGATACTGTCCAAATACAGCATAAGGTTTAAGGAGATCACTGCATATAATGTAAAACTAAATATTGCTCATCTAGCACCCCGCTTCATCATCCTGGTGAAATTAACTGCTATTCTCAAAGTCACATTTTCAGACATCACATTAGGAAAGAAGCAAATGGAGAGGTTGCAGCCTTTGGTGTTTAAGAATTACTGGTGTAGTTCTTAACTGTCAGGAAATGACCCATAATCTGCAAGCGTTTGACTGCTTCAGCATTCCTGTGAAATGACACAAGTTGAGGTAGATTAGGAGCTGGGTAATTAGCTCATTAGTCAACATAAACACATGGCAGGGCTCCCCCGTTTCTGCACACCCTGCCAGTCCCCCCCTCTGCCCACAGCTGGTGTCAAAAGTGAGTTCCCATATACATACACAAACACACTCACACACACCCACACCCACGCACACACGCACCCAGGCATACCTGCACAAAGTCAAGCAGACACACATCTTGCTCTTAGACTGCTTCATCATTATTCCTTCTCATTTCTTCTGAAGTTCTCCATACTTTTTGTGTTATTTTTTTCTCTTCCAGCCTCATCACCTTCCCTGTTCTGTTTTGCTCTAGACAAGCCACTCTTTTATATTGTAGCCGTGGGGGCTGAGGGCGAGCCACTTTTCACCAGCACCTCCCAGCTTATCTGAGCACTTTATCAGCCTGAGGGGAAAGACATGTGGGCTGAAGCTCTTCACTCCTCTGCTCTACAGCTCAGAGGAGAGAAGACGCAGCAGGCTGTCAGCAAACAAATATGTGTAAGCCCGGGCTCAGAAACATGTCACTCCTGATGAGGAGAAAAGCTTTATGGCTGTTGGGTTTCAGTGTCCGGATCCCATTCTCTCTCTCTCTCTCTCTCTCTCTTTGTTTTTTTTCTCACATTTATAACAAGGTGCATCCTTTATCATGCTTTTCCTCAGAGAACTTCTGCACTTTCTTAGCACCTCACAAGGCCTTCAACTTTCTTTTAATCCTTTTAATCCTCATAAACTATTTTAATCAATACATAGACAATAACATTTTCAATGTGTCACACAGATAAAAATCTTCAGGAACAATTCCAGCCCTAAATTTTAGCAGGTTTAGCACTTTAACTTTTGCTCACAAGCAACATTTCAGTGCAGAACAGAACTAGCTGTGTTTCCTCTTGCTCTGGTAGATTTTAGTGTTAAAAAGTATGAATGAACATTTGTGTGACTTTCCACTGTGCGGGGCTTGTTGGGAGGTTGTCACTCAGGAAGCAGAGCACTTGAAGTGCTGGAAGGTGGAGCAAGCTAATAAAATAGATTGAGAGGCATGAATAAAGTAAAAGACAAATGAACTGTTCAGAACACTAATCAGCTGAAGCAACTGGAAGCTTAGAGACATAAGGAGACAACACAGTGGATGAAAGCATCCATCATCGGCTGGGCAGACGGCTCTCACAGCGATGCACATCATTTTCTGGGTAATTTGAAGAAAAAACACTCAGTTGCTGAGCCTTCCCATTAGCACAGCTTATATCCTTTTAAACAAAAAACTTAAGGGTTTTTTTAATTAGTTTTTTTTTTTGTGGATTTGGCTTTGAGCACCCAAAGCATCCAATCGTTTATTTATTTATTTATTTATTTATTTATTTATTTATTTTCAGTATTCCTGTCTATAGACCCCCTTCTACTTTTGTTTTTGAGTCTTAGACCGTCTCCTCCATTTCACAGGTCATATTATAATCAAAGAAAAATAATTAGTGTGCTCATCTGTGGCTCTCATGCATATTTATTCATAACCAAGCATTTTCAAAATTAATAAATAGAAGAATTGTGCCCTTTTATCATTTTTAGCTCCTCTTCCTTCATATTTTAACTTTGAGCTAAAATCAGATATGTACATAAACCTACTTTAGGTCAGTTGCAATTTCCAAAATTTATTCCATTTACTCTATGAGAGATTTGTTTTGTAAATTCTGGTTACATTTTACAATTAACATGCATTTCCTCAATATTTGGTGTGATTGCCTTTAAACAGTACAGCCTGGGTTAAATATTTTGAGAATACTGTTACAGGCTTCTCAGAATGGTTTTCAAGAATTATGAACCATTTCTCTTCAAATAGGAGGTTTTATGTACCGTAGACAGATTTGTTAGTTGACCTTTGAGACTACGGGATTGAGATCAGGATTTTGTTTTGTCCACTTCTTCTTTGACCACTTTGTGACTAATCTGCCAATGTGTCTATTGTCATTCATTTAGAGTTAAATTCTCTTTACCAGGAAGCCTAAATTGTATAAAAGAAATGAAAGGGATGTATTATAAAAGTATAATTCTTCTCACAATCACAATATTAACACTTCAATCTTATCAAGTAGTGAAAAAACAAAAAAATAATAAACATAAACAATCTAAAATATAACAACTAAAATGGGATTCTGGGAGAGTTGGTCAGTGAGTGATCAGGTTTTCAAGCACTTTTATCACCTTCCTGTGGTCCTACTGCCATCTGCAGAAACACACAGCTCCTGGTCAGAAGCAACCAATCAGAGCCAGAAGAAGGAACTTCACACAATCACTCAAACTTTGGTAGTGTTGTGTTTTCTTTTTTTTTTTGCTTTTGTTTTTAGCAAAAAAGTATTTAAAGTTGTTTCATGAGTAGACAAATTCCATGAGAACTGTGTGTCAGATGTTAAATTTGCAGTTTCAATTAGAATGATTAATTAAAAGTGTAAGAACAGCAAACTTGATGGGAGGGATGCTCATATTGACAGTGATAGGTTAGTGAAAGTGCCATACCTTGCTCCTTGGTAGAAGGCCACTGCCTTATCAGACTTGATGAATGACATTGTCACCCAGCTATCTTAATGAGTCTCACTATCTACTCATCTCCCTTTTCCTTCCTGTCCCGTTTCCCAGCCCTTGGCCTTGCTCCTCCAACCTCCCACCGTTTGAACATTGAGAACTGGTTTTTACTAATTAATGTGGGTATTTATGTGCATCCGTGTGCATGCAGGTGTGTGTGTGTGTGCAAAGCCAGATGGCGGTACTGAGTCGTTATACAATTTGCAGTGATGAGTGACTGAAGAGCATATCAGTTATTTTCATAAACAGCTTCCGTTGGCAATTGTTGATTCATGAGGAAAGTGAGGAAAACAAACATACACCAATACCTTGATAAACATTGTGATGTGAATAGAAAGTAGAAACAATGCTGCCTGTTCCAAAAACATGGCATTTTGTGTTAATACATGAATGTTAGAAGTATGTAAACCATCTTTAAATTACAACGTTTTTACAACAGAAGGTTGAATAAACCCTGAATGAACAGGACCTGCTCGTGAGCAACTGGCATCCTGAAGTCTCATTTCCTGGTCTTTAAGGACCATCCTTCCTTTTTCTGGCTGCAACTTCCTTTCTAACACCCACTGTTGCTTCACAAACTCCCCAAATGTATGTTAGTAGGTGGTTCTTGTGTCCTTTGCAGGTTAATATGTGGACAAATGGTAAATAACATTGGTTGTCCTCACCAGCTGGTTTGAGTTCCAGGGTTAGCACCAAGGTGATAAATGTCAGTGACCATGGCTTTACAGGCAAGGTTGGAAAAATGTTGCCTTATTGGGAAAGTTTGTTGATGTTTATTCCTCCTCTTCCTCTAGATGAAGCAAAATTGATGTTTTGTTTCTGATGGATAAGGAAGGCTATGAAATGGTTTTTTTGGAGACAGATTTTATTTGATAAATTCCTGGAAGGGGACATTTGTGGAAGTCACATAATTAGGACTTTCATGTCACGATAGAAGGTCCAATAATAATTCTGTTAAAACCTGTAGGTATAGAGAAGGAAAGTGATGTCATTTGTAATCGCCTATTTAATCTATGCATGTATATGACATGAATGGATGGATGGACACTTTCAGATTATGGGTCTCTGCATTAAAGTTTTTCACACTTGTCTAAAATAATGTGGTTTAAAAAAACTTTAATGCATAGACCCACAATATGAAAGTGTCCATCCATACAAATAAATATTGCATATTTGTTACTTTACATTTTAACATAGTATGTATTACACTACATTTGTAATATATACATATACATTTCTCAATAATCAGAATTGAGTACAAAAAATGAATGAATGGAAAGATATAATAGGTCCAGAAAAAAAAGAAAATAGTTATTTTTTACTAATCTTTTGAAATGATAATGTTGTGTTGTGAGTTAAAGCTTAATATTAAATATTCTTGCAATGTGTAGTTAAAAACAGTCTCCTCAATGTCAGTGACTGAACATTACAATATGTTTCCACAGTGTTTAAATACTCCTACACACTGCTTGGATACTATTGGCTGTCTCACACAAATATAAACTTAGCATGATTCAGCACAGAAATGAAGGCAGATGCACTTTACACCAAGAAGAGTGTTTTTTTTTTCTTTCTTAGTGTCAAGATGGCTAGCCAAAGGGTGGTCCAAGTATTCTGGTTATAAAAGTAGCTCAATGTTCCGGGAACTCTGGGATAAAAAGTGAAAGAAAAAAAAAAACATGGCGGTGAGGTTTTCTGGATAATACCTCTATCTTTCAGCCTTGCACTGCAGCATGAAGGAGGAGTGATTTTTTTTCCCCCTTCTCTGGCAGGTTTCATAGCCTGTCCATGGAAAGCATACTCTGCACATTCTGCAGACATGGGTCTTCAGGGAGGAAATAGAGAGGAAATTGTGCAGAAAGTGTAAAAAAATCAGCCTCTCTTTCTCTTGTTCTGTGTTTCTCGATGGCTTACTTTACAGAAAGAAAGACCCCCTGTTTTCAAATCACTTCTAATTACTTTTGTTTGTCTCTCAGAGGATTAGTTACGGGCAGAACCTTTAAGAACAAACCAAAATATCAACATATGATGTTATGCTTTAAATGAAACAATCTGCAAGCCAGATTTGTTCCACAACATCATAACCTTTCCAGCAAGATAAATATTCATTACTACCACCCTTATGCTAATGCCCAAGCTGATTGTTAATACCACATATCTGCTGAAGCAAGATCTTGCTGATCTGCCAACTGTTAGAAAATCATGTTGATTTTCTTCCTAATCCAAGGCTTTGACAAGAATGTCATGAACAAACATGGTGAAGAGGATCCGAAAATGTTTGCAGCTTTGCAAGATGCTGTCAGGCTTAATCCTCCACCACACTGGACAAATATTAGCCAAACTCAGCTTTCACACCAAGTTTGTCACTTTTACACTCACATTTTGGCAGCACAGCATGCTTTTTAATTTATAGAGTCAGTCATATGGGGATTTAAAATATGGGAATTGTTGCAGAAAGATTTAGAAAAAGATTGTAATTTAAGCACTAAACTCTAAAATAGGGGCTTGTGTCAGAGGAGCTCATTGGCATCAGCTCACTTTCAGAACTGGAAACTAAAAAATTTTATTCTATGTTGCATGCCTTTGTGTTTTGTGTTTATGATGTAAAGCACTTTGAAATGCCTTGTAGCTGAAATGTGCTATACAAATAAAATTTGATTGATTGATTGATTGATAGTCTGTAAAACAATTGCAAAACTACAATTTGTCACATATGCTCCTCCAATCCACAATTTTCTGTGCTACTTTAGGGCGAATTATAAACATCTCCTAACTCAAAAAAAAAAAAAAAGTATTTATAATAAAACAGACTTCTGAAAACAAGCATTGTTTCATATGGTCAGATAAAGTTGGCAGGCCCTGAATTTGACATTGTCCATGATGACATGATGAATAATTTCAAAGTAGACATATGTGCCACAGAACCTAGGCTCGACTTCCTGGTCCAACTAGAAATATAACAATATTGCGATATTGACATATTATTAGTTTGTTAAAGCTTAATTTTGGTCTCATAAGTGCTGAGTGCATTTTCCACATGTTAGCGTGCCCCCTGCGTGGCTTGTAGGAAACTGCAAGTAGAAATTCTTAAAGCTTGTAGATTCTCAAACTAAAACCCAGGGGCCTTCATGGAACAGCTGTTCTTACTGAGATTAAATTGCAAGGATAATTTCCCCTTCACTTCTCAATTTGCATAGGACTATTACAATGAAGTATGCATTTTTAAGGCTTTGGTCATTACAGGAACAAAATGTGAAGATGTCGGAAGAATATGTCTACTTTTGTAATCCACTGTATTCAAGTACCACAATATTAAGACCAAACAGGATGGAGGGGTACCCATTGTCCCATTTAGCCACCTACAAAGATGATTTAAGTCAGTGGCTTTGGAAGTCTGTGAGATAGCTAGAGGGTTAAAAAAGTCATCACCCTTGATCCAGGGTTAATAAAGCAAAGAAAGAGGGGAACAACTTCAAAGACACTTCTAAGTCGATTTGGCAGCAGGGTGCCTTGCCACAAAAGACCATGTTTGGGAATGAATTAAAAGAGGCATGTCACCGGAGGGAAACATGGTCAGGAATTTTCAATGTATCAAAAGAACATAACTGATAAATAAAAGGAGGATGGAAAGGTTGTAAACTTCACAGCCTGACTAGAGAAGGGAAGAAACCCTGTGGTCTCTGATTATTTAAACACAAGTCCAGTTTCTGTCGGTTGCATCTGAATAAGAAAAGAATGCAAACACATTCAGACAGACGCACACACACCTATATTTAATATATGAGTCACAATGCTGTAATACCTTTTGAATGCAGTGAGAAACTCTGCGTTTTGGATTAAATTGTATAAATAGGTACATTTTTGGTTTTATTAATTTTCACAACTAAAAACTGAATGAAATTCAACAAATATAGACACAACCAAAAAAAAAAAAAAAAAAAAAATCCAGACAATTCTTTAGATAAATCAAAAACACAACAACTCAAATTTCATATCTCTGGATACATACAAAAAGCTAATGATCTATTCAGGTGATAAAAGTTAGAATTTTAGACATTTTATTTCGCTAACTAACCAACCAACTGATGGAGATCATGAGGACAAAATGGGAACGTCACTAGATTTCCCAATCTGCTCTTAAAGTCCGACACGAGAGAAAAACTTAATGGCCAGACATAGGAACCTTTCATAATGCACTCTATAACTCCAGCAGCTTGCCAGTCATTTTTAGAGCCTGTTAAATTTTGGCAAACATTCATCACATAACAGAATTTATGTGAAAGCCGTTTGGCTCGAGTTTGTATTTTACTTGACACCTTATTGGCCATACTACTATTTCTCCCCACACATTATCAACAACCAGCAGTGCAGAGGAGCAGACAAACAAAGATTGTGCAGCTTATTGGACAGATTGCAGATTAGTAATTAAATAATTTCTGCATTGCAGCAAGGTATGGAGACGGTTAAACAACTGTAAATCAAAAGCTTTAGTCTTCTAACCAAAGGCTAATTAGACAAGATACAATACATCATTTCTCTTTCACCTTGGAGAAATTATTCAAATTTAAAAAAAAAATGTGATTTTACTGCCAGAAATGTCATTGCAGGGAGTTTATAGGCAAGTAGAAAAATCTTCAGAGGGTGTAAGACTAACAACTAGTCAGAATGATGTCCTTTTACTCATTGTGAGATGAGCATGAGTCTTACATTTTTTTCTGGTTAAGTTGTTAATCTCTGGGTGTGACCAGACATCTTTTGGAATGTTGTAAAGTCACATGAATTGTATTCTAAACAAACAAACAAACAAAAAAAAAACTGCAACAGGAGGAAGGAAATGAATGCTTTCATGAATTTATCAAAAATAATTCAAGTATTTAAAGAATCAGTTATATCTTATGTGATGCTCCTACTAGAAAAAAAAAAGCTTTTTTTTTTCTATTTTCTGTATTTTAAATAAATGCTGGCAAGTTTTTCGTCTCTAATTTAAACCCGGGCAACAAAATTTGAGGAACCGGTTTTCCTTTGTGCGCATTTTCTGAATTAAACAAATGTACAAACTCTGGCTTGCCTGTCTCTAGTGTGAATTTATCTAGGAATGCTTATTAACAATGACAAATGAATATTGAGGATATCTAGGTCAGTGTAGAAAATCCACACCTAAAGATTATTGGATGAATCTTTTTTACTTTTAATAGTACATCACTGATGACTCCAGTTAATTCGCTTTCATATCAAATGAAATAATCTGATCTGTACATTGATTAGTTTGTGGGACTGTCCCATTTTTGATTTTCAAAGTATTCTTCCCACACAAACATGTCTACACCATGTCCTGAAATAGGTGGCCAGAGATTAATTTGTGCATACTTTGACTTTGCTCAGCATAACAGTTCTGTTAATGAAGCATATGAATGGTCCAGATTCCATTACAGGTCCGGTACCTGAGGCCAGGAACCCTTCAGAAACTCAGCTGATTACAAAAAAGAGAGAACATTTCCACTCCTTGGCTTGGTAAAACAAACAAATATGGCATGGAAACCTATCAAAGACGCAAAGGAGAAGCACAGTCTCTAGCTGGTTGCAAAGACGGCGAGATTTTCCATGTCAACAACTGGCTTATTCATCGCTCAGAAGGTGAGCAGATCTGGGGGCTGTGGTTGCGTATTCAAAAGGAGAAAGGATTTGAGACTTGTGCCAGAATTTGAGAAGTGTTAATCAAGGAGAGGCTGTGTGCCTTCTGGCCTGTACCTGATTACCACCAAATGAGCCAGCAAAGGCAGCAACAGCTGGGCCTCACAACAGAGTGGGGGAAGGAGGTGGAAGGTCATCATTCGAAGACACCCTGGAAAGGATTAAGGGACAATGAAGGCATTTATAAAAGGGGATTATTATAGTTTTTGAGATTTTACAAACAGACTAGAGGATTTTATTCCAATTATTCAATAGAAATATCACTGGATACCCTTTACAAGTACCTCTGGCAACATTTGGTAGTTCTTTCATCCCAGCTTCAGTTGAGGAATATAGATTTTCTCCCTCTGGGTGATTTGTATCGACAGCGAGAGTGAGCCAGTGACTGTTAACAGACAGTCTCACCTTTTCTTTTCTCTGACCTACCCTATCTGAGCTCAGCACATCACTCACCTCATGCTGCCAAGATTAAGTACATGACTCAACATTATGATATCTGTGATGAAGTATGTATTTTTCTCTGTGTCCCTCTTTTCTTTTTATCTCTGTCTCTCTTACTCTTGTCAGCTTTAACTCCCTCAGGTCTTCAGATTTATTTTACACAGTTTTTCACCACAGCAGTTTAAAAGGCCAGTGGTTTTTACAAGACAATAAAAAGGTGAAAACATATTCTGTTTAGTTGCTCTCATGGGTTTTCATTTAGTTGATTGAGAACTGCAATGTGCTACATGAGGCTGTCATTACCTATTTATAAAAACTGTGGTCAGTAATTGGTGTTTCTGCAAGGAGAGGGGATTTTATGTTAAACAGCTTTGCCCTTTTACATTTTTTCTTTTTTTTGACCCTTTAACATTTCATACTATCAAATACATTTTAATGTTTAACAACTCTAATCAGAATATACATATAATCAATCAAAGATGATTTATTTTATTATCAAAACAAAACAATCAACTTAAATTAATATGGCTATTTGTGAAAAAGCAGTTTCTCACTTTTTAAATTCATAAAATAAATGTGATTGTGCTCAATCACATATCATAAATGTTGAGATGTTTCTTTTTAGCGACGTTTGTGCCAAATTGTCAATATGTTGCACGCTCACATCACCCCAATTGAACCAAACTTTTAGTGGGAGCAGCTTAAATGTGCAATATCATATTTTGTGGGGTATTGTTTTCTTCTTTGGTTCCTTTGTACAGTTTTACTTTTTGTACAGTTTTACTTTTGGTAGTTTCTTTGTTTTCACACTTTCAATTTTACCTGTAACTTAGTTGAGTGTTACTTCAGTGTTCATTCAGCTCACTTAGTGAGCTGAATGAATCTAATTATTTTAATTGAAGCTTGAAGTATTTAATTCATAAATTCTAATATACTGGAGAGAAGATGTCTGTGTTTATGCTCTATGTGTGTGTGGGCCAGGGCTTGTTTGAGAGTGAGTGTGCGAGGTTTCATCATCATTTATTGTTCTACAATAGCTCATCTCACCACCGGTTGAGACTCAAAGTTATCTTGTTATTATTTGACAATCAAGTAGTGCCCAGACTTTGGATCTAAATGACCAAATTTGTTGATAACTGTCTTTGGCATTTCATAGCCAAATCAAACCTATTGTTGCACAACAATGGCTATCTGTAATTTGCCATAACTCTTCAAATGTTTTACTGTTTTTATTTGGCATTGCAGTAGTTGTTATTGTTTTGTTGTATGTCTACCTGTTAATATTAAATTACATTTTTTTTCCATTATGTTAATTTTTCTGTGATATGTATGGCTTTAAATATGGTTAAATTGCCAAAAGATATATTAGATAAACTGTGCCTATTTTTAATAATTGTTTAAACAGAAACTGCAGGGAGCCAAAAAAGAGTGTCTGTGCCCTCATAAAGATCAATGTGAAACTTTCAAAGCGTCAAAAGGAAATGTAACAATGTAACAATATGATTGTTTTGCACTTCCTCTGACATGAAAGACACACGGAAAGAGACAAGTCTATTCTGAGCCATAAAAGGCTCGTTTTTTTGTTTAATTTTAAACCTGTTTATTTCTGAGCGGGATATTTAGAATATTTTTAGACCAAAAATATTCTTAAGAGTGAACTTCAAACGGAGGAATTGCCTTCAGTGGCTACAGATGTTTCAACACACAGACCTGAGCACCACTAGCACATTTATACAGTGTATCACATGCTATGAGGTGATGAGGTTGCCTGCAAAGCAACTTTGTGCTTTGCAGGCCTAAAAACCTCTTCACCTGTTAAGTGACAACAAGTGATAACAGACAGAATTTGATGGTTCAGTCTGTCAAGACTGCCTGAGGTCAGGCAAATGTTTCTGCTCATCCCTTCTTCCTTTTCTTCAAAGGCTGGCAGGTGAGACAGAAAAAGCCCTTAAGAAAACTGGATTACATAGCTCTGCACCAACCATGTCAATCAACAGCACAGCCCCAGAGAGCCTGTTTTGACACTGACATAGATTGTGTTATACAGAGGAATAAGTTGTACTTGAAGAAGAGTCTTTATACACAAATATACTTTTTTTTTTCTTAAAACATGGGATATTACTATATTATTACTAAACTCAAATTAATAGAATTTTTTTCAGATAGTTCACCCACAACAAAACCAGGACACTTGCTTTACATTTTTTATGAACTTTAAAGCCATTTTTACTTCTCTGTAGGTTCTACAGAAATAACCAAGTGGACATCTGTTTCATACCTTGTTATCTATAAACACTGCAAGAGCTATATCAGCTTGGATGAAAATAAACTTGAGCTTGCAATAGAGCTCGAACTGAAAAAATAAAATGACTGAGTGGGAGAGAGCAGAATAGTTTGTTTTGTTAAAACTTGACCTCTTTAAACTGTGTCGAGAATAATCACTTTCAATGCCGCAATACACTATTTGCATGGAATGCAAAAAATCTGTGTAACTTTGTGCCTTTGATTTCTCATATTATCTGCGGACTTTGGGAATGAAGTTTGTGATTAAAATGTTTGCTTATCTATATTTGCTTATCTATATATGCTTAAGTGAAGTATGTAATGAGGCTCTATTAAACGCTCCAAAAGTGTTTTGAAAGACAAGCAACTGAGGTTTGCGATTGATATTATGTTGACGTTTTCACAGATTTCAGTCACTGAAGGTTTCCACAAAAAGGTTCAAAACTATTCAAAGTCATTTTAATTGTCTTAAGTTGTACTGGTAATCAAAAGGTCTACACCTTTTCAGATCAGAATTAGAAGTGCTTCATGACGTATTAAGAGTGCAATGCACTTGCTATATATGGTTCTTTGAGAGTAACCATTAATAGAGAATGTCCTCTTACTCATAGCTTGGGAATTTGCACTAAGTCACAAGGCAGGACCACTTAGACTGACACATGAGAGAATAATACTTAACCCAACAATACGTAACCCCGTGAGTGACTGTCTTCTGTGAGTGGGTCTTTTTTGACCAAGCAAGCTAACACATATATGCACTGTCTGTATTCTATTATGCTAGGTGTGTCACGCATGTGAGTGTATGTATGTGTGTCCATCCATCCATCCATCCATCCATCCATCCATCCATCCATCCATCCATCCATCCATCCATCCATCCATCCATCCATCCATCCATCCATCCATCCATCCATCCATCCATCCATCCATCCATCCATCCATCCATCCATCCATCCATCCATCCATCCATCCATCCATCCATCCATCATCTAATATGTTTGTCACTGCAGGGTCTCGTGGCATGCTGATGCCTGTCTCCAAAAGTCAACAGGCAAGATACCCTGTGGACCGGTCTTCTGATGCTCTGGATAAAGCGTGTCTTTAGTGCATGTTTTGTGCAATTTACAGGTCATTATTTTTTAATTTTTATAGATCAAGGACTCAGTGTAATGAGTCTATATCATGTGAGTTTTGACATTGTAAACTGAGTGAAAAACTTTTGAACCTGTCTAATGTTTAGATATTAGCACGTTTCATTTGCGCTAAACATTTATCTTCTCTTTATCAAAATAATAAAAGAGAACCTGGAACTGAAACTTCTACCTACGTCACTATCAGAAATATTATTTTCAGTAAAAACACTTTATTTAGACAAAATCTATGTTTTTCAAACATGCTTTAGACTGCTTCCTTTCCCTGATCAAATTTGTCACCGAGACACTGAAAAACATGTACCACACTTTCCTTTTCTAATCGAGGAAATATGAAAGGCATCCGTGCTGCGTCCCACTTTCTATTTGTTGTTCTTTATTCCCGTAACGCATATAAAAATCGGGAAAAAAAAATTAATGTGATGTATTTTTACATCTCAGGCCTTACTGCTCTCTGGTGGCCGAGAAACTCCTTTATGTTTCTCTCGTCCCCCAGAGAAAGTTTAAAGCTTCGCGCTCAGCTGGGTTTTCCCTTTGTAAAGAGAATGTTCAAAGTATTACACTGTCACTAATCATCCATGTTACAACATCTTGAGCAGTAAGGGCTCTCACTCTGACTCCACGAAACCATTATGGTGCCATGGGGTTGAAGGAATGGCCCACTTTGATCTTCTCGGAGGAGAGCGAGAGAGACATCTTTCGGCCTCTTTCTGCTCCTCTCCTCCCCCTTGCTGCCTCTGGTGAGAGACTTTAAACAGTAGGCAGGAGGCTGTTATTTTGGGAGGACTGAGGGGCGAGGGGGCGAACGGAGAATAATATCTTGTTCTCCAGGGCCCAGACAGCTCCCACAGCCCATCAAACTAGTAACAAATGCCGTTACATGCCCATAAAAAATACAGGGAAGGGAGAGAAGAAGAACGAGAAGGCAGCATTATTCTGACACAGTTTTACGACATTGCTTATTACCCACAGCAGTTTAAGTTCTCCTCCTTGGCGTGCCCATCTCCTCTTTTATCAGTCAAATCTAAGCACTCCTGGCAGTAGCGTGCACAGACATTTTGGGGGGCTGGTTATCAAGTGGACAAATGTCCACTTGCGCAGCACATTGCACCACCATTTATCTTGGTACATCTTAAATATCATGTATGCCCATTTTAAATCAATAAAAATATTATGTCTATTGTAGATGTTTAATAATGTTCAGAAGTCTACAGATTTGTTTTTCTAACAAATAAATTCTCAGCAAAAGAGAGAGAGAAAAGAAAGAGACTTGCTTTACTAGCAAGTGTGCCTCTTTTTCAACCAGAGGAAAGATGACACTTGCTCCAGCAATAAGTCAGGGAAGCAAAATTTTGAAGGATGTTTATTTCCTCCTGATCTTCCATCCTGTAATTAAGCATGAAGCGGCAAAACCCAAGACACACAACTAATCACTGCAGTTGATTGTTTTCATGTTCAGCACACACAAAAGTACAATTTCAACTCAAGTGTTTTTAGGAGCATTTTACAGCTCTGCATGTCAGCGCTTCCATTCTGAATAAAAAATAATTTTGTGCCCGAATTAAGGATACATTCAGCACTTCACGCTACATCCAGTTATTCACACACGCACACACACACCCCCCCACCCACATACACCCACACACACACACACACGCACGCACACACGCGCATTTACACTCTGCTTAGCTACTGTCAAGAGTAGCACATGTAACATGATTACATGATTGTGCTTTAAAATTACACTATAGACATACAAAAATTCAATACTTCGCTATGAAGAAGAAGATGGTCAACATCACATAAAATTGAGAATTATGTTTTATATGACTGGATACATTTCAGAGTCTGGGGTGGGGAGGGCTTTAATATATTGCCATAGTTTTCCACATTTTCTCTGCCAATTTTATGATATAATCAAGGACACATGGTTACCAATTTCATAATAATTTTGCAGAAAACACACCAGGTTGTTCAGACAGATGAGATTCTCCAGCACCTCTTCAGAGGTTCCCTGTGTCTTCAGTGTTGGGTGTACTTGTTCTGCTTGCTGTCCTCAAACACTTTGGAAAACGTTTGGAAATCTGATTTTGAAACATATTATTTATGGGTAATTTTTTTCCCTATTAAATCTCCAGGTAGGCCTACTTTATTTGAATCAGCAGCTACAGTTCTTACTGAAACCAGGCTTGCCATGCCTGTTGCAGTATATGAATTATCTACCATTTGAATTGTCAATGGTTAACATACTCACATGCCTGGAGCATTAAAATTTCACCTAACAGCTCATGATTAATGAAGAGCAGCTCTTGTAGTGATTCATCTTACAGAGAGGTAGGATTTGAGAACTGATTCATTCAAGGTTGCTGAAGGTGTTTTAGTCGCTAACGTCTTGCTTCGTGATCCCAGTCATATGAGACACAGTCCGAGAAAACAGGTAAAATATAAGTTTCTAAGATGGCAGTTTTTCTCAAGTTATACTACTGTAATTTGCTCACTGAGCGCACAATGTGTTGCTAAGCTTATATATATATATATATATATATATATATATATATATATATATATATATATATATATATATATATATATATATATATATATATATATATATATATATATATATATATACACAATTGTATATATATATATATATATATATATATATATATATATATATATATATATATATATATATATATATATATATATATATATATATATATATATATATATATATATATACGTATTTTTTTATTTCTTTTTAAGAATTGTTTAAGTATAATTGGCTCTATACTTGTTGTGAATGTTCGTTTGTATGTATGGTTGTAGTCAGATTTACATTTATTTATCTTTTTTTTTTATAGATAAAAATTGGTCACACAGGTTTGTATTTACTATGAATTTTGTCAAATCCACACAGTGTTTTGATAGGTGGTGTGTAATGTTGTGTAGGGTCTCTATCCCCTTTCAGATCACACATTGTCATGTAGAATGACCTACAAGTGTTCATTCTGCCCCATGATGAGCTGAAAGGTGCAACAGGAGAACAATGTGATGATTCTTCTGTGTCCATCGGATTTCAGATGATACAGTAGGTAGAACTTGTTGCAGATGACATGTTGAGGATCACACAACCACACCTTCCCAAACATTTGAAGTCTTGAATAAATTTGGAAAACCAGCTTTCTGGTTTTGACACGAAACTATGTATCAACAAAAATTGAAAAGGTCAACACACTTTTTCAGATGAGATTGGTGAGTTATACTCTAAGCCATTTGAAAACATATACCGGGCCCCGATCTCACCTAAATCAACTTCTATGATGTTTATGACTGGAAAAGTAATAATTTGCATCATACAAGGTAGGGGGAGGGAGTGTAGAAACACAAGGTAACAATATCTATTACCTCAATAAAACAGGTTCAAATATAATGGTCCTAAGTTCTGCAAGGCATTCACAACACAGTAACATACATAGTGCAACCGGGTTTAATGTATAATTTTGTCGCAGTTTTTCAGCATTTCTCAACTTAACAAAGCTTTATAGCCAGTTCTGCACTCGTCATTAATTTGTGAGATCAACTAGTTGTGAAAAAAATGGTGGCATGTGATAATAATGTGAGAATTTGTTGTAGTATTATAAATATTCTGAAAAGAACATCTCTTTAGTAACTTAACATTTAGTCACCATTTTTCTGCATGGCTTAACACATTACTATAGACAGAGTTTGACGCACATGCAAGGGAAAATTTCAAAGGCATGCTGGGGTTCATGGAGTTCAAGCTTTCACTTTATTAATATGCATCTAGGCTTACTAAATAAATCTGACCTGGCCCTACTGGTGAAAAATGGAAAATTTGGGGAGTTTTGGGCATTTGTTACACTCCACTGGTGTTAGGGTGAGAGAATAGGCATGATAAGAATCTGCTGGTGAACAATTTAAAATAACAACCTCCCTGCTGTGGTATCTCTTTTTGGTGATTAGTGGGAGCAAAAGATCAAGAACAGTCTAAAAACAGCCTGCTTTTTCTCACTCATCATATTAGTTAATGGAAATTATTATGATGTGTATACCTTAAAATGACAATAAAAAAAGTTATATCTTATAAGACTGTTGTCTTGTTTCACTGATGAAATAATCATTATAGCAATGACATTCTCTCAACATGTATTTTTGTTATTCTTTTTAATGTTGAATTTACCTTCCTACAAATAGCTCGCTGTAGCTGTTGCATCAGGATACGCCAAGCTTTTACTCTGATGCGGCTCTGCAAAGAGGCTGCCAAGCAGTAAGGAAGAGAAGAAACTCTAAACCTTTTATTAGAAGCACTTTGCACCCTTCAAGCAGAGTGGTGCCATTGTAAAAGATGGCAATAACAGACTAGGCTGTATCAGGCTAGTCTGATGACCTAACTCAGTGAAGGATTATGGAAGGAGTTACTGCAAGCATTCTTTTTCTAATACTATTCTTTCATGGTAATTACAGCTCTATTTGGGTCATATTTTTTGCATCTTAGACTATATGTCTATGAAGCTATAATAGTGACATTCTGTTTGTTTTGTCAGTTGCCCATTTGATTTGTAAGTAAAAAGCAATCACTGAACTGCTGCATGTACACATTTTGCTGAAAACGTACCTGATCTGTGGCTTTCTGCAAAGTGATGCTGATGCCAGTATGTTGTGGGGCAGTGCATACTGAGAATTTTGTCCCGTTCGGCTTGCAGCACCATTTGCAGACCCCTTTCAAGATTTAGAAACATACTACTTCAAGGGCAACAGTGTATGAGATGCTCTTGAGATTCAAACATTGTATTGCAGTTGTAATGAAAACACAAATGTACACAACAAAAATGCAGCAAGCGGGACTTCTGGATCTGTGTTCTGTGCTGCTCAAGTCATTTCTAACAACAGTGATCGCCACCCGCTTGTCTTTGTTTGAAAATTATAATGGAAGTCCAACTTTCATTTGTGAATGTGAACATACACATAATTTACAGGTCCAAATCAATATTAAAACATTCCAAGTAGTTTAATTTACAAGAGAACACAAGTTGAAATGTTAATTTCTTGAATTTTTGTCCTCACATTATATCGAAATTAGAATGCGAATTTAGACTTGTCAATCAGATTTATATCATATGATGCGAGGAAAGTGGGTAGCACAGAATGATATAATGTAGTTAACTGTGTCAACTACAATGCAAGCATTCTTATAGATCTTAGAGTTTGGAACCAGCAATGTTTGACTTGGCAGCAACACGACAAGAATCACTCAAGCCACTATTTCTGATGATGTAAAACTCTAACCAAATGTTAACATAGTTTGTTTGTACAGTCAGGAGGCACTTGAAATAATTTAAATGGTTTAGTTAGCAAATACAAATGCAAATGTTGCTTTCATCCAAAATAATAGGTGTTGACGTTTGTACTCACCAAAGCCTAAACAATAGTTAGATGAGTAAGTTCAGAACTAGTTGGTTTTAAACTCTTAAAGAAATGAAAAAATGCATGGCAGAAATTTAAAATCTTTTTTTAAATATTTTATATTCACCTCTTATGGCGCTTTCTGTTTTAGAATTAACACTGAAAAACAAAAAATCGTGATTCTTCAAAAGTTTTCAGTAATGTTGAGAAGCTTATTTTATTGCGTCGAACAATATTTTTCAAGCATTTCAAGGGAGTTAAAAAAATCTCATAAAGTTTTGGGCCGACAGCATGACTCCTACAGGTCAGCAGGTATAGATCATGCAGTAATTTGGCTCACCATCTAAGTAGCTTGTATTTCCAGTTAACAAGTTACTTCTCTGATGCCTTCTCCATAGGGAAGAGATTGAAAGTTCTGTTTTAAAGATGTAGCTATAATAGCCCGATAATATGTCATTTAAGGTGTTCATTTTTTTTAAATGACTTGTATTTTCAGACTTTTTAAAATGACTGTACTTGCACTTGATAATATACATGTGAAAATTTGTCAAAATAGATAAAAATATAAATCTTTACGCTTAAGATATGAAAATGTCATCTTCAGATAAACATTTTAATTTTCACCTCTTTTACATAATTTATACTATGTGCAATTAGATGCAGATTTACCGTGCTGGCCACCGACAAACAAAATGTGAATTTTAATGAAGAGAACACATACGGCACAGCATTGACCTAAAGCACATAAGTGTCTCAACTGGAATATAACAAGTCCTGAGGGAAGGTTTTAGTGAAAGCCAGGATGTTATTAGACCACCTGGACCTACTACTGATGCTAACAGTTACCTGCATTTGTCCACATTGGGGATTTACAGCGCTGGGGCTGAGGTAACAGCGATGACATCAATGTCTCCAGAAAAGCGGTGGAGGTACTATACCACACACTTGTCAGCCTTCATAGGCCACTTGAGTAGGAAATGATCTCATCTTCTCAGTTTTGCACAGAGCTTGTTTACCAGCTTTACCCATGGGTGATGGTCAGCATGAGGTAGGCACATTCATTCGCACCTTAGACGTTAGACTTAATGAAAGGATGTTTTGGGAATTTTTTTGCGCTCCCTCAGGTCTTTTCCCTTGTTTTTTTTAAACAACATCTGGTTGCTATAGAAACTTTGATGGAGGAAGGATAGTCAACATTTATTTCACATGCATGACACTCAATAGTGTTGCAGAAAAACAGAGAGGAAAAAAAAATATTGAATGGACCTAAATAAATGATTTGTATGTAAATATCATTGCTGAAGAGTGAGTGATGAGATGAATGTAGCTCATGTGCCTTTTAAAAAAATACTGATGTGCACGATATGAAAATAAAACACGTGAACCAAATAAATTAAGCTCAAATTTATGGTCAAAGTCAAAATGGTCTAAAAAAATGACAAAAAAACCTTCTCCTGTCTATTCCTATGGTTTCATAAGTTTGAAATAAATCCCCAAATCCTGGTTCCTTACATAAAGACACGTTACATAAAGTGTGATTTCAATTCTGCTGCTACTTTTATTGTTACATGTTCTTTTTCAATCCGTCATTTTTTATTTAGTCAACTGTAAAATTATAGTATTAAAATAATTGTGACTATAGAAATGCTGCACATTATTCAGAAAAAATTATAGCTGGAATAAAAGTTTTTATGTCTATTTGTACTGTATCTTGGCACACCATACTCGCTGCCAGATGCAAGGAGCTCAGGCTGAAAATAGGACATGACTCAGATCCTGCTGAATTATCTGCAACATTTATAAGGACCTACTTTACTTTTGTGCAGCCTCAAAAGGTCTATTGGCATTGTTCCCAATATTTTATGTTTGAAGAGGGCTATGCAATCTGTTTCAGTGTCAAAGTGACAAATTAAAATTGTGCATGCGTGTGCAACAAAATACTGACTACAACCAAAATTCAAACTCTATTTCTGTTACATGATCACGAGTGGTGTAAATGTTTTTTTTTTTTTTTTTTTTTGTTGTTGATTCAAATGCAGAGAAGAGTTTGTTAAAGATTTTTAGATGTACTGAATAATCAAAAACTTGGTTTGTGTGTATGATTGTTTGCCCAGTCTGTCTCTGTGTTGCCCTGTGATGGACTGGCGGCCTGTCTGTTGACCACTAGAGACAGGCATCCGCAGCCCTTACAATTTCACTGAGGATGAGCATGGTGGATAATGAATGGATAATGGATGGATGGATGGATGGATGGATGTATAGAATGAACAGGGACAAAGGAGATGAAAGTGAATAGCAAAACACACAAACAACATGAGACCATGCAATGTACAAAACAGGTGAACTACAGATTGAAACAGAAGGAAATAACAAAAAAAGATCATTAAAATTTTACAATCTCACAATGTTTGCTGTTTTTGGATGAAAATGATTTAAAATAGAATGTTTATTCATAACAAAACTTCTGGATCTTCTCTTTGAAAGTTCCAGGAAGAAATCTCGTATATCTGTAATGGGTTTTTAGTCTTTTTTGCTCAGGATTTATCTTAGTATGAGATGTATTTTCATTATCGTCTGCAGAGCAACATTCTGTTTGGGTTCAGTTAATCAGGAAAATAATCACAGTGTAAGAGAATAATCCTTTGGAGTGAATGCAAAAATTGGCAGGTCTTTAGCCTGTCTTAGACATCACAAGTTATAGAAAAATAAAGCCTTATACTGAACAGCTCATAAACACTAACACACACCCACATTTTTCGCAAGTATACTCAAACACTATACACGCCTACTTCTAGCCACCCAGTGGGGATGTGTTTTTGTAGATCATTTGAAGTCGAAATATTTGAGCTGCATGAGTCCTCTTATGAAGTTCTGCCAAGAGAGAGTTCAGAACTGCTGAGTCCTTCAGACAACATAAAAATTCCCAGAATTCAGCAGGGCCAAATAGTAGTTGTTCCAGATAGTAGTGTTGAACAGGAAACAAAGGACAAAAACACTTATATTGAACAAATAGATTACATTTCTAGAAAATGGACGAAACTAATTTGGATGCTAAAAATATTGATTGAAATTTTGGTCAAATTGTATAATATCTTTCAATGTTTTTATTTCATTCATAGTAAGCATTTAATCCAATAGATTTAACGTCCGATTTTTTTTTTCGTTTACATATTTCTTAAAATGTATACTAATTTAGATCTGAATCTATTAGAAAGTTAGTCAAGGGCTTGTGAAAATCTTATTTTTATTTTATGCTAAGCTAAAATTATTCCAAAAGCTGTTGGGTTAGGAGATAATAACTGAAGAACCTCTTTTATTGCCTTGTTCTGAATTTTGGGTTTTCATGTGTAAGTTTTATTTGTTTTGTGTCATGGATTCAGGCATATTTTGGTAATATAGTGTACAGTTGTACTTTAGTTATTTTGCTGATCTTCTTTCTATTTTTCTACTCAGTTTATTCTGCTCAACAGCTGTTCCACATCAGCTAATCAGACTCACCTGTTACTTTTCCAATAATCATCTGTCAAGCATTGACTATAAGTTTCCTGATTTGAATTCATCCTTGTTGAACTGTCCTGTTGATCTTGTTGCCTCCTCATGGGATTTTTCCCTGTAATTTTTCTCCTTTGAATGCTGCCAACCTGTTTGTGCTGGTGTCATTGGATGGCACACTGACAATTCATCATAGCTGCAACATTCAACTTACATAACATAATTTATGAAGCAGAACAAATATTTCTCTAAGTGTTTGCTATACTTTATCATTTGAAATTGCAAAGAAAACCTACAAATGATGTATTCAAAAAAAATGTAAAAACAAACTAAAATTAACCTAGCATCTTAGCAAACAAAAAATATTGTTCTCTGTACTTTAATCTGAAACAGGTACTATATTTTAATAATATTCTAAAGTAATTAGATAAAACTTTTATGCAAATATTAAACTAATAATTAATGTGGGTTAAAATTGAATAAAATGAAATTGAAGGAAAATGGTCTTCATCACTGTGCTTAATACACATATCCAGAGGCATAAATGCGATTTTGCTTGTGAGTTCTATCCAAATATAATATTGGTAAAGATGCACTCAAAGCTGCTTGATGTAATGCTAAACATGTTAAATGAGATATGTAACATGCGCGTTCTTTGTGAAAGACGCTCCAAATGTCACAATTTAATATTTATTCAATTGTTAAGAATTATAAAAGAAGAATATCAAAGCTACGATTGTGTTCTTATATTCTGCTGCATCTCTGTCTCATAGGTTTCATGGTAAATAAAGTAGTGCTTTCATTTTATAAAACACTACTTTGTTGGTGGTCAGCAATCTGGCAACAGATTGAGATCTTTGTCTGGACAAGCATCATTTCATTTCATTTTTCCTCAGTTTCACAACATCAAGCCAACGAGCTCCCTAGATATCAAAAACAGTTCAAGCATTACCCTCAAGCCCAAACTGTTTCTTAGTGACCAAGTATTGAAAATAGGATTATTTGAAATGCAGAACTTTTATAGTGTTCTGTAATGGAAATTCCTTACCATTATTTGATACTTACAATCAATAAATGTAGAACATGCTATCATGTTCCAGATGAATACAGCTTTGTTCAGCATGTCAGCTTGAAATTGTTGCGTGTCCACCAGTAGTTCAGGGAATCATATTCCTGTCTTTTCCCTTCCGTGCAATTCCACTTCCTGAAACAGTTGTATAAAAACTAATTTTTCAAGGCTGTTTCAATGTTGAACTGTGAACATGTCTCTGCATTTGTCCCACTTAACCAGATAAGGCTTTATTTCAGATACCACAAAAGTCTGATGTCAGAGTCGTTAATGAGTGTGGCTTTGTGCAGTAGGTTAAGGTGGGTATGACAAGAATTAAACTGGTAAATGTGCTTTCAGAATATAAGAAAATGCAGCTTGATGTTGGCTGAATTTGTTACTTTTTCAAAGCTGACCTTTGTGTTTTTTGCAAAATAGAAACAACTCAATTTATGTGTATACAATAGTCTCGTTATTAATTTTTACTTTTGATGATGACTGATGTCGATGACAACTGCTAGGAGTTCAAAGCTTCCCCCTTGGCAAATATTACCCAAATAATTTTACATCCCTCGAACTCTTTATTGGTTATTGCTGTCATTTAAATCTTTCAGACTTTGAGGAGGACCATGGCCACTTACAGTCATTAAGTCAGCTGGTCCATAATCACCAAAGAATATTTAATGAGGCTGAAAACCACAAAGCATGCAGGAAAATAAGGTGATTGAAAGTGTATTTCTATGTCATCCTCCTTTCTTTTGTAAAGCAATGCAAATGATTCTTTTAACTCCATTGAGTCTAGAATATGATATCACTTAAACCTATGTACATTCTAGCCACTAAAAGACGGCACAACAGTGAAAGACTCAATGGTGAAACCTGATCTGCCGTCCATTAAATTCTGGGTCGTAAAGACAAAGCCTCCTATGTGGATGTATATGTATATGCATAGAGAATCAAGTCTTTACTGTCAGATGGCTTTGCAACCACAGACTTCAGTTACAATCTAGTTTGCTCAATAAAGTCACATAGGTGTGGATTTATTTTTTTAATTCTTTTTCTCTGCTTTTCAAAAAAGATAATGGTTAGTTTCTTTGGAAACACAGGTAGAGATCTGTTGTCATCAGGAGGTCAGCCAAAAGAGTTTTGGACTTGTAAAAGCTTGTCATTGTTTTTTTTCCAAAGGCCCCACCCCCCCATCCGAAACTCGCTTTTCTCAGCACCAACCTGTCTCGCTGTACTTCCTGTCCCTCAGTTCTCCCATTTATATAATTATTAGGCTGGCCAAATGGCCCTGGTTCACCGGTGGTCTCCTTCCAATAATTGCCATTGATGGACAGTCCTCGCTGCTTGTGGCCTTGGGCTTCACTAGACCTCAAGCAAGTGGGCCAATCCACTTTACTGTAAATACTCAAGAAAATACTTAACTGCTGTAACATGAGCACCGAAAGAAATAGATTGTAATGAGTTAAAACACATCCTATTAAGAGAAAATATAGTAGGGCCACTAGTTGCTTTGGGACATTGGGGTTGGTTTCCCTAACTACACTGTTGAGGGACGCTAGGGAAGAAGGGGTAATCTGATCCGCTGAGTTAATCTGGATAAGTAAGGACATGTTTACACCATAAATGAGGCCTGAATATTCTCCAGTGCACTTTGGTGAATTGGAGGTTCAGTGGCATAATGAGGTATACATGCTTTTTAAATGTGATTTACACGATTCCTCAGGCATGTAAAAATTACGTAAACAGAAATACAATCCATTTAATCTTGGAGGGAGCAGACCATGTATTTGTGCAGACCATGTATTTGTGCAGACCATGTATTTGTGCTGTCTGTTACCTAACAAACACCAGACACTGTGAGTTGACTAATTACTATGGGGGTGACAGCCTGAATTATGTTGCCAGTGGAAGTGATGACATTTTTTTCTCCCACTATTAATTTATTTCTAAAATCGGATGTGTTACATCTCAAAGTTCTTAAATTAAGTAATATTGTCTTGTCTGCCTACATTCTGGAAAAATTGAGCTCTGGCAAAAAATCACAAAGAACTTATTGATGTTTTTAAATGTAGATATCCAAGTTTGTAGCATTTTTAAAAATCTTTTATTCTGCAATATTTCCATTGAATTTCTATAGAGCACTGCCAGTCATCCTCTTCTACACACAACTCACACCCTGCCCTTTGATTTTGCATAGGCCACAGCTCCTTCCCCACAGCATTGTTAACATCAGATCTCACTGCACTGAATGCTAAACAGTGGAGCTTGCCACTGGTCACTTAAAATGCCTATGGCAGTGTATCAACTATATTTCACATCAGTGTTACTTCCAAAAATATATTTTCAATTGTCAACCTCACTTCAATGAGGTTTAACATGTTTAACAATGTTATTTCATAGCAACTTCTACAACAATGTGTATTTTACATATTTGTTAAAAGTATTACCATGTTATAACAGGGTAAAACGAGACAGATAATCAATGAAAAAAATCAAACTTCTCCACATCCTCCCAGTGCTACTGTTGCTGTCTGACCTATTTCGGTCAAAAACAACAAATCAGAGCCAGGAGGAAGGTCTTAGTGGCTTCAATCGTGCTTGGGTGTGTGTTGCTAAATGTCTAATGGTGGACAAAAAAAAACATTTTCCCATGAAAACCATGTGTCTGCCATCATCAATGGCCATGCTAACTAGCCTGTGCATTCATGACAGACTCAACTGTCAAGACGGGCAAAAACAAGAGGGAGCGTGCGGCCGGTGCACACACAAGCCTGATTGACAACGCTAAGACCCTCCTCCTTCCTCTGACTGTTTCTGACCAAGAGGTGTATTTCTGCAATTAGTACTGGGAGCACTAGGAGAACGCAGAGGATCTCAATAAAAAAAATTTGGTTGTTTTTTCTAAATGTTACAGATTATAGTTTTTATTTTAAAAAATAACTTAATCAGCAAGCTCATTTAAATAAACACTGACATTCATGTGCAGCTGTGATCTAGAAATTATTACTCATCAACAAGTCTATTAAAAGAAATTAAGAAAAAATAAGTAGTACCCAGAATTTTGTAGATAGCATTACATCTAGTTCTTAGACATAATGTTAATGAAATATGGAAAAGTATTGCACATGCATGTACTTTATTTCAATAATTTTAATATAATTTTCAGATTTGTCTGCTCATATCCACTCTTAAATGACTCTTAAAGAAGTTTGTTTGGGAAAGAAAATCTGTCCTGACTGTCCCCATACATAAACAAAATAAAGACTTTAGATGTACATGCATATTCTTGTGAGCCATTAGTTCCATTCTACATTCTTGCCATGATTACAAAACCACAGTTTAAAATAGGGATTCCACTGAAAAGGTGATTTTGAAACTTATTGAGAGGAGTTGTCACTGTATTATTACGAACACAGTTTTGGGTGTCTGTTTTATTATGGTCCTTAAAATGTTTCCCTTAAATGTCCCTATGGATCTCTAAAGTCTCAGCTTGCTGCCAATATTGATAGTGTTCCTATTTAGATACTACAAGTGCCAAAATCTCAAAAAGAAAATATGTGGAAAAACTACCCTTAAAAAAGAGATTCCTGTCTCCCGATTTCTAAAACTGACATTTGATGCTACATTAAAGATTATAAGACTATGAAAAGAAACCCTGGTTAAAAATATACTACTAAAGGGTGACTGGGTGAATTCCCCATTCCCCATGGGTGCACTGAAAGTGGCTGTCTTTTGCCCTACATAAGGGAGGAGGATAGGAAGGGAGATATGAATCTGTATTACTCAGGCGCCCCAGACTCGACTCCACAAACAGCCTGGTCTCAATCCACTCTTGGCAAAAGCTTAGACTGGCAAAAGTTTTGGGTGACTGGCTTAGACTGTGTTACTAAATTTCCACTCTGGTGACTGAGAGGTACTCGCATAAAGATTGAGAATAAACATGTGCCCAGCTGGTGACTAGGCAACATTCATAAGGCAGAAATTTGAAATGTAATCAAATGGCTGGGTTATACTTTATGTTTTCATTTGTAACTTACTCAGATTTTATCATTGAAAGACATATTTCTGACTAGTTCTCAGCTTTGAATGTGGCTGTGATAACTGAACAATACTGGGAGTAGTGCATACTCTCAATTTCATGTGGTCAGGCAGAGTACACCCTGGACAAGATGCCGCCCTGTGCGGTTGCCCATGTTGCTCATATCAGAAACTGGTGTAAAAAAAGTGGTGGACACATGATTCTGCAGTTTGAGTATTTTAATATGTATCATTTCAGGCTGATTAATGAGGGAATCATTGTAAGGTAGCATTTTAGAAATTCTTAATAGAATAAAAAAATCTAATCAAATCTAAATAAAGTTTTTACTGTTTCTAAAAGGTAAACTTTTAATCAAATAACACCATAAGAATTACAACAGGAATTGTCATGGGGTGTTTGCTAACTTTCTTAAGTGTTGACTGCAAAGTTTAACAGAACGATTTTCTATAAGACAGACACAGGAAGATGCTGCCATATTTGGGTATCTTTCACATTTAGCAAGTGATTAATAAAAAACAAAAACAAAAGGAAAGTGTTCAACTTTACTTGCAATCAAGCACAGAGATAAACACATCATAGTTGTATTTGACAACATCGCTTCTCATTTAAGGCCATGTAATGCATGTGTGAAATAGTAAAAACAACATCCTTTTGCACTCCTACTGTTCTGAAAAGCACTCTTGTGGGAAATAAGGAGGAGAAGGAGTTTGCTTCCCTGTGTTATTCTGAGTTCAGATAACTGTGGTGATTAAGTCAAATGAGCAGAGGAGGATTTACGGTCCCCTGATGTGGGGAGATAAGGCAAGAGGAGTCACTCTGACTGACAGCGCAGGCTTGGGAAGGAACATAATCCAGCTGATGGAGAGAAGTTTTCAGCGTTCATAATCTCTCCCACTCGCTGCATCACATTCATCATTCCCTCCTTCACACTCTCTCTCCTGCTCTGTCTTCACATGCTTACCAACAACACAAAGTAATAAAGCTCTCATCATGCACAAAACCTGCCTTCAAATGAATTTATCATCACAAAACCACATCCCCTGTCTTCAGTCGTGTCCTGTTGGTGTGTTGCTGAACTTTCTCATTCATTCTTGAACTCAACTTGTCCTGCCTTGTTGCCTGTGTCCACTCCCCCTGTCCCTTTAAACACACCCATGGACTCTCCCCTTTCCTCAGACTGAAATAAATCAATGCTGGTCGGAGCTCAGTTGTAATAAATCAGGCCCTGTCCTGGACTGGAGCCTGCCCAGTCAGCCTGTCACTGCCTGGCCTTCACTCAGGATTAATTAAAGGCCTGATATAAAGCCCAGATGTGCTGGAGCAAGGGAGCCCTGAACCCTTTTGAGCAGCTTTAGGCTCTTTCTGCTTACACACGCACGCACACACACACCTCTACATGCACATACACACTAACAAATACACTTAAAGTGTGCTCAAGAAATGATCGCACAAGCTAACTTTAGAGAACTGTGTGTATATTTCACGGCACACCTCCTATGCACACTTTAAAGCCAACAAGAGTCTCAACATGTTTTATAATTTTAATGTATTGTGTTTAACCCTCCCTGTTATCCTCGTGGTGTCCTCGCTGCAGGGAAGTCTCAGAAATTGTCTGAGCAGACATTGAGCTTAAGATAGGGACAAAGTTAGAAGTTCAGCATATTTTTCTCCACTAAAGGATGTGTTTTTTTTCAATCACCATACAATGTCCTACAAAAATACGACATTAAAAATCACAATCGATTTTCTACAGGGTAAAATACTCTGTAAAAATCATAAACTTTTTTTTATATCACTGACATCACACCAGACTACAGGTTTTCTGTTTCATGTATAAATTTGTGGATAAGGAGGTCTTTTTCTAGTGTACAGTGTGTATCAACTGTATGTCCAGTATTTATGCACCAGGTAATCTTTATGTGGTGAGTTTTCATATTTTAAATTTTGAGGGCTTTCATTCTGAAAATCTTTAGGATAAATTCAAAGGTGTTCCCAATTAAGATATGTGCTATTATAGCCATTACAAGAATGCCATCTTGAAATGTTTATAGAAGAATAATCATTACAGTTCTTACATTCAAATGACATAATTAAGTTTCACAACTTTTATGCTCATGGCTATAGACTGACTATCAATTGAGCAGATAGCTTTAGTGAATTAAACATTTTCTGTCTCTTCAAATTTCACCTTAGCTTTGACAATGACTCTGAATCCTGTCAAGTGTCATTGCAGCTTCTCTCACTTTTTCTTTTTTGTGTCTGTCCCCTGGTGGGAGTTTACAGGGCGGTGTTGCTGGAGGGTGGGTTTGTTTTGGCTCGCAAGGTCAAGGGTTGCAAGGCATACCGTATTGCATGATGACTGAAGGGGGGATTAGATGAGTAAGATATCACTCTGTTTTCTGGTCATGACAGAGCAAGGTTAACCCACAGCGGCCCTGGGGCCTGAGTTGAGAGGAAGGGAAGGGAGGAGGGGGTTAGAGAGGGTATCACAAGGGCATGGGTGGCTTGGGGGACTATTGGGTTGATTCCTGATGGGCGCAGAGCAGTCTGGCCTTCCCGTTCTACAGCAAAAGCTCACTCAGGAATTTAGAGGTCTGGGCTTCCTTTTTTCGCATAAGTTTGTCTTGCACACAGGAGGCTGACACTTGACAAAGCACAAAACATTGTTTTGAGAGAATTTGTACAAGCTTTCCCCAAAGAAAAAACTAATCTCACAATAGAGATGTAAGTGTAAATGGCTGCTGATTTATTTTTTAAAATTGAAAACAAGAGTTTCTTCAAAATCTGTGCTCCCCCTCATCATTTCAACAAATAGCAAAGCTAATCTATTTGTCTCGGCTGTGGGATGTCTGCACCCATGACACATTTGTTGCTTAAAGTTCAGTGCATATAAATGACTATAATCCTTCTTCATATCTCTGTGTGCAGAGGCCAGTGTGAGGATCTGTAACCTGTGCAGTCAGGGATCATAGCTTAAACAGATTGAGGCCATTTTCTTGTGTCAGATATGATATAGCCGCTTGGTGCCTAATGGGCTTGGAAAAAGAGGTAAACATGTCCTCGACCCTGTGAATTCCATTATATAAAGAGGTTGATTTGCAACTCATGGTATGCTAACTGCAAAGAGAGAAGATAAACACTTAAACCTGAAAAACCAAGCTCATAGAAATCACTGAAGAAATGCTTTCTGGCAAATAAACAAGCAACATGTCCCTTTAACGGTTACTTTAACATTAACATGCTTCAGTGTTTTATCAGATAATCGACAAATGACTCAATGGAGGGATCGCACTTAGAGATTAAGATACAATCAACACCCGGGATAAATGTAACTTGGTATCCAGGTGTTAAAGCAGGAAGAAAAATAAACCCAGAGAGTAATTGCTGATATGTTCCTAATGTGCCCCCTCACCCTTACCTCCCCTGCCCTGCGCCTCCTGCTGATAGGCCACCCCTGATGGCTGTCACACCTGGTGTTGAAGACGGTAGGGTGTATTTTATCTGCTCAGGGCCCATTGGGGGGCTATTCGTCTTCCTCCAGACTAGTGTTGGGAGGTCAGGGACAATCCCTCTGTTTATCCCCCTGTCCATCAACGCTGCACACATCCCTGGAGTTTCGTTGCATCTCCCCCATGAAAGTGAGGCACACTTGCACTGCTGATCTGGAATGTCCTTAAGAAGGATTAAAGAAGCTTGATGCTAATTTTAAGAGTTAACGGAAGAAGAGCCGGAGAGCATTTTCTTTTTAGCAACTGTACAATTATATCAAAAACTGTGAGATTAAAATGCATACTTTCAATAGAAAGACTTTAAAAATATTTTTGCTCTGTCAGCATTAGTTTCTGAGGGATCTTTGGATTTACTTTAGACAGTGGAAATATTAGTAGACAACTGGGATTGACAGTAGGCAGTGAGTTTCATTGTAGTTTGTTGGATCAGTAGACATTATGCCAGATTTAGTTGTTGATTTTAAGAGTTTTTTTTATTTATTGAGACTGATTTTTCCTGAGTAACTCAACTCAGGAAGTAAAAGATGACAAATCTCAAATGGGGTGAGTCTTCCAACCACAAGGTGTTTTACCTAAACCCTCAGTATACCTCTACGGTGACCATGAGCTGTTTGGATCTACACAAATTTTTTGGATCAGCTGAGCCCAATCCATTCAGATATTGTCCCTGCATGTCTCAGTTAATGTGGTCACAAAATGTCTGAAAGGACAGCCCTAACACAGACGCTAAGGAATGAGTTATGTTATATATGTTTGACCAAAGACTACGCTCTGACGATGTATAATATATGTTGTTGAAAGGGATGTAAACAGCAAACAGTGACGAGCATGATGATCATGCCGAGAGTTTCACTGGTAGTAATTTATTTATTCCTTTGTTTAAAGCTGTTCATTTTATTGATAATCTGTATGTTTGCCACTTGTAAATACAACTGGATTCTTTTCATCTATTTGTGTAACAAACCAGCACAAACAGTGCAGATGACATCTAATCTAATGTAATAAAAATAAAGTTTTTAAACTGTGTGGAGGATTTAATTTTTGACAAGAAATTGTTTGGGTATATTTTATTTAATAAAAAAACTGTTTGCAAGATATATAAAAAACTGACTATGGAATTTTGTTTAATAGTTAAATATAACTATTTAAAATTAATCAAAGTAAATTTTGACAGTAAGTTCAAATATATTTTTAATGTAGTGACAAGTGCTGAAATAGAATGTCATATTAATGATTTTCTTTGTCCATTTATGGTTTTGTGTCTTTAAGAAGATGGATTTATTATTTGCTTTTAAATCTCACAAGTCAGAGAGTTAAAAGCAAATCTCTGACCTGTGTTATTTAATTCTAATTCTTTAAAGAGATGTTAAAGACTTCCCAAACATTATCTGAAGGTGTTGATCCTCACCTCCAGTCACAATCCAAAAATGAACGTCGAAAGATCTTCAGAAAATCTGAAGGACCAATCAAGATTCCCTCGACAGATTTACATAAATCCCTTGTTTGTAAAGAATTAAACACAAATAAATTATTAGTGGTTAGAAACCTCTGAGCAGAACTTTGTAAAACACTTCCTTCAGGAATGCTAAGGTGTGGAGTGTGCCCAGTGGCCAGCAAAAGCACTGTTTATCTACTCTACATTGCACTACTGCTTCTGCCTGCACACGTGTGTCTGGGATTTTGGGATGAGTCCCCTGGGCCGAAGGACCACACATGTAGAGAATGTGAACTTAGAAGACAAACTAGTTCCCTAATGGCGAAACAAGAAGAAATTTTAGAGAGCGTTATTCTGAAATGAGTGATTTTTCACAGAAATATGTGTGCAATTGTGCTAAAATTTGGATGCACAAACTCGCTTTATGTATTTTTCATGGAAACACAAACCAGTGAGGTAATGTCTTGTTTTAGCAGTTTTCGCCTACATACCAGGTTATCTTCAGCCTCCTGTTTCATCCCATGTGAGCCATTTTCAGCTAGATGACATAAATCTACAAGAACCGACTTTTCTAGATACTAATTAAAAAACGCTTCACTTTTTTTTTCTGTTTGTAGGCAGAAGAAGAATGGCTTCATTGCCTGTTCAAAGTGAGCGCAACAGCAAGGGAGCGAGAGAGAAAATGAGTGAAATGGGGAAAAGGGAGGGAGGAGTGTGTGAGAGTAGAGAAGTTGAAATTTGACTCACAAGCTTGCACTCTTGCCTCTCTCTCTGGGACTCCTCGACTTGGCTTCGACTTAATTGCATCCCCGATATAAACAAGAGGGTTAGTGTGAGAGCAGACCAGCAGCTGAGGGGCTCAAGCAGAGGGCCAGTCTGGGGATTGAGTTCAGAGGGGAAGGACTTAACACAGAAACTGACTGAAAATGCCTAACTAAGTGAAGCATAGAGTGAGACATGGATGAAGGATTAAGCACATAAAAAAGAGGCAATAGCTCCGGTATTCGGCAGAGATAGCAAAATTAGAAGTCAAGACAAAAATGTGCTGGCTCGGCCATAATCCATCTCTGCATATTACGTAAAAAGTCTGCTTAACTGGCGTATTAAGTAGTAAATCTGCTGTGTAATGCAGAACTGGGGCATCAGACAGAAGCCCTTCTGGCTCCAGCACAGTTGACGCTACGCCTCAGAACATCTCTTTCACAGATACTCCCGACTGATCGATTTGTTCCAGCATTCTCACAAAGACGGCATGGGATTGGATTCCATTATGAGTGATCCCTTCTTAAACCAGAAAGCCCATCACTCACAAGCAGACTTTCCTGAGGTGCACCTTTGGATAAAAACTCTAAATTAACAGTAGAATGGCCTGCATTCCTAAAGATCCCTGTGCTTCAGAAATGTGTAGAGCTTAGCGGAAGTTGCGCTTGGCTTTTTTGTTGTCTGTCATTTTACCCGACTGTCAAAATCCTTCCAATTTTATATATCAATTTTCACATGATATTGATAAGGGCTATCCTTTTTCACTTATGTGGTTTAATTAATATTCAGTAAGTTGAGCAGACAGTGCAGATCCCATCACACATGAATAAAACAGATGAACATATCTAACATTTTGTTCTCAGTGATAAAAACCAATGAAAAATGAAATTAATCGACTCCTGCTGCCTCACAACTTCCTCACAACTTCCCCAAGGTTCACATCTGGAGGAGAAATCTCTGCTGATGTTTAGATCGGACCTAAAAAACATTCAACCCAACCCAGACAGAGTCCATAGACATAATTCCTGAGCCCAACTGATTAACTTTGATTAGAGGCTGAAGCTTGAAGTAAACCCAGCATTATTTAATTAAAATTTTACCGCTTTCATTTTTAGAGCACCGTTTGAATACGCAGTGTTTAACATCTTCCAGCTCCATCTTGTCTTTTGTTGTAACACAGGATGAGTGAAGTGCAAATCTTCCAGGAAGATTGATTGAAAGGATTCTATTTCCGCAGCTCTAGCAGAGAAGGTGGAGCCATGTGCACATTTAGTTATGCAGCTCACTGTGCTTGTTGCAGTCTAATTAACTCATAACTTTCTTTTATTTTTAACAAACTCTCTTCTCCTCCATATAAACAATAAATAGATTAACATAACATAGTGTTCTCTTCAGTTTTCTCTGTTCTGTAGGTAGAGCAGGCTTGTTAAACGAGCCATTTCGGCCATTGAACCAGGAACACTCCAAAGTGTCTTGACCGTAATTCTTCAACACACTGTCAGATCCTAATCAGCGAAGTGCATTTAGTTCAGTATCCATGTCAGAGATGGTATTCTGACGGGATTTCTATATAACTGATTGATTTAGTTAGTTCCGCAATGTAGTCTCCATGACTTTGTGCTTAAAGTTGAAAGTGTAGTCAGGGGTGTGAATTGTAATTTGTCAAAATGCTGTATGAGTTTTTGATTCTTTTTTTGATTTGAAAGAAATACCTGCCAAATATGAAAAATATTACTTTAAAGCAATCTCTAGAGCTGAGTATGTACTAAGTGAAATCAATTTTAATAATAAATCTGTTGCCTTACAAAATTATAACTGAAAGTTTTAGTTTATTATGCTTTACTTTTTCATTACATATTAAGTAAATCTGATACTTCATATATCCTCCATGACCCTGAAGAGAGAAGTGCCAAGCCATTGCCAAACTACAACCATATTGTTCTTAACTCCTTCAGTTTACTGATTTGCCCAGAGCACTGAAGGGAAATGAGAGTCGAATGGAAATGTGTAGAGAGGCAATGGCCAGGCCAACATGGAAAGGTTCTGTGGTGAATTTATTTCAGATAAAGGAAAATAAAGAGAGAAATGAAAGCAAAACACATTGAAAAATTATATAAATCACGGCAATGCCATTTAGAGTGCCAGTAAGCGTGATTAATCACAACTCATCTGGTGTAATTTTCTGATGGGCTCTGTATTTTCTTACCCATGATTCTATACCATGTGGGATATGAGATTTCCCAGGAAAGTGGTATTTGACGTGCCATCCTCTATGCTGTCATACACGCTGCGACAAATTGCACCTTGGGCAGTTGCCAGCTTACAAAACACCGTTTCAACCTCAGCTATTTAAACAGCAATCATGTGCAAGGTCAGGCAAGTCCCAGCACTTCATTTTTCATCTATTTTATTTTCACCTCTGACAACTAAATGAAGGCTGACGTATCGCTCTGTGTCCATTGATTAAAAAGACCCGAAAGTGTTTCCCAATTGGCAGCATTTTGCCCAGGATAAAGGAGAGTGTTAAAGACAAGTGACGTCATTCTGAGGTCATGGATTTATAATCCATGTTGTGTCATCTTTGTGACACAAGTCACAAGATGTGAGCAGTTAAAACCATTAAAAAAAGAAAATTGTAGGGTGTAAGGAATATCTCATTGTTTGCTTACATGATCCCTTTTTGCCAGATGTCCTATGGTATTATTTTACCCTCATTCTAGTACTGAATAATCTGCACTTGAAGATCATTTACCGTACATTAATTAATTGTCTGTTTGATCTTCCTCTTTATCTTAATGCTTAGCATCCTTTGTCCAATATCCACTATCCGCATTTGCAAATTTTCAAGTGTCCAACTTTTTCTAAGCGTTTTTATTTTACCTTCTGATAGCTCAGCGTTATGTAAATTTGATAATTTTAAGTAGAACTGTAACTTCTACTAAACTATTACTTTATCACAGAAATAACATGGGTTAGCTTGTTGTTAGTGTTAGCATTAGTGTTAGCAATAACATTGGTTTCATAGACTAATTATTTAAAATAGCACAACTCACTACTCACCTGGGCAGAAAGAGGTAGACAGTAATTTAATGTTTCATTTGAGCCTAGATGATCGACTCCACCTGGAATAAAATAATTGCTATGTGTCTGCAAATAATACCACTTTTAAGCAAATTGAGCATATCAGAAGAACATTCAAGCTGAAGTGAGACTGAAAGAAATTCATGGACACATTTTACAATCTTCCTTAACATTTTTCTCCATACTTCCTCCCCTCTGTAATTGATTGTCCAGACATCTTCTTAAATACATTTAGCTGAACATTGAGCAGGCAGCTACTCATTGCCCATCACATTCAAACAGTAGCATAAAATCACCCCATTAGAAGAAAGCTAAATATTGACAGAGGATTAAGCCTTGCTGACTGAAAGTCAAAATTTAACATGCATGAGATGCATCTGGGGTTTGTACTTTTAAAGTTTTCTTTTTTAAAAAAACATTAAGCGATTCCATCGCAAGTTTGCTTGTTTCCAATAAGACCAATTAAAACGACTTGTTTTCTTATGTTATTTAGCACCTTATTTTTCCCCACAGACCTTTCATGAGATCATCCTTCCCCAAACCAAGTTAATTTTTTTCTCTCAGCACCACATCTTGCTTTATCTTTCTTCCCCAGCAGACCAGAGTTCCTTTGTCAAGAGTTACTATAAAATGTGTGCATTCCACCATATTTGTAAAAATCTCGCATGTGTCAAGACCCAGCTCCCATATGCAGGGCTTTGAACTTGGCCCCAGCTTATGAGTGTGCATAAATCCAGCACCCTTCGATATAGACAAGGAGAATGTCTTTACATAGGAGTCTAATTGCTGAACTTTGCCATGGCCAAGTTTGCAGAGCTAAATGATTTGTCAAAATTCCTGTCTCTTGGTAATAAATTACCCAGCCTGCCTGGCCAGTTAAAATTTGGATTCTCTTGGTTAGTAACAGGACTCTGTTTTCAAGGTGAGCAAGGGAAGAGTTTGCTTGACAACGGTGGAGGAATTTTACATTTTCAGCCTTCATAAAAATGTCCCGAAGAATTGAAATAAAACATTAAATACATCATTGTCATTCTTTATAATGTGGTTTCCAAATGTATCACTTTTACCTGAGAAAAGAAAACATTTTCAGAAAAAATTACATGTTAAACATTTCATCTTGATTATCATGACCACCTAGTTGGAATGACTGCAAATTAAGCTGTTCTGGAAAATTGTGGGAAAAAGTGAGCACACGGTCCCATCAGAAGCCAAGGAGAATGTTTGTTTTGACTTGGAGTTCTCTCTGCACTAGGATTGACCCAACACTAAACTGTCACAGCACACTGGCTGACAATAACTAAGATTTTTCGCTCCTTTTGTCCTTCTCCTTTTATTATGATACTCATAAAAATCTCATAGTCCTTAATTTACTAGCTTGGCAAAATTTATTCAGATAATCTGCACCCAAATAGGTTCCCAAACTTGTAAATAATAAAAATAAGTTGTGTTTAAACACGACACTAACACTTTTATAGCCCTTCGAATGGTAGATTGGTTGCATTTCTATTTTCAGTACTGTAACTTAAGCTGTTATGTTGGAATACTTCTGTTCTTCTTTGGTATGTAAGGTTTCACACTGTTTTAAAAATTTAACAAAGAACATCCATAAGCCACAAAGATAGGAGGAATTTACACATTATAAATGTATTATGAGCATGAAAAAAATTAAAGGACATCTTCTATTATCACCACATATTTTAACATAAAACAATTTATAAAATAATAATAAAAAACAATATTTGTTATTTATGTAACTTATAAACGTTTCTAATACATAAGGAATACTAAAGTTAAGCACCAGGATATTTAGGAGACCCAGAACGAGGATAATTTCCTGTTTTATAACCATCTCATTGTGATCATCTCTATTTCAAGTCTTTCTTTCCTCCTTGAAACTTAAATGAATTGAAATCATATAAAAAAAATGAACTGGTTGAAATGTGGCACTGAACTGCAGTCTACCAACTGCAGGGGACCCGGAATTTGCTCAACAACACCATAATAAATCCCTGTCATGATACATTTTACTATCACATTGGAAACAATTCTCTGTAACAACTACATTGATTTTTATGACGTAACAATCCTCACAAATTCACAAAAGGATTTAAACAGATTTTAAAGTGTTCACATCCTTTGAGTTGTGCCATATTGCTATCTACGTCCACAGATATTTTTATTTTTTTATGTGATGGACCAACACAACGTATAGTAGATAACTCTGAAGTGAAAGAAATAAAAGACAATTTTCAAACCTACCAAGGCATTGCTTTTCACCTGAATTGACAGACCTACAAAAAAGCATTGATTAGAGATGTACTATAATGTTCTGTAATGACTACCACTAAGAGTTGACCCATTGTAATTTTGGATTAGTTATAGCGATCTATAGCTTGAGTGAGACTATCTGTTGATAGGACATCAGTGATCCATCCAGCTCATGAGTGGATGGACCCACTCATGAGAAGACCATTTTAGATTCAAAATCATAGAAAGTCCAGTTGCCAGTTTTCCATAAACCACATGACACACAGTTTATGAAAGTTGATGCAAGTGTTCTTGTTATGAGAACAAAATAATGCTTTGAAAATCCTGTGTTCAGGGAAACTATCACAACCCATCATTGTGAATACACAATTCCTGTGGTGAAACTTGTTGGTGGCAGCATCAAGTCTCAGAGGTGCTGTTTTTCAGCACCCCAGATCAGGGACACATCTCAGAGTCTATGGAATATGACTAGAGCTAAATACAGAGCAATTCTGGGAGAAAATATTTTTAGGCATAATACTCGAGCGGATATTCATCTTATGATCAGAGAATAACCGTAAGCATATAGCCAGAGCTTCTTTTGAATGCTCAAACTCAATGCATATTGACATGTGAGAATGTCTCAGTAAAAACTTAGACCTTAAACCAGTTGAGTCTCTAATATTCTCGGAAGATGTAATCTGACCGGGATTGAAGTTCTTTGTAAGAACAAGAGTCTAAAATATGTTTTGACTTGAACTGAAAACTTAGCAGCTGTAATTACCTTGAAAGGTGAACAAAACATTTTAATGTGATTTTGGAAGAGTGTAAAATCACATAAAACTTTTTTGATTTTGAATCTTTGAAAACGTTGAAAATCATTAATCATTTTTATTGCATGTGTTGCTTTATGTTGGAAAGTCATTTGACACATATAACTGTGTTATGTTAGAAAATGTGAAAGATTTAAGAGGTAGGAAAAGCACTGTATTCATGTAAACTTTTCTTATATTTAAGCTATACTATATGCCAATATTTATTTTACTGGAATGGGGAAACTGCGTTTCAAATAAATTTCAACAGAACAGGCAGTGGGTTCTCAATTTTCAATCTCTGTCTGTGAGCGTTGTATGCTCGCTGGTGTATGTGCACCCTGCAGGGCTAATCACAGGCCTTCAGATTTTCCGCCCACAACAAACTGGGAGCCAGAATTCCTCACCCTGAGTACCTCATGAGTGAGCCACTTTGTACTCCAGGCTCAAAATAGCACACAGCTCCCAATTACGGGGGAAGAAGCAAACACAGGTGTGGAATCCCCACCGCCACCAGCACCAGTGCCCCTGATGCAGAATAAAGACATTCTTGTCCCAGAGAACCCTGACTAGGAAGGCCAGAGCCATGCCAGGCTTTGAACTGCGGAGACCACTCAGCCTGCTTGGTTGCAGGGGTAAAATGGAGCTTTTAAAAGTGTGGAAATGAATCAAGCCACATCAATCATGTGTTTCCATTTCTGGATAACTCAAGTCATTGCTGCCTGATCCTGTGTATGAATGTGTGTTTCCTATACAGTGCATGAAGATGTCATTGTGTCTTTGTCCAATGTATGTGAGTTTGTGCAGACACATTCTGAGTGGTTTTTAAATTAAGAAAGCCCTAATTAGACATTTGCAGAACTTACATTTAAGATATATGTTTTTTGAATGTACTATAATGGCTATCATTAAGAGTTGAGTTTAGTGGGGGCGACAAAGACTTGGGCTAAGAGGTGTAAGCCACAGACAATAAATTCTCTGTTTGACTTCTGTGATTCTGCTGGTTTGGATCAGGTTTTGAAGCTGTCTCCTGCTGTTCTGCGTTTCCCAACTCGTTAGTCCCTTATAATACCAATACAGGTTAGGTGTTCTGTGGGTTGATCAAGATTGTTTTTCTGACATTACGTAGATAATTTCCCATTGAAAAATATTCATATTTTCTCAAATGTAAATCTGCTTTTTACACTTGCAGAAATCCTTATCCATAATAATAAACACCCTTTTATACTGGTAATTAAAGGGAGAAAGACAAGATAGTGAACAAAATTTGGGGGGGAAAGCATTTTTTTGAGTTAATATGGTAAAAATGTCATAGAGCTTCAAAAATTAATTAGTCGTTTAATTTTACTTAATCATGTCTCAAATCAAATAACTTCAGTGTCACTTTGCAGGTATATTTTTTCACACTGTACATCATAAGTGGGGTATGTATGTTCATAGACTATAAAAAGCAATAAAAAAGTAATTCAAAAGATTGATTTTTTTTTCTTTGTTTTATGTAGTTTTTAATGCAGTTTTTGCCTTGAGGGAGCCCATTGCCCTGGCAACCTTTTACAGAAAGCTAATGTTCCGCAAATCAAACAAACCTCTGGGTTAGGAAATTGAAATTAGGGAGAGTGCACTGTCACGTCTTCCTGTTTTCAAGCTTAAATATGATAGGAAGATCACTCATCAGGTTCTCTTGACTGAGATGCATTGGAGAACCAATGTAAATAAAGACATGTCGTGAATTTTGACTGTCACCTAATATAAGTGTATTAATTTTCTTTTTGTTTATATATGCAAAAATGTGGTTTTTGGTTTTCCGTCTAAGGTAGAATAAAAATATGTGCACACCAGAAAAGTCTTTACTGAGAAGGATCAAGTTATGACTTCGTTATTTTTTCTAACTTTTCATTGGTAGAAGACAGAGCTCAACACCAGTATCTATTTTTACAGTAAGACAGTAGAGCGGGCTGTGTATCGCAGTCTCTGAGCACCGTCTGTATTCAGAGGGATCTGTGTGGTGGTGTGTGGCCCACACAGGAAATTAAGAAACCTCTGCAGCTTAAGCATATTTGTGTCAGAATTATCTTGGAACACAGGATTTAAACAAAAGTGAAACAAGGTTCAGTTTGGGCTCAGTCGGGTTGATCAGTGACTCTGTTAATTTTAGTTCCTTATTTGGGGGAGAAATGTCAGGCATAAATAATCCTGAGTGACTTTCCAAATGTAAATTAATGATATTGAAATGTCTTATTGATACAGTTCCTTTTTTTCTGAATATATTAATATACATACTAGAGTAACACAACTGGAAACATTATTTTTCATGTGTAATAAAATAGCTTCTGGAATTGTTTGCATGACAGACAGCTAACAGTGAACAGTCGGGATCAAACATCCAACTCCCTCCCTGTCCACATATGAGAATAACCCTGTTATGTCAGAGAGAGCGTGTGTGGGCAACAGGAGACCCAACAGAAACAAGACTTATTTACTTTTGGGAGGAATACTAGACGAAGAATGATGATAAGAGAGATCCCCTATTTTGAATGTTTTACGGCAATCGTCTCACAATCCTCTCACCACTGTTCACAGCAGTTACAGCGCACTACTGCAGCCAAAGCGCTTCCATCCTCAGTGGGCAAAAATTTACACAGATGGTTCTTGTATCATTGGATTAGAGAGCACATTTCCTCAATAAGTGAAAAAACAAAGGCTTTACTAAATTTATTATGTCTTAATTAAAGAGACCTACATCAATGTATATTTGTATGTGATCAAAGCTGTTTCTTTTTCTTACAGAAAGAGGTCAGATGGAATATAATGTTCCCAGGTAGAAGGGAAATCTAGCAACATAGTTAACACACTTGTTTAATGCTTGTTTTAAATTTACATTAAAGCACACAAGATAATAGTTTAATGTATATTATTATTTATAATAATAATAATAATAATAATAATAATAATAATAATAATAATAATAATAATAATAATAATAATAATAATAATAATAATAATAATAATAACCTACTATATACTTTTCATTAACATGTTTAACCTTTTTATTTTAGATTAATTTAGTCATTTTTACTTTATGTATTTAATTTTCTTTCATTTTTAATTTTTTATGCATTTAAGTTTTTTTTCACATTTTCCTTACCACATTGCTGATTTTAGACATTGGTCTAAAATCATCAACAAGCAGCAATAAACAACTCTCTAAAATCTGCTGATTTAATAAAGTAATTATTTAAATTAATGTACAACATGATTTATTTATGAATAAAAATAATGTCTGAAAGTTGAGGACATATTCTGATATTTCAACAAAATGTTCAAAAGCAGCCCATACATGCACATCTAAAATTACAGAAAATAGGAGAAGAGTGGAATATATGCAAGTCCCTCTTACATGTGGCAGTCTGTTAACAGCAGCAGAGCAGCAGTGAAGGCTCCCTGTGCCCTCCAAGGTGAGCTGTGTCTCCAGCAGGCAAAGAGGACCATGGGAAAGCTCACATACCGATTAATCACAGCTAATGAGCTGGAACAGAGTTGCTCGCGCTGCCTTCCATGACCATCTAACCTCACAGCACACGCACACACACACACACACACACACATACAATGTCAGACACAGAAAGAGTGTGAAGGGCAGAATAACAAAGATTTTTGAACTGCTGGAATTGCTTTTTTATTAGACTAGAAGAAATTAAAATGTCTCTAAATTCATATCAAATGTTATGGATTTCATTATGACACACACGCCCACACGCGCATACACGCACACACGTATATGTAGTATTTTAGAAAATTATTCATAGCTATTCAGATGCTACCATTGCAAATTCTGTATTAAGTTTTATGGGCAAGAATTAAATGAATAACCATTATACTTTGTTTTCTATCAATTATTTAATAATTTTTCTGAATACTCTTTTTAACTCTTAAAATGTGGAATTGCCTAAAATGCTGCAAGTACACGCAGCTGTTATTTTAATTTTTTTATCACGCATATGGCCAAGTGTTCAAAAAGTGGTTTCTCGACCTCGTTCTGGCTACTGAAGAAGCTACAGCTGTGGGCCTCTTACTGTAATCATAATCCTTGTGACACATATATCTTCACTGACCCTCAGGAGTACTCATTTCAGTTATCATTCCTGGAGCCACCTATCTTTAGACGGGCTTTTCTTGCAGTAGTGCCTGTCCTTGTACATCGGCAGGTGATGCAACTGAAATTTGACAATGCCATCCATACGGAGGAAATAGATCCTTTTGTTGGGGCGATTAGGGTCTCTGCGAGTGAAAAGCAAAGGGATCTGGCTGCTCATGTGTTATAGAAAGCTAAACTATAGGTCATAAATCTTCTTGGGCCACACTCTGTGTCGATGAGATACGACAGCACAGTATCTCATCGCCACTAAAATATTTGTGTCACTGCGATTGTGTGGATGGGTTGTAGCCAAATGTTTGAATACAGATAAAATAAATATAAACCTGAAGACAGCAACATGGAATGTATATCTGAGTAGTGTTTGCACATTTCTGCTGATACATATGTGCTGGCAGCTTATTTCAAGGAATAAAATGGCAACTTCATTCATTTCTATTTATTAGAAATATATGGCAAAGGTGTTGATGTCCAAGTGTCATCCAAATAAAAGGGTTTAACTTTAGATAATTCCACCAAATTCCTATGGGATTTATCACACCTGAAGACTTCTAAAGAAATCTCTCACTAGTACACTATATTGTGAAGATGTTGGACAAAGAATTGATTACATAATTTTGGTAGGTTAATTTTATGGCAAATAGAAAGCCTTTGGCATCCAAATTGTTTAAACAAAATATTTTATCTCTAACAAAAGTAAACTCTGCTTATAATGTCTTCCACATTAGTTTGTTGGCCTCAAATCAACACGTTTGGTTTGTTCCGTCAGTGTGGGAAGAAAGAAGTGTAGGGCGACCTCCTTGGTGTGTTTCTAATATCTCCCTAAAAATCCCTGTGGGCAGGATCATCTTGGGTGTTCCTGGGTGGGCTTTACTGTTGTTGTACTAGATGCCGCTGCAGAACAGAATGCAAAAAGAATAGGAGGAGAGGGTGAAAAAGAGAGCTGTGTGATTTGCAGCTGAGTGCAGAGGATAAGCTTGACCTAAGGGGGAAAACACACCCTCTGTGTACGGCTTGGGGTAAGATCTAAGTTGCCCTTTCTCGTCCCTTCACTCACTCTCCCTTTTCTCTTTCTTGGTGGGGAGGAGGAATGAAGGTAATGAAGCTTAAGTGAGCCTGGTGTCTGGTAATGTAATATACACAAAGCCCTTGTCAGGTCTGGATCCAATAATGTGTCATTTACCACGTCTGGAACAGATTGGCCCAGATGATCGGAATGAACCCTTGCCCGGGTGAGGAGTACACAGCATCCCTTGCCCTCGAGGCCTTACAAGCCGACCTTCACCTCACCCAGGCTCCCTTGTACCTTTCATGCACCTCTTCATCCCTCGTAAATGCTACTGCATGCTTCAGATTAGTCAACAACCATGTCAGTCGTACTGCGGTTCCTTTTCAAAGACAGGAACTTTTAATTAGTTGATCTGTAAGTGTATTGTTGAAGATATTTAGGTTGTAGAATTTAATTAATATTTATAGAGTCCTCAGTCCAAAAGTATGTTTTGGATGGGTTTCTGAAACAAATGAGGCTGCATGAACAAAGTTTATAACTTGTTTGGATGTTATACTTTTAGCAAAACAAAGGTTTTGCATTAATATCATTAACATAAAAAGCATCGTTCCTGTTAAAAGTCAAATAAGAGGGTCAGCAGCCATCAGAATTGGTAATACAGTAAGGTTAGTGATAAAAGCCTGTGAAGCTCCATAATTGAGATTAACTAAAGTAGATTTAAAGTTGGATTGTCAGAAATAATTCTAAGTAATTAGTAAAGCTTCACCAAAAACAAAGTTCCACAGCCTGATTAAGACTTGGCCTTGGCCTGTCCACCATTTGATTAACAACTTTATCAAAAGACAATCAATGAACTCCAGCTCCTTCCTGAAACATCATCACCTCAGATGAAGGTATCAGGACATGGATTGTGGCTAAAACTTTGAGATTTTTCAAAATTCAAAGAACAAAAAGAACAAAAAAAAATAGTAAAGAATAGGAATTTAACTATACATTCTAGCATTGATATACCCCAACCAGTAAGAAACTCTTGTTACTCTTTGCAATTTGTGCCACCATTTTGGATAATGAACCCAAAGATTGTTTCAGGAGGCATTTTATCTGAGTGCAAAGCTTCATCAACTTGGTGCTTTCTTGTGTCTTTTAAAGGGTTAAGGAACATCTTACTAATTGATCAAAGGTGATTTCATAACGTAAAGTTAAAAAAAAAAGCATAAATAAAACATGCATGTTTTAGCAATGTGTCTTTTAGTACAACATAGCATTAGCATAATTAACATTATTTGCAAACTAACATTTGTTAACACCATAAGTTAACATCCATCTTAATTGTTTCAAAGCATCTAAGGGGACATTTATAGTAAGATAACAGGTGTAGACTATATCCTAGAATCTTATCGCTGGTTTTTACCTGACAAAGATCATATATCCACACAGCAGTAATACAAGCATAGTCAACTAGCTGTTAGAGAAAAAAGCCTCACTAAAGCCTACATGTGTAAATACACCATGAGTTAAAGCCCACACAGAGAGCCCCCTAGAGTGTTGTGACACAGGAGCTAAAGATAATATGCAAGTAAAAAGTACCTTAAAAGCATAGTGTTAGTAGATCAATTATATTTGTGTCAAAATAAGTTTTTGCAACTTCATTCCCTGTTCTGACTTCAATCTTGCACACACAAATTGACTGTGTGCGATGCACCGCAAAATGGCTGAATAAGAAAACGAAAGGCCATGCTCATTTCGAGCCTCAGAGGAAATTTATAAAAAAAAAGATTGCTCCTGTGATAGAAGAAACTAAATATCGTTGGAGAAAATCCAGAAACCTGCTTTAAAACTCTCATTCTGCTTATTACCAAATGCGCAGTGGTGTACTCACCCAGGGAAAGTCAGTCTACAACCTCCTCACGAGAATTGCAGCTCCCCTCCTGAGCAGACACTGATTTAGTACTGTTAATAAACATGATGTAGAGCTTACAGTGATTGCTAAGACAGAAATGTTTCTTTTTTCACTTCTCTTTTTCATACTTACACACAGTATCACATGTTTGCATGTGGCGTTGGCCAGGGAAAAATGAAGGAAATGTGGTCCCACATGCTTTATTTTAGACTCCTTCTGGTGTAATCATTTAAGCAGAGGACACAGACAAATTCTTCCGCAGCAGCTTTAGCTCTGTAAAATGCCACCCAACCTTCTAAAATTATTACAGCGGCCATGATCCTGACCTGTTGTTTTATGGAGAAAATCCAGAAACTTGTTGAATCAGAACACCAAGTGCTTACAGAGCAGGTATATTTCAAGCAGAGCAGGTTCTTTCTAAGGGATTTTAATCTTTCCATTCGTAGAATTTGGGGACACATGCAATAATAAATTAATGATGAAAATGTTATATTTAATTTCTGAATTGCAAAACAAGGAGCATGAGATTAAATAAACAAGCCTGTCCATAAATGTGTGTACTTGTAGTACTGCAGATTAATACTGGTCTGGACAAATGTACAAACTCTGGCAGGCTTCTAAACTCGCCAAAGCAGCTCTACCCAACAAGTTCAATTTATGATCTGTCTCTCAGCTTCACTTTGCACAGATCTCTCCAGCAACACGTTGCCGGTGCATGGCCCACATGGCCATCAACAGCTGGCTCTTGTTACGAACTCATACAGTAGCCATTCTTTTCTCTCCCCTGCCCGCTCTGCTTGGTGACGCTTATTACAGGGTAACGTACTGGTCTGGGAGTTTGTTATAGATTTATGCACTGCAGGTGCTACTTTTAAATGGCAAACAATAGTTAACAATTGCAAACCTATGGAAATGATCGAGATGGAAGTGTGACTGACCTTGGTTTAAAGTGGAAAATGCCCGTTGCATTTATTGGCACCTTTTGTAAAAGAAAAAAAAAAGATGTAATTGAAAAACCAAATTTTAAATAAAACAATAGTTTTTAACAATTGCCTGGTTTCAGACCAACAATTTAAGAAAATAATCGTACATTTTTAACACATTTATTTAGATTTCACAGAATAAAAATCCACCTGCACTTAAAATTATGAATTATCAATTTAATTGTGTCTGAAATATTTTCTTTCATTAATACTTTTTCTTTTATTTTGATCAGAATTTTAATTTACCAATAAGTAAATCTATGTTCACTTGTGGCATAAATGACATAACACAAAGGCTATGTATGGTAGCATTACTTCAACATATTCTTACTCAAGTAAATCTAAAAAGTAACTCTCCAAGAAATTACACAAGTAAAAATCAACAAAATCTTTTTATATAAGGTGGTGAAAATGCTTACCCACCTAAAAATACCCATAAGAACTGCCACCACACAAAATGAGGAGAATGCAAAGAAAGATAAAATCTCTAATGTATATAGTTACAGATCTGTAGCATTTTCCTTTTAGCATCAGGATGTACAGCTAGATTATAAATCACTTTAGTCTAAGGCTTTCTTCTCTGCTTTATCAGGTATGTTAATACATTTGAAGACCTCATCATTATTTTAAAAATAATTTTTGACCCTCGATACTAAACTACTGACATATAAAGTCATAAATTTCCGCATGAATAATGTGTGTGATATTTCTGGCCTTTTCTTTGTCATTTCCAGCCATGTAGTTTATTTTGCTTCTTTTTAAGGCTGTAGATATTTGGTGGTTTAGAGTAGAAAAAAAATCGGTTTTAGTCCTCAGATATATCCCCTTGGATATCATTTTTCACTTTAAATGTCGTTTTTCTTTTTTTTTGTTTGTTTCTTAGTGAAATGCTTTCAGAACTCTACCATAGCAACAATTCAGTTAGAAGAGGATTGTATGACTTCGAACGAATTTCCAGAACTGACTGCTGACGGACTGGTACCTGGTATTTCTGCAGCCTGTCTGTCAACACCAGATACCCTAAGTGTGAGGCTGTGTGCCGGCAGACTGTTTCACCTAGAGTCTGTAACTGCTGCCAGCTCACAGGGGGGGATCACAGTGCTGTCCAGCTCATAATAGGGACAACAGCAACCTCACAGTCAGTGCTTCAGATTAATTCACATGTAAGGAAAAAAATAAAGAAAAAAAACAGCATATTAATTTTCAAGTAATATAACATGTGACCAAAGGTGACAAGTTCATAGACTGAACTCTCAGAAATTTGCTGGAGGTTCTGACAGTCTTTTTCTGCCCTCTTCAAGTTTCATAGCTGTTTTTTTCTCTAATCTTTCCCTCCTCTGCCCGAGTGTTGACTCCTCATTTTGTCTCCATGCTCAGCTACACTTTTTTGGTTATGTGGCACCACACCTCAAGGTTGTTATCCTCTCAGCTTTTCTCCCGACTCCATCCCCAACTTCTCATGCTGAGGGGTGACACCTAATGCCTTTAATGTGGCCTTGGCCCATGTTCCATCAGTTTGTTGGACTCATCCAGGAGCAGCGGGTCCCAGCTCCGGCCTGCGTGATTGATGGCAAGAATGCCCTCTCCTATCACCCTCCACGCCCCACCCCCGGTTAGGCAGACAGCATAGCGTTTCATGAGCTCATCTGTGTGGCGCCCACGAGCTGCACCTCAAATACAGGCACCGCTCTCATCTTGCCATGAAAGACTCCCAGGGGGACACAAAGCACATGTGACCTCTCTTTACCCAGTCTGCAACCTAATGTACATAGGATTCCTTTGGTATCATCACTGGCTTTGTGCTCAGTGTCTGTCAGGAAGAATCTACTGCTTTTATATATTTATAGTAAACTTTAGTCCAAATATGGTGAAAATTGATGAAATGGGGTGTCTTTGATTCAAGTTTCTGTTCTACTGATGAGTGAGAAAAAAATAAGATTTTCTGTATCAAGAGGGTCTACTTATTTCATTAAACTCAATGTATTCTCTTCTGGTTGCACTTTGTATCCAGCTCAATAGTTCCGTGTCAGAACAAGTGTGATCTTTAAGCACTGGACATTTTATTTACAAGATGAACACTGGGGAAACACTGCAAATAATTTTAGCTGGAATCACTTGTAAAATTATCCATAACCCCTGAAGCTGTGGCAGGTGACTTTGTTAAAAATGTCTCTGTGTCGTGACAGTGTAATATATCACAGATGATAGGTGATTAAAATTATTCTCCTCCACCTTTTTCCTGTGGTCCTACTGCAATCTGCAGAAATATTCCTACTCAGAAACAGCCAATCAAAGTCAGGAGGAAGGTGTCATTGCTGTCAATCGTACTTGTGTAGGCGCTGACCAAGATTGCCGGTTGGCTGCAGCTGTGTTAATGTCAGAGAAACAACTTATTGTTACAGAAAAAATGTTTATCTTCCGTCATCAATGGCATGAAAACCTAAGTTTTTCAGCAGCATCAAAAGTTTTTCATTAACTAGTTATGTTTTGGAAGGAAGCAAAAATTAATAGGGAAATAACAAAGGCACATATTTTGTACTTTTTACACTGATGTATGTTATACCCGAAGAAATTCCCATAAAAACTCACACCTTATCGACCCACTTTTCAAGAATCTAAGAGAGGCCTGTCTTCTGCCACATGTGGGACATTCCAAGGAAGACAGAATCAGAGGACACTGGGTACTTAATCTCTCCAACTGGGCCAGCACCTGTTGGGAAATCACGGCACCAGAGGGAAATGTCCAAATCAGTGGCTGCTCTTGTGCTATCAGCTGATGGAGGTTCAGTTACCTCTCTTAGTGATAAAGTGAAGATGAATTGTGGCATTTAGTGAAATTTTATTTCTATCAATATATTAAGGATAAATAGTCAGAATGTTATTTTGGTTATATTTACTTTAAATTTTTAAAATATAGTGCCAGTTTTTTAAAGATGGAACAGTTTCGAATTCATTTTAAATGCTTCTACTCCATCTTCACATTTATGTGTTTAGCTTATAGTCCTGTGACAATCTTAACAGTAAACATAAGGCTTTTCTGCGAACTTAGTGTGAAAGAGTTGCTTCAGTTTCCATCTTATTCAAATAATACCAGATCATTCATGTAAGAACAGGACATATAATACAGTCTACAGGGTTGGACTGACGCCCAGCTGTTCAAGGGGTGATCATATGCTGAAAAGAGCCCTGAATGATGGTGAGCAGGAACATAAATCACCAGGAAGGTCACTACAGTTGGTGTTTGTGTCATGCTGTGGTGAAGACATTCAGATTTTTGCCATGGCTGCTGTGGAGAACTTGTTCTTATACATGTTGGTGTTCTTATTTAGTTTACACTCGGTTCTAAAATCTGTTTGCAAGCTATGATTAATGTTCATGTCTTTCGCTGTGAAAATTAAAATGTCACATTGCTTGAATATCCATGTGTTTTTTGTGCAGAGTACAATTTGAGTGGATCTGTACCTTTAGTTCATTTTTGTGAGTGATTTGGATTGCTGTCGAATTGATATTGTAAATTTCGTCTTGTGCAAGGTTATTTAAACTGAACCAAACGTTTCTCTTAATGTCTCAAATCCCTTACAGCATGGACCACAGTCCTAATGCCTGACACAGGACCACTGCTTTGCATGCAGCCTGATTATTATCTGCTACACAAATTGCTAGCAGATGGGTCAGTTATAGCTGATGGTCCCCATAGTTTATAAGTTGGTAATGTTGGAATGTGGACAATTACCACTTTCACTTTCACACACACAAAAAAAGACTTAATATAGTTTACATAAACTATTTTTCCTGAAAATCCTGCTTAAAAGAACCTTGTGAGCCTCAGGGGTCAGTTCAAGCAGATAAGGACTATGCTTCTCACTGTGAGCAGTTCTCTGGTAGCGAGGACAAACAAAGAAAAGGGACAGTCGACCCAGATGCTCTTTACGGGAAGGAGTAAAGGCTGCATGAAAGAAATAAAGTTATATTTCATCAAACATAAACAAGTCTCTCTTGACAGTTTGTGCAGCTTTTCTATGAGGTATCTCATCCCATTTGTTTTTGTTGAGCTGAATGAGGGAAACAGCATCGGATTTTAGGAAATAAAGTGGCAAGACATATATCCACCAGGTAAATGTTTTATGTATTTTTGCTGTCAAAATAAGCCTTGACAATGGAGTTATCTTTTAAAGTTTCAGATTCAAGTCAGTTTCTGCCTGGAAAACTCTAAAACATCAACATAACTTCCCTTCAGGGGAAACATGTAGGTAAAATAAAAAGGTGAGCTTGAACATTCAAAAATTAAACAAGACATTCTCTTCTTAGAATGTTAAAAAAAAAAAATCCCATTACAGCAATGGCCATAGAGAACAAAAAGAAAACTCTGACCTGATTTGGCATCAGCCTGATAAGTCAAGTCAAGTTTATCTGTATTGTACATTGAAGTCAACACAAAATCAGCACTGAAGTTGTCGAAGGGCAGTTCCTCCCCTAATACTGGTGACATTTTGTAAGGTTACATGATATGTAAACATGTCAGGTATAGGCATAATGTCAGGCATATATGTTGTAGTTAAATATTATTGTAAGTGCAATATTTTAAACACTGTCTGAAATAAGTGGTGAAAATTTGGGGGAAGAGTAGGATCAGATGTAGGGATAAGCATTTGCCATTTGCAGTTTAGGGGGCATAGGAAAGTAAAATCACAAGATGTTTGTGAGTAATAATTTAACTTCATACAATTTCATATTCTTTTTGTATTCTGTTTCATCATGGTTTGTCACTGTACATGTTCTGCCAGACTAAATTCATTCAAAACTTAAAAATGAAGAATTCTGCCAAACAAATTCTTAGTTTTCAAAATCAACATTTTCCAAAAGGCATCAAGAATTACAAACATAATCCAAAAACAATAATACTGGGGTTTCTGGTAAAGGATTATGCATCCAGGAATTGGGCTTCCAGTATTATTTTAAAAGCAGTATTAGGACATTTGAAAATCTACTGTATAGATGGCATGCAAAACTACATTCTCATCTACTGTAGATCAGAATGTAATTATTTATTTCAAAACAAAGTGCCAATTCAGAAATGTGTAGAGTTTTCTGAGAAACATTCAGACTCTGAAGTTTTGTATTTCAGTCACCATTCTAATTTTCACTCTGGGTGTAGCTGAAGGAAAAGTACAGAGAGGTGAAATGGACAGCAGAGAAAAAGTCAAGTTGTCCATTTGTCAAAACCTGCTGAGCACCTTGTGAGTGGTTCAACAGTTTAACCTGTAATTACAACAATTAAAATAATACTCATATTAACAAAGAAAAATTGCTTCCACATGGTCTTTCACATGTGCAAGATGGAAGAAACGAAAGCATGGCACAATCTGACCTCAGATTTTTGGCACCACAGCATGGTATGTCAAATCTGAATTAATCTTACACTGAAATTAGCACCTGCACTTGCTTTTATAAAAATATACACCCGAAATGAAGAATTTGAACTGCATATACATTTGCACATTTTGCCATCTGACTTGTGAATGTAATTTCCAACTTAAAACGTTTTACTTGATTTTGTCCTGTGGTACTCACATGATGTATTACAGGCTTTTCCCATGTTCATTGTTTGGCACAACAACAAAGGTAAAAGGCAATGAAGTCTAATGACTCTAATGCAGGAGAGAGAATTCTGACTTGTGCTTAAAAATTACAGAACTATCAGATCAAGGATGGGAGTGAAAGGCAACTTAGGGTGTGAAAACATAGAAATCATGTAAGTGGAGTTACAGTGATTGATCCTTTCTGCTCTAATCTTTCACTCTGAAGTGGTCTCACAGGACAAAGAGCGTAGTGCATAAGGTAAATACAGTAAATATTACACATACCACCCTGACATCTCAAAATGTCTCTTGCAAAGAAAATCACGGGAGTTGACATCAAAGTCAAAAGAACGCTGCTGAAATCAAAATGTCAGCCGTATGGCCTATAAAAATTACTGGACCCCTCACTCCTGGGATGAAGGGAAACAAAAGAGACTCCAAAGTCAACACAATTTTCTCCCATTTTGAGAAAAAAAAAAAAGGCTTGCTTGCAGGTTCTGTCCTTTTCCTGCTCATAGACTGAAGAACACTGTTAAAGAGATCTCTGTGGGGTTTGTTCAACTCCTGGCAATAACAGTCTCATGTCCAGTAAGTGCCCTCCCAGTGAAGGAGTGATGTAGAGGCCTGTTTTGCTGAGGAGTGTGAGGGAATGATCTGAGGAGTCCTGTGGATAGAATCGCAATGCTGACCCGGGACATCAGTGATTGATGTCAAATGTGACCATGAAACTCAATAGGGGATGTTGTACTTTTGATTTTATTGGCCACCATGTCAGTCTGAGACTCTCTGCGGTAGGAAGACCAGCGTTACCCTTCTATAAGGCTTTGTACATGTGTGCTGCTTTGAAACAATATAATGAGATGCTTGGGTATGATGAAAGAAATTCGAACCTATTTGCAGAAACAACAGTGAACAGCTTCAGCCCCTGGTGCTGTCATTTAAACACCATTTGGTAACATATTACCAAATTGTCTACTGTGTCATTGCATCGTAAGATGATGAAAACTAAGCTACTTTTTGAACTCAAAACATAATTATTCTCATTTTTATAATAAACTGAAACAGACTGTGCAGTCTAGACAGTAATTTCTATGCACAAAGGAGTGAGAACTGTAAAATATCACATTCTTTTCCAGTTTATTTGTGATTAGGCATACTGCTTGTGTACAAACTGAAAGAAGACCAAAACTGTTCACTTAACATGAGTAGGGGTTTCGTAGAGAGGAACAGTTTAGTTCTAAACTCTTGCCCATTCGCTATTAGTTTATTTCATTTTCATTCCTGTAGATTACATTGCAGCATTACATCACATTGCTTAGTAAATTTGCTCAAAGTTCACAGAAAGTTCCATAAAGTTTCCAGGAAAGCACCTGAGATGTTTCACAAAAGGAACCAGAAAGTTATTTTTGAAGTTCCAAGAAATGTTCTTGTGAGTTCTAGAAAGTTTCTTGTAAATCTTTGAAAGTAAGCTTAAAGTTTCGGAAAGAAAATTTCAGAAAGTTTCATGAAAATGTATATTGTATTATTTAATAAAAGACATTCTCCATGATATCCATTATACAGACCTTTGGCTCCAGTTCACACAGTGACCCCAAAGCTCAAAGCTTCATGGGCAATGCTAATATGACAAGAAATGGGTAACTGTGTTTAACCAGTGAGTGAGCCTAGGTTTGAGCAACTGGGTGAACAATCCTTGACTTTACCAGGGTGAGTCCCTAACAAATATTATAGAGGGAACATTGCCTGTCTTTTTGCCTGACTCCTATTTTGGTTCATTTTGACGGCTGACTTAAATAAGATTCCCACACATCATCATCCATCTTAAACTCCACATTCATTTGCATTGAGTCTGTAAGACATGTAAAACTCTCTGGAGTCACATGTTTATACACACGCACATAAATCTGGAGTGAATATACTTATTAGACAAAATGTCATGACATTCAGACACAAACTTCTCATAGTTACCTCTACAAATTATGAAAATTGTACATGGTTTAGTGAGCCAGAAGAAGAACCTCTATAGTCTTGTGACTAAAATAGTTATCAGACGGAATATGTCTGTATTTGAACATATGTGGTTTTCCCGCATATGTATGGTGCAATGAAAAAATGTGGAAGACACAGGACACAGCCATTTCAAGAGGTGGCATAAACTTAACTTTTCACTTTGTTCGCATTCATGGTTGCAGAAACACTGATACAATGTTCCGCATATTTTCAGTAACAATGGAAAAGATGTTTAAAATGTGGTAGTCATATGTTTGTTGGGTTTTCAACACTGTCTTTTCACATGTAACAAAAATTGCATTTTTTTGCCACATGGTTGAATATTTCTGTATATGGTTCTTTTTTTGTAAGGAAGTGTTGTTCATCCTCTGGGTATATTCAGTGCAAGATGATGACAATGGCTTTGCAGAAAGCTGTGGTAATAACATTTTAATTTGCTCTTAGGGGGACAGCAGCAGCTGGTCAGACGGAGGTGAGGACTGGGACTTATACATCAAGCTATAATTGAATTTAAATATAAAGCAATATATTTTCTTTGAGAGACAGTAGAAATGGGAGTCAGGCATAAGGTAATGCAAGCAACTACAGTGAGATGTGATTTTAAAACACAGCACTGATCCATAAAAGAGAAAACCTGAACTAGCATGCATACTCACTGAAAGAAATCTGTTTTGTGCTCTAAAGAAAATATAATCTGTAAACCTTTCTTGAGGAGAGGTTTACAGAAGAAAACCTCTCCTCAAGAGTAGCTTCTTTTTGGAAATGGCTTCATCTTGTATCCATGGAGCTCCATATGCGTCCAGCATAATTTTAACAAAGATGAAGTTTCAGGATTACATGATTTTTCTGCTTTAAAATTCTCAGACCTTAGAAAATGATGTAATCAACCAAAACTAAACACAGAAGTATACATTTCTGGCAAACAGCCTTAACTTTAATTCAAAACTTCATTTTGAATGATGGCATTTTATTTATGACAAATCTGAAGTAAGCACAACTCATTCTACTCATAAATAAATTTAAAAACAAAAAGTGTATTCCACATTTCTCGAGGGCAAAGTTTTAAAAAATGTATGCAGAAAAATTTCTGTATTTTCCCTCCAGAGCAACATCTTGTTAAACACCATCTCAAAATTATTTTACTCCTTGCAGATTTACATTTATGATTCAAAGTTCCAGGTTGATTTTTATCAAATGATGATGAGTTGTTTCAGACTGAAAAATCTCAAAATATTTTGCTTCTCATCAAAATGCCAGTGGCAACATAATTTTAATCATATGAATTGTTTTCATTGTTGTAATGCCAACAAAGTTACCTTGAAGGGTATAAATAATTTTCATCACAGCATTTAAAAAACATGGCAATAAAAGCACATTTTTTAAAAAACTAATACTGCTTTTAATTTTATCATCTTTTACAAGATTAATATCTCGCTTTATGTAGGAGGGAACTTCTTGGTTAAATGTTAATTTTCCACCTTAATGCATAATTTTCAGCTAATCTCTACTGTGAAGATCACAGTAAATATATCCATTGTTAGCATATTTTCTTTTCATATAAACAAAACTATAAAGAGAATTAGACACAGACAGAGAGAAGAAAGACATGAAAATGTAACTATGTGTTCTGGGGAAGCATAATTGGAACAGGAGACGGCTGTTGCACAGGCAGGAAATGAGAAAAAGGCCGGTTCCTGAATTGGAAGTTTAAGACTCAGACCGGTATCAGAAATAGGGGAGACCTATGCAGCATTTCTAAGGGTAACAGTAAGGTCATTGAGAGCAGCATTTCCTTTCCTGATCATTGGGCTAGCTTGTCAGCATAAGTATCTCAATTCCCACATCCCTCCTGTAATCATTTCAATGGGTTGGATTCAAACTCTGACATTCAGGCCGGAGCTGAATAAGACCTCCTGTTGCTGCGCCTGTTTATAAGTTCTGCTCCACTCTTATATACCGACTGCTTTGATTTTAGGTTTTCGGGCAGTTTCATCCGATGGAAGGAAGTGAAGTTGAAAAGGCGCAATATTACATCAAAACACAGGATAAAAATATGCTGAAGAATGGTCTGTGAAAGCCCCATGCACCCATACAACTGGGTCTTTTTGAGTCTGCGGTTTTGATTTAAAACAGACTCACAATGCTGTAGTCATAACCCTGCTCTACCAAACCATTCTCATGTCAGGGCACTGGACGTGCAGGCTAGCGTAAGCTGTTCTGGACTGTGTAACATCCAGCCATCTTGTGAGTTCTCACTACTCAGCCTCATGGAGCATAAAGTCCAGTTCCAGAGCGCCAGATTACCGCCCCTAATCAATCTGATTAGCCTGAGAGGATGAACACCTTGGCTCACATCTGGCTTGCATGCTCTAACTTTACACAGTTTAGTTTGACAGCAAGAGAAGCAAAGCTTGCAGATCTACAGAAAATTGATTGCTTCATTCCATTGGTGGCAACCTTGGTGAGATGTGTTCAGATCTGCAAGACGTAAAGTTTGTACTGTGCAGCTGAATTATAGTCTACCAAGAAAGGTCAAAATAAATAAAGCACATGAATTAGCTATATTAGAGGACTTTCTGCAGATTATATATTGTTAAAGTACGGTAAAATGATAAAGAATTTGAAGAATCGGTCAAAAGTGAAACATCTAGCTCATATTGACTGCAATAAAACTGAGTTGTATCAATGTGTTAATTTCTATGGTAACATGCCCTGACACCTGCTTCTAAAGACATTTAAACCATCATCTGATGAGGTTGAAAAACTTGGCCAAATAAAACAGCCAAACAGTTCAGGTTATGCTCTCTGCTCAAATGCCAGTTTAATAGGAACCCAAGTCATTCTAGGTCATCTGTTCTAAATAGGTGTCACTAAAAAAATGACATCTTGATTTGGAGTCCAGATGCTTTGTGAGAGCTGATTAACACATTATAAAAAGTGATTTATTTTTTTGGTTCCAACATCCTTTGTTGGGTGAAGGTCAGGCACGTCAACAGTTCTGGCCTCTGCATGTTCCTGTATAATATTGACCTTTTGCCTTGAGGTCTTAAACGGAGTAGGGAACAGACCTGTGACAGGAGAGCATGCTTGAAGGTCGCTGCTGTGGACAGAGGAGAAAGTTTAATGTTCATTTTAAACATTCATGAGTATTCTTAGCCCACAAGACAGTTAGGATTGTGTAGCATGAACATCAGGCACACAGATAAAATTTATTATTTTGTGGCTCAATTTAGTTAAAACAGGCACTATGCTCAAGTTAATGATCAAAATCAAATCAAATCAAATTTTATTTGTATAGCACATTTCAGCAAGGCATTTCAAAGTGCTTTACATCATAAACACAAGAACACAAAGTCATGCAACATGTAATAGACAATACATTGTTACATATTACATTTCAAAAACAGTTCTAAACAGGTGTGTTTTTAATTGCGATTTAAAAGAAGTCAGGGTTTCCACTGTTTTGATGATGATTGTATTAAGGTAAGGCCCCTCTTCACAGTGGATCTCCAGAGCCACCCAGACCATATAAACATCCCTGGATTGCAAAACATTTGGAAAAGGCCATTTCTGTGTGAGGAGAAATATAACCCTGAATTTCTTTACTTAACACATGCTACTTCACTGAAAATATTCTATTTTTCAATCCAGATGTGATTCAGTCATATTAAATAAATTTAAAATATTTTCCATTGTCAAATGTCAGATTCAAAGTGTTTTCTGTATTGAACAGTTTTTTCTTTATGATTATTATTCTGATGTAAAGGCTTAAAATAATTGTCTTACTCTATATAAAAGTATTTCACTAAGTAAAATAAATGAACTGCTCTAATTAATATGAGTGTGCATCTGCACAAGGATGTTCCAAATAAACTTCAATGTCATTATACAATATGGAAACTTTCTGCAAAGAAAACATCAGCGGTATTTTAACCAGTTTGTCAACACTTAACACAGAATGTACATACTTGACACATTTTCAGCATTTTTATTGAGTTTCAGAAAAGGTAAAACTACATAAACACACAAACACAGCATAAATCAACTGAAGCAAAACCTAGAAATGTTCTGTGATTTCCTGATGTCAAAAATGACCTATATTTTTTCTAAGTTCTTGCTATTTCTCAATTGTAAACTAGTAATGAGAGTTTGATTGTTTTCCCCTTGCAATTACTTTACCTTGCATCAAAGTTTAAAATTATTAGTTACATAAATATTCAGGAAGTAAAAAGGTCAGCAACGAAGATAAAAAGTTATTTGTCAAATGAATTTCCTCTTTCTGCATCATGATTTAGGTAACAATGTTCTCTCATTCAATGCATCATCCTTCCTGACATTGTTACCACCAGGGTGACTCAAAATGCAGTTATGCAAATTCTCAAAACATAAGTCTATTACAAGAGAAACAACATACACTGTTTCAAATTAGGCTACCCAGACTTCCTAGTAACAGATGGTTCTGCCTAGAGGATGGTATTTGTTAACAAAGATTGTTCTTCCTTTTTACTTCACACCACTAAGATATCTCTGTTTATGATTACATACAGTACACTCTCACTGTACGTTTCCTCATGGGTACACACAATCAGATAAAACATTCTCAACTGCTGCTATTCATTCCTCCTCCCTCCTCTGCCTTCCTCTCATCTGACCCTTAAATAATGAAATCAAGATGTTCCTATGCTCTTAAAACAGAGGGTAGTAGCAATTCAACCAGAATCATGAGTCACTTTCTTTTCACAGCCCTTAAGTCTCATAACTTTCTTAAATATGTGATTCAAAAATGCACTGATAGAGTGTTGGCACACACGTAGTCCTCTCTGAAAGGACAAGGAGAAGTGGGATCTGAGTTTGTGGACCCTCAATGGTCCAAGATGGCCCCTTGAATGGAACATGAGAAAACAAGCAGTTTCTGTGCCTGTGGGCATGTGTGTGTGTGTACATACAGTAAGCATCTGAGTATGGAGTTTCCACTTGCAGAGGTGAATATTGCTACCAGACTCTGCACCTGACCTTCATTTTTCAATTTGTAAACCAATCTTCGTACAATTGGGCACCAAATTTGAGCATAAACACACAAGATATTCATCTTGTTTACATCAAAGACCCTAAACATCAGTATGCCTGCCTTGCTTTGACTTCCCTACTTAAGCCCCCATCAGCAGTATCCCACCCAGGCAAAAAAATCTGCCTTGGTAACTGCTACTGCTTTTTTTCCTGCCAGACATTAGTCCTAATCAAGGTCAATTCCTCTCTTTTTTAACTTTATTTAGATTGAAGCCAGTCATTGCTTGTCTCTGTAGTAAGGGTGTAATGACGATAAATAGCACACATTTGAGGATGTGGCGAACGTCCCAGACACAACAGTTTGTACATGCTAAAGCCAGAGTGGTAAGTTTCAGATGACTGGATCTTCAGTTTTATCTTGACACAGTTTTTTGTGTCAACACTGACACAAAAACTTGACTTTTTGTGTCAGTTTTGAACACGAAAGTACAGTTTGAAAAGACATGTAGCTTTGAAATGTTAGCAATTAAATACAAACCAAAGTTTACTTTATTATGCAGCTCTTATTTGCTTAGTAATGTCAGTGGCTCTTGATTGAATTAATGTATAAAAATAGCTGCATTAATATCGAAAGAGAATATTTCACTTTTATGTTCTTCTCACATTGTGCGGAACAAAGAGCACTGTTCCTTTCATATAATTCACTTTACCAGAGGTTCCCTCAAGAGAACCCCTACCACCATGTGAGAACACTCTGTGCCTTATGGAGCAAGCCTGGGTTAGTAATTAAAGCCAAAATCCATGAGTGACAGGCGTGTGTAGCTGAAACCACAGTCGCACTTAACACTGCTGCACAGAGATGTTGAGTAGAGAGGAAATACTGTGTTCTCCTTCCATGTGTGATTACCATGAGGTTTTATTTATGGTAGCTTTAGCTTTTGCTATTCTTTGACATTTTGTTGTAGCGCTACTTTAGTAAATCTGTGATTCAAAACTTCTGTTTTTCAAAGTTTAGTTTGTCTGAAATAATTTAACACTCCACATCATTTAATTAAAAATGGGAGATTTTGATGAAGCATCATCTGAAAGAGAAGACATATCACAAGCAATAACAGCACAACACAATGGCAGAAATGATGCAAAATAAAAATGTGCCCACTATGCACAATTACAGGAAGAAATCCTTTCATTATTCCCATTAATAAACTTATACATGGCATGAAAAGCATGAGTTAGGTTTCACTCAACAAACTCAAGAAACGTTAAATCAGTTTTGTGGATTAAGTTTACAGCTTGCAACCAAAACTTGTCAATTTCTTCTTCAGATGGTAGAGACTAAAAGTATAGGAGAAGCATGACTGTGTCTTAAAATGATGTACAAAACATTCCAGATCAAATAATTTTTACTCTTCCACACCTTTGTGACATTCTTTCAGTGAGCAGGTCATATCTAATCATTTTTTACATAAATAATTTACTAACACACATTTGGCAGGTAGTTTGTGGATTATGGAAGACGAAGACAAAAATTAAAGTCAATAGAACAATGGAGTTTTGCCAGGGTCAATAGCTAACACGTGGCACTACTTCATTGAGATGTGAAAGGACAAAAATACAGGGTTTTCAAACTTTTTTTATAAATAAAATTCTGGAAAGTGTTGCATGCATATTTATTGTAATATTTAAAGCACATGGTGGAGACCAAATAAACAAGCCAGACTTGTCAGGCCTGAAGCTATAGTTTAAAGCAGTTATGTTGTAAAACATCTGAGGCTTTTAGCATATCACAGAAAACTGTTCAGTCCATCATGAGAACATGGAAAGAGTATGTCACAACTTCAAACTTACTGACATGACTGTCCACCTAAGCACACGGGCCAGGTAAGGAGAGCATCAATCAGCAATGCAGCCAAGAAGCTCATGGTAACTCTGGAAGACCTGCAGAGATCCACAACTCGGCTGGAAAGTCTGTTGACAGGAAACCATTACTCGTGCTCTATGGAAAATCTGAGCTTTACTGAAGAGTGGCCTGAAGAGGTCATGAGTAGTCCCCTTTGGAGTTTTCCATGAACAATGAAGGGAACACAACAATTATGAATGATGGACCACAGGTTAGAAGAGACCAAAACTGAACTTTTTGGGATACATCAAAACCACTACAGATGATTGAAAACAATCCCTGCACATTGCCCAAACCACATAATTCCTAAATTGGTCACAAAAGACTCGTTTCACCTTATAGCAAGAAAACAGGATGAAACAGCCAAAGCCACAATGAAATCATTTTTATGAAGAATATTAATGTGAATGATCTCGTGAAAGTCCAAACTCATGAGAATTTGTGACATGACTTGTTTTGCAAAGACAAATGAACTAAAACTTCAGATATATGAAGACTTGCAGCTAAAATTGCAGTGAAAGGCAGCTCTACAGAGTATCTGTATGAAACATGATTTTTTTAAAAACAAGTAAAGTTATATGAACACATAGCAATCATAACACAATTATTACTGGATCAATTTTTCTGCAGTTAGGACAAACATGCATGTGTGTGCATTCCTGCTTCCCTTTTGTAAACCTTCAAATGTCCAAGGGCAAATGTGCAGTGACTGTCTCTAAACATTTTGGGCTAACTGGTACTTTAGACCTTCCTTTGTATAATTCCTGTTCTCTTAAATGTATTTAGTATTAATTTACATCCCTTCTGTGTTTTGGAAAATCATTTATCTCAATCAGCAGCCCATTAATCTTACCAAGCACTCATCCACATAGTTACTTTTGCACTCAGGCTGGTAACTATAAAGCCACAGGGGTCCAGTGTAACTCAAGTCACTTGTCTGAATAAGCCTTGAGGATAAAGTCGACTCTTGGAGTCTACTTTCATAAACACAGAGGAGCCCATTTGCATGGGCCAGGTCAGTTAGTACCAATCTAAATACTGAAAGATGAAACTTCACTAAAATGATGTTCTCTAAAATGTTTATTCTTCAAAGTAGACAAATTTTGTGCTTACACTTTTGATTAGTATAGGCAGCAATGAGATTTCAAATGAGAGGTGGTTGAGCGCAATTACCTGGTTAAGTGATTAGAGTGAAAACTCACAGGATAGGAGTTTCTCCAAAAATAAGTTTTGCCTTTCCACACAAGAAACAGTTTAGAGTGACTGGAAACTGACATTTTAAAAACATACCAAAATGAAGATATTCAGAAGCTCAATTGATAAGAGAAATGTTTACAGTACATAATTATTCACCATTTATTATTATTATTATTATTTATTATTTTTTTTTTTTTTTTTACACCAGCTTCTACTTATTTTTCTTGTTTGTTTTGTTTCTTTTTCATAAGAAAAGAGAAGTTGATCTCGCATGTCTTAAAATAAAGAAGACAATTCCTAAGGGAAGAGGAGCTTTTAGGGATTTTGAAATAGAAGATTAGTTACACAGGAACTTCAGACAAAATATGCTTTCCCTCTTTAAAGTTACCTACATATTATTACATTTTGCACATCATTGCACATTAATACTGCATCCCAATATTTTATCTCTAATGAAACTGAGAGTAAAAATATTCCTAAAATAAAATGTCACTAAGAAACAATATCTAACAATGTCAGAATCTGATTTTATTTTCGGAAAGAAAACAAAATTTAAAAAGCTATCCATTGGCTTCTATGCAAGTGTGTAATTATGTATATCTGATCTGGTCATAAACAGACTCTGACCAGAAAACTGATTAGAGTTTTCTGGTGCCAGAACACATCAGAGTATGTTCTGCAAACTGTTTTGCTCTAGCTTTAAAATTGATCATTTCAAATAAATAATTCCAAATAATTTTTATGGGTTTGTCCAAAAAGATGTAGTTACAAGCTAAACTAAAGGTTTACTTTGCTTTTTAGAGAGACATTGCCTCTAAATTAGGCATGACTTATAGACTTTGTTGTCTCCAAATTCTTTTCCGTAAACCAGTCTCTATACTCCCATCAACAAGTAGACAATAACAACCAACAACTAGGTAGTCAGTGACATACAGCACTAGATAAAACATAACATAACCCCACCGCACAAGTTTCAACATAAAATGATATCGTCAGCAGGCCTTGTTGCTTAGGGCTGCTATAACTGTGGTCATTAGGCTTTTCCCAGATCAAGCCCTCCTCCACTGCAATGTCCTGCATCTGCGTCCCGAGGGCATCCAGGTGAAGTGTCCTGTCAAAATTTTTATGACATGATTCAATTCAATCTAATTACAAAAATTACTTCTTTATCATAAAATAAAATTAAATGTTGTTGAAACTCATATGTTCTTGAAAGACATGTATATGATGCTGGGTGTAGGCAAGAAGGCTGGTCATAATAGTCTTGTATTTCAATGGACCTTAGGAAGTCTCTAAGTTGTTGTTTTATAAAGACTTATAAAGACTATTCAAAATATATTGCTCTTTCATATGAAATGTAAATAAATGAATGAAAAAAGAAACATACAAAACAATCAGTTTTTTTTTATTTTAAAACTGAAAAGTGAAAATTACTCTGATCTGTGAAAAATAATATTCTCTAACAGTTTTAATAATGTTATCTACATAAAATAGACTGGTCACTCCCACAATTTCTTTGACTGAGAGAATTGTAATGGATTTTTAAATACACTGGTACCAGGAACCAATGTGTATGCTTCATTCAATAATTGAGCACAAGGTAATTAGAAATTACTAATTGCAATAAAACTTTCTTTCTGTGGATGGGGACAGATGCACACTGTGTTCATGCAATGCAAGATCTGAAAGGCTAATTTTACAGATTGCCCAAACTTCAGCGTTGCAAAAACACAGCTTTAATTCTTTCAAAAGTAGGTTATGCTAGCAATAAAATTTAAGGTGGCTATATAATACGTAAGGTGCTGAATGGTATGTGGTGATGTTGGAGCGTTCACCAAAATGGTAAGAACTCACAGAAAACATACTTGCTGCTGTAGTATGTTATGAAAAAAATATATAAAAATCAAGGGCATATTTAAAATAAAGAACAGCAATCCAGAACAAATATGAATGTAGACTTTAAGCTGTTTAATGGCCCTCATACCAAGATTTGGCCTCAGCTGGAGTTATGAGTAATATTGTCTGCAGGCACCTAGTTCATTTAAGAGACGAGTAATAAATGGCTCAGGGAAAACGGGATCAGGGGGTGCCAATAGTTAGGTTTTTATGGGATGCATACTGATCTATTTTTTGGTTTGTTTGTTTTTATTTTTGTGTTTCTGAATGAAAATAAAATTGTAAATAAAAATTTGCCAGGATTTTGTGAATGAGCATGCACACTACCTTCTCTGAAAACAAAAAAGCCTGCAGCATGTATCCAAATACAGATTTTGGATGAAAAGTTTGAAGACATCAAAAATTAAAGCTATGCATTTTTACTCTGACTTTCTAATCAAAAGTTCTCTTCAACAATAAAAAAACACCCAACACATTGTAGCAGCTCCTTAGCAGTGAGACATTTAAAAAAAAAGCATTTCTTCTCTTCCCCCTCTCAAATTCCCTAATCTCCTTTTTTCTTTCTTTCTTTTTTTTTTTTTTTGAAGCAGTCCTCATGTTTATTCCAGTATTGCCTGTCCTAACCTTGGGAAAGAGCCCATTTCCTCTAGGTTCCAAGTTCTCCCACTGAGGGACAAAGTGTGTCCCTAAGTTCAAGCAGCACCCCAGGCAATGAGGACGGGTGAGTAGAACTGAGGTGGACCAGGTCTGGAGACAGGCAATACTAACCAGTGTGTGGGAGAAAATTGTGGGGTGACTGACCTCACAAGGAAATAAGAAAAGCTTGAGAAAATACACAACAAACAAGAGGCAGATCACAATCGTCTTCAAGTCATGGTCCTTATAAAAACTGTCTGCATGACATGGAGAGGGCACATCATGGGTCAGTCGTTCAGCTTAAGGGGATAGTGGTTGTTTTTTGTTTTTAAGCTTTCTGCTTTAGGTTAGAAGAAATGACAATTGTAGATCATTGATAATGCCAACATAAAATGAGTTTGTAGTTCTTTGGAGGAAAAACATTTATAAGTATGTTTTTGTTTCAGAAATACAAAGATAATCATGTGCTAAATGGTGAGGTATTTCTGATAACAAGGTTAAGATCATTGTATCACTGCTATCAAACTACAAAAATGGCAGAACGGAGTGAAGTGCAAAGCTCTGCAACCTGAATTGAAGCAGGGCGCAAAATGTCTTATTCACATTTGAAAAGACGACAGCAAAATGAGTTGCTCTTAAAAGCGCCTCAGAACAGGGATAAACAAGGAGTCTGTGGACATGCAATAAGGAGAAATTCAGTCCAAACCATTGCAGTTTTACTTCATGTAGACTGTAAGTGAATGACACATCTTTTGTTGTTTTTAAGATATCAACAGTCCACATTCCAACAATCTTTAAAAAGGCCTAATATTTTTCTGAAGGACAAACAGAACAACAAAATATCCTGGTGGTAAATCATATAGTCAACTTATGATCCTTCATTACAGCCCTGTATGGATTTGTCTTCGCATAGATAAACAAATATTGAAAATGTTAGGCTTTCTCTAAATGTGGTCTAATTAATTTGCCCAGAGGTCAAGAATGCTTCCTCAGTCCTTACTGAGCATGCTCACAACTAAAGTTCACAACCTTCCAGAATGCATTTTAGCCAGTTTGAACAAGGCTAAAGAAAAGTCCATTTCTTTCAGGAGCATGTTACTTCTTGCATTCATTTCTAATAAATTCCAACTAAACGATATATGACTTACTTGTTATAATGACAGAGATGTACCAGGAAATTGTCTGGTCCCCTGAATTTGTTTTTATTCAGTCCAGTTTCCTCTGTAAGTGAGCAGCCACTGAGTGATCAGCCTCTCAGAAACTCGTAGCCTTTTCAGACAAGTGAAATAACTATACTTGAGAGCTTCAAGAAGCAACAACACTCTTCAGTGCTGGCAGGTGTTACTAAGAGAAAAATATTCAAAGTTTCCCCTGTTTGGGGTTAATGAGATGTTTTATTAGAGAAGTCAGAGGAAGCACAGAAATTGAATAGAATTTTTTCAAACAAATAGCATTTCTAAGACATTTTGGGATATCTGCAATTCTTCCAGATGGTGTGAGACCAAGCACTGCCACTTTTTAAACAGATAAGTTTGGTAATATCTGAATCACAATTTTTTATTGTTGCTCTATTGTCTTATATAAATTATTTTGAAATGTTTTATCCTTTTTCGTTTAAAGCAGATAGTTATTTCAGTCTGTTTTATCATATTTTAAAAGGTGTCGGTCTCATTTGATCAGAATCAGATGTCTTATTGAAAATAAATTATTTTAGTTACAAATCTGCCAGAACTATGAATAATTTTGGCCTCACCCTTGAAATCATTTCTAGTGTTCTGACATGTTTTACACAACACAAATTCACAGCATGGAAAAAACAGAAGACTCTCTAGACAATTGGAGAGGAAGGATATGAGTTGTGAATTATTTTATTACAAACCATCAATACAAGTTTTTCATAATACTGTAAATGAAGAGTCAAATATTGATAATGTGACAGGAAGCGGTGTCATATGAGAGACAGATTTGCAACTCTGTTTATTAAGAAGAAGGCGCTAGTTCTGACCAACTGATTAGCAAAGCAGATTCCACCAGGCTCCGGACACAGAATTATGAGGAGGACAGGGACTAAAAGACAATTTTTGCCTCAGGACAAGATTAGATGGCAGCCAAATGGATGTTCCGCTGCTTCTAATGAAGCTCCTGCCCTTGTATTAGCCTTGGGTGAAGGAAACAAAAAGGAAAGGAAGGGCAGGAGGCTGCAGCATAGGGGCAAGAGGAGAGAGTTATCTCATGATAACTTAGTTAGCTGAAAGACTCCAGGGAAACAAGAGGAGAGGGGTCAAGACCCCTACCAACGTCCCCCAAGTGACGAAAGCACACTGAAGTCAGCATTCCTGAGAAACTCAGAGACCTCCTTCCCCTGGAGAGATGGAGAGATGAGGGAAAAGCTGACGGGATGAGGAAAAAGAGACCCTAAGAGAGAAAAGGAATGGCACGACTTTGCATGTTCTTTCCATTTGTCTCCTTATGCTTAGTGGAAAAGACAGTGCCACACATTTTTAAATGCATCCACATTTTCAACACTAATGTATTCATGGGCATTTTCAATGACATGAACTCAAACTAACCTATTCTTTTCTTTATGAAATGTTTTTATTAAATCCCCAAAATAGTCCAACTTCCCTACTTTTCCCCGCCTTCGTTTTGATCAGTCATTTCCACCTCACTGGTTGCTGGCGCCTGCAGAAGTCTGAGGGGCAAGAGGAATTCTTACAAGATGTTTGGCAGTGAGCCGTTTTTCTAACAATGTCAGGTTTATCACTTACATACACATGCAAAAGCAATTTGCATAATCCGCTTCTTTACTAAACTGCTTAAAAGGAATATGTGCACACAGCTGAATAGTTTGGCAGTCATGAGCTTCCGCTGAAAACCTTGAATGTAGGACACTGGTCATATTATACATACCCGTTACATTATTCATCAACTTTATTTTACATGCTCACTCAGTTGATATTGTACCTGAGGAGGCATGGGCTACTAAAAGTGACACTCCACTTTTAGAATTGTGTTGCAGTTTCTTGCAGCAAAAAAGGCACCAGATTTGTCAGCTCATTGCTTACTTTTGGATTTATGTACCAGAATTTAATTATGGGCCATAAGGTGCAAAACTTAAAATCAATGGCATGGTATTGTCAACAGGTGGCGTTTTAGACATAAGAAGGCTGCCTGCAACAAAACAATTGAGCTTTGTCTTTACTGTTTGTTTGTTCTTTTCTGACTTCAGTTATTGGATTTCATCACAGAACTTTTTCAACAACACAGTTGGCTGAGGATTTTTTTCTGTAACTTATTTTAGACAACTACATGTTGCATTTCAAAAAAAATGTTTTTCATTATTTTATTATTTTTTTTTGCATCCAAAAACATACATCCAGGTGCCATATGGGTTAGGCTGTATTAACTAACTAATTATCCAAATTATCACAAACAGAACTGACAAAAAAGTGAGAGAAAAGTGATTAAGAATTTTCAATTTAAACAGATTTATTGTGTTGATGAAATTCCTCAAAGCTGTAGGAACAACATTTCCCTAATTTAGTAAGATAGCATTTCATTTACAGTCAATAAATAATGCTACTATTTTTAGTGAATAACTACTTTCAAAGGTGTCAATGATAAGCAAACAAAAAAGGTGTTTACAAAACCGAAATCATGTTTCCTTTCGAAAATCTGACAGTTTTGTAACAGTAATTTTTGTAACTTTAGTTATTGTAGGATTTTACGGCTGTATGTGGAGTTTCTAGTTTTTATTCTTTGTCCTTTTTTAAAATGCTCTCTTTCACCTGCTTCATTTGGTGTTTTGTTTTGGATTTGTTTTCTAAACTATGTCAACATTTGTGTGAGTTAGACATGTGACATGTGTTTTATTTCTTTTATGTGTTCCCGTTTCAAGATGATGGTATCTTTTTACTTGCAAATTTTAATGTCTGGCATTTTGTCTTTTTCCTCCTAGTGTCCAAACAGCTTTCAGTTTTTGACCAAATTTAAATCTAAGTCTGCAGTATGCTTAATAATCATGAAAAAGTTTATTATCGATACAGCTTTAACATTCCTAATAAGCGGACTCGCAACATCGTTTAATTGTGTGACAACAAGCAGCTGTGCACTGACACGCTAGTCAGAGAACCTGTAAAAATACAACAAAAACATTGTTTTGGTTTCTATACTATTTCTGAGTATAGAATACAGAAGCACCAACAACATGGATTCCCAGCTGTTCTTTGGAGTAGACATTATTTTGATATCTTTGACAGCCCTCATTCTTCTCACAATTCTTAGTTTGTCCTTTGCATCTTTCTCTTGACAGCCCCCACTATAGAATCCCCTCCACAGATTTAGGAATGTATGGGAGACACAGCTCGGAATGCCACTCACAATTTCTGCCGATCACCAGAAAATAAGAGGGCAGTTAAATGTACTACAAAACTCCAGATCATCTTTACAGCATTTTCAATCTCAAAGTTTTATTTTGCTTCCTGTTCTGGATTGCAAGAAGAAAAATAAATGTTGCATTGCCTGTAATAACACAGTGCTATCTGACTGTTTTGCCATTGAGTTCCTGGCATTGGCTATTGATGTGCACAAGGGCTAAGGGGATATTCAAACATTATGTGATGTCTAAAAATAGCTTTACACTCTGCCTTGAACAAAAAAAGACAGTCCTGCTAATAATCACAGCTCTGTACAAGCTGACCAAAGCATCTGGTCTGAGAATGTGTCATTTTTTTAGGAGGAGTCTGGGAAACTTTAGACACCACGCTTGCTGCCCGGAATAAGAACCATGGGAATGATTGAAGAGGTAGTTTTATGTGTGTGGGCCAGAACCTAGAACTAGTCCACACCGGGATTAGACTGCCTTCCCCTCTTCTTTGTGGCCAACAATCCAGGCATAATTCACTCAACGACTGGTTTGCGAGAAACAGATGATTTTATGGTAACATAAATGGCTATGTACACAATGAGGTCAGGGAATCACGGACTGTAGGGAGAAGTCACATCTTGCTCAGACATGGTCTTATATCACTGGGTAAGAGATTTTTTTAATGGTTTACGGCATGGTTGCACAAACATGTAAAACTGCAACCAAACAGCAACCATTGAGCCATCACTTCCAAGGAAGAAACAACTGTGACTACTGAAAAAAACAAAAAAAAGTATTTAGACCCTCTCTCATCTCTATATTGTATTTCTGCCAATTGTTTCTTTAAATATCCCATGTTACAGGTTCTATGTGCAGTTACTTACCAGACATTTCAAGAACATGTATGTCTGGAACAGTCAAAGATGTTTAGTATTTTGCATAGTCACACTATGACATTCGGCAGGGTTTCCTATTGATTGCATAATCTGCCATAAGACAGGACATTCCATATTTTACTGGGAATACATCTTTTTGCATTATTGTAGATAAAGGGCAGAGGTAAAAATTAGGATTTTGTTTTTTTTATGACTTAAGGATTTAAAATCCTTCTGACAGTTTTGAATAGTTTTAATACATACTAAAAGATAAATGCTTAAATATTCAAAAAGGGTGTACAGCATGCATTTAATCATGCATAGTTAATGTGTTGCAGATATTATTCTGCATTTTTGTGTAGAATAATAGAAAGCGCTACATTTGCAAAGAAAAAGCAATGCCATTGCTTGGCTGAGAAAGAAGATGCTTTTGTTAATATAGCTAAAAATTAGCTTTTTTGAACAGGGAGAGGTGTTCAAGGGAAACAAACTGGTTAATGAGTGCAGTCAGACAGGAACTTGAAATGCCTTCTGAAGGTACCTTTACGGAGAAGACAGCTTTTTAGAAACTTGACTTGGGTTTTTCTGTTTAGCTATATCTATAGGTGAATCAATGGTTTATGTATTGTATTAGGGATTATCATTTCCATGTCTCGCGATTCTCTATATTAACTATATTAAGATATTAAAATGGAAGTAAAGGCAAAACTTGAAACCTATAATTCCTAAACTAAAAAGTAAGTAAAATGTTTAGATAGTAATTGTCATTGTCCAAAATCTCTTTTAAATTTGTGTAAAATATTGACTACCAGTGCGCTTACTGTCTTGGGAACAAAACATTATTTGAGACAATATGGAGTCAATTTGCACTTTCATTGATGTTGCAGGTCCTACACAGAACATGTAATAGTAACTATTTAAGCAAGTATTAGCTTACTGTATACAGTAGAAGTGTGTCTTGTGCCAACAAAAATAGTGTCACCTAATTTAAATTTACTTAATTTAAACTGTGGAGTTTATAAGAAATAACCCCTGTTTAAATAAACATTTGAAAAATGCTTGAAATATACATGATTTGTTAATTCAGTAATGAGCCATGATTGGTTCTCCTAACTTTTGGGTTTTCTACTCTACTACTTCATTTTGTGGCGGCACCACAATGAGCAAGTGACAAACTGTGAATGAAGCAGTCATTTGGCATCCTTTTTTTTCTTTCTTGGCTTCGTTGAGTTCCAAAATAACATAATTGTGGACAGATTCGTTTGAAACAAATGAAACAAGTGCAAAATATAAACTGAATCAATCACAAGGTAAAACTATCGTCTTTGAAGATTGGTGGGCCCATGTTCATAAAACCAAACAGATATTTACAGGTGCTGAACAGGATGAGCTGTTTAATGTGCAACTCCCCATAATATTAGTAAAGCAGAAGAATAAGGCACCCCCAGTTATACTGTAACTCATATAGAATTATAAGATTTAATTATGACAAACAAAGTTATTGAAAAAGGTCTTGAGATGAGTAAAAATTGGACGATTAATATACAGTGAAGCTCTCCCTGGCTTTGATTCACTTTGTATTGCAGAGGCAGTACAGGGTTCGCTAATTGAACTAGCTCAAGTAAAACTGATGTTCTTTTGTAAGGAGTACTGAAGTCTCCCCATGCAATTCAGACTATTTACTTTTTCCACAATGAGCCAGATTGGACTAGATTTTTATGTTTTTTTTTTTTTTATGTATTTATTTATTAGGAAATTATAATTTAATAAGACCTTTTCCTAGTGAATGGTGCTAGTTGATTATGAAGTCAACAAATCGATAGTTGGATGACTCTTGACTTTAAAACAATGGTTAGACAAAGGACTAATGTGCTTTAATTGCAATCTATAGTTAAATACTTTGTATTTGAAATGGTTTTAAGTGGTATTCCAATCCATTATAAGTACACTTGTGGAACATATGTGTTAAAACATTTTTAGAGATGTAGCTGGAAAAAGAAATAAGATTTGTATACCTGTATTTTCAGTGTTTAAAAGTGAAATTGATGGCTGTCATCAGTTATGTGTGTCAGTGCTGTTTCATTATTGAAGAAATAAGTTACCCATAAATTTTCAATGAGTTACACAGTAGATAGTGCTTAACCCATTAAGGGTAGTAGTATACAGTCTTTATCATGTCATCTGGTCTCCATTGTTATTGTGATTCTTTTCCAGATACAAATGCTGTTATTGATTTAAACATGTAAAATCATAGAGTTTCTTTACAGAGAATCTCAGTGTGTTTTTTGTAATATATATATTTTTATTATTATTTCCAAACTACCTAATTTAGAGAAGGGTTATTCCTAAATTGCATCATTGTCATATATATTTATCATAGTTATTTTGGGTTATCTTTTTAAATTTCTGAAATATTTGTTCTTTCCAGTATAGAGGAAGAGTTTTGTGTCTGTCTGTGTGTGTGTGTTTGTTATGTGCATTTATTCACTTACTACCAATCAAAGCTCCATTACTACTGCTTTTAAGGCATTAGAGATGTCAACATTGTTAAGGCATGTGTATTGTTTTTCCAGTCAAGGAAAATTAGAAAATGAATTCCTCTGGGCTTGAAGTAAAGTGTGTTCACTAGGGGTGTGGGGAAGAGGGCGAGAGAATGATAACGTGTGGTTAGGGGGTGGGGACTGCTGCTGGTGAAAAGGTGGGGGTGAAGGAAATGCCAAATTGTGCTCAGTCACTAGCTGATTATTTTTAAAGGGAGCTGAAAGGTGAGAAAAGAGGATACCTTTGTGGTTCTGCCATTTGTTTACTGATATTTTACAATGAAATGCTGAATGCATGCTGATTTAATACAACAATATCCTGTTTTCAGTTTACATCACTGTTGATATTAATATCATCAGTGAATATAAAATTGTCCCTAAATGACCCAAAGAACATTTTGAGAATTAAAGGACTAATGTCCCAGCAAGAAGCAAAAAAAAAATCATTTATACATTTGTCTTTAGTCAGACTGATTACTGCAACAGTGTGCTTACTGGTCTGCCTAAAAAAATCAAGAACAGAGCTGCTCACGTTCTCACTAAAACCAGGAAGAGAAAGCACTTCATCCCAGTTCACTGGCTTTCAGTATCTCAGAGAATAGATTTGAAAATGCTGTTAGTTTATAAATCACTGAATAGGACCATAGGACCAAAATATATTAAAAATGTCATCAACCTTCCAGATCTCAACAATGCAGCTTCAATGCACCACAAATCTGGAACAAACTTCCAGAAAACTGCAAAACAGCTGAAACACTGAGCTCCTTTGAATCAAAGGCAAAATTCTATTTGTTTAGAATTACTTTGTGTAAAAAAAAAACATAATGAATGTAATATTGACTATAATGTGTTGATTAAAATCTCATGTTTGTCATTGGGTTCTCAATTGCCGACTGTATATTTTTTATCTGATTTATTTTATTTTTTGTAATTACGATGACGACGGTGAAGCAGTTCGATCTGCTTTGTTGCTACAATCTTCTATATAAATAAACTTGATTGATTAATATATGTAAACCTTAACCAATATAAACCAATGCAACATTTGGGGTGTGCCCATGCAGCCTCAAGCGAAGGGACAAATTGTAGGTAAGGGAGGAGGGCTAACAGCCAGCAATGACATGGGATACGGGGTCAAGCTATAGTCCCAACCATGTGAACAGGAAAGGTGTGTGAACTTTTGCCTTGTCCCCCTCTGTCTATCATTTAGCAAATGGAGCACATCAGCCTTACTGGGGGAGAGAACCTGGCTGAGTAGGAGAGCGAGAGCTGGGTGGTGGGGTTGGTTTAACACCTCACACAGACTCCCTTTGTGCTGTGGGCAAAGGTTAGCATTGCTTTTCGGGGGTGGGGGGAACACTGGGGGTGCAACAGGCAGTGAAAGGTGTCAGTTGCAAATAGCGAGGCAGCACAAGGAGGTGACCGAACTCATGGAACAATTACCAGTTGGTCATTACCAAATTCAAACATTATGTCATCCATCTTGTCACCTTGCCTAATCTGACAATATAAAAGCTCTACACCGTGTTCCAAATTATTAAGCAAATTGGATTTAAGTGTCAAAAAGATTAATTTTTTTGTTGCGCTGTTAAATTTACAGATGGTATTGTGTGTCGGGGATCTTTGAATCACTATAATTAATTTCAGAGAGATGGGTTGATTAGTTTGTCTGGTGAGCTCAATTAAAGGAAATTGACTTAAGAAGGATGTTCCACATTATTAAAAAGGCCACAGGTTTCAAGAAAGGATCTCTCTGCTAACAAAAATCATCAGATAGTGTAGTGCCATATAACAAGGTATGAAAACATTAGGTATTTAATGAAAACTGAAGCGTTATCGTACTGAAGAGATTTGAGGTTGATTCAGAACAAAGATGGGTTTGTAAAGAAAAAGGCGTAATGAGGAAGGTTTCTGTTAGACAAATTAATGTGATTAAGAGAGCAGCTGTTAAAATGCCCTTACAAAGCAGCAAACAGTTGCTGGTGCCTCTGGAACCTCAAGGTGGAGGATCCTCCAGAGGCTTACAGTGCATGAACCTACTATTCGGCCACTCCTAACCAGAGCTCTCAAGCAGAAATGGTCACTGTGGGGCCAGCCATACATGAAGACTAATTTTCAAACAGACTTGTTCACCGATGACTCCTGTGCAATCCTAGATGGTACAGATGGACGCAGTAATGGATTAGGAGTGGATGGCCACCACATCCCAATGCGGCTGTGGTGGAGCCATTTCTCGGGCCGAAATCATGGGGAGAGACCATCTCATCCTGAAAGGAATACCACTGTGTCATTGGCTGCGATGGGTATAAAAGGGGAGAAACTCATGGTGTGGTCACCATCCTCCTCTGACCTCAACCGTGTTGAGAACCTTTGGAAGATCTTCAAGCAGAAGATATGAGGGTGGAATGCAGTTCATATGAAAACAGCAACTCTGGGAAGGTTTTCTGACATCCTGCAAAGAAATTCAAGCAGAAACTCTCCACAAACTCACAAGTTTAATGGATGCAAGAATTATGCAGGTGATGTCAAAGAAGGGGTCCTATGTTAACATGTAACTCGGTCTGTTAAGATGTTTTTGATTGAAATAGCTTTTGATTTTAGTACATGTGACCACTTAATGTTGCATATTCAAAGAATTACCATTTGCAGTTCTTTATAATCCATAATGTTTAGAACATCTGCTGTGTATAATAATTTGGAACAGTGCATTTTGAGTTTTTTAATTTTGAAAAAAATGCTGTTCTCTAAAATTTGATTTATACTGTAATAGTTCATGACTTGAAAATTATACTGACCATCATTTGCATTGACCATTTACGAAAATCTGAGAAAATGTCACTTGCATAATAATTTGGAGCATGGTGTAAACCTTGATTTAAACCTCCTTTTTCTGATTGCAGACAGTGCAGCAAACAAGAAAGGTCAACATTACTATTTATTTTGATGCTTTTTGTATTACCTTTTTTTTATATCTTATGATATAAAAAAAGTTGATGGAACACAGAAAAGTCCAGATTTTCTCAGATACACATTGCAGATGAATTTAAACAAAACAAGATACCTGATTAGTTAAGTTTACATTTTTAGTTTAAATGTTGTGTTCCACATCCTAAAATCATCTTAACTGTGCAGAATTTCAATATATTTGATTTGAAAAATAACTAGTTTGTGTGTTCCCAATATCCCGCTTTATGGAGTATTCAGATTTTTGTGTGTGTGTGTGTGTGTGTGTGTGACGTGTAATGGCTGTAATTGAGTAAAGTTGTCAATAATGGAACAGAATATTAGGAGTTAAAGAATTCCAGTTTTTGTCCCTCCATTCGATCGATTTAATTATCTGCAAATCTCTGGCTGTGACCCCTGTAATCCTGTTTTTTTTCACCCAGTAAAAATTAAAGTTTAACTATAAATAGAGGGGGATAATGCAGTTGACCCAAGGGGTTAATTCTCAGTCTTTTGGATGCTTTCATCCCCTGTAGGCTCTATGTCCGTGTTCTCCTCAGGTTACATTACCATGAACCCGAGAACTACCACAAGGAAATGAGTTCATATGGAGAAATGAAGCTAGGATTTGGTCCGCTTGGGCACTTTCACAAGCACTCCCAACATGAGAGCCTGGAACAGAACATGCCTATAAACCATAATTAATGCCTCCATTCCACTCGACATCATGAGGTTCAGTGGGAATTAAACTAAGGTAGAACTTGTGAAACAAACAAACAAAAGAAAACATTAAATCACTGAAGGGCTGCAGTAGACAGGAACCGAATGTGGAGCAGCCTTCTTGTTTCAACACCCGTCAGAAAAACAGACAAACATGCATTTGAGAAGAGAGAAAGTTAAATGAAATATCTCAATTAATACCAGATGAAATGGTTTGCTGAGTACAGCCAGTGCTTAGTTTGTCCTTGCAGTTTACACAGCCAGCAACTTTTCTGACTAATTGTTCCCGTCTATAATCCTTAAATGTTTTACATAATCCCAAATATTGTTTAGACTTGAAAACTCCTGCAGGATCAGTTTTATAAAGTACTTCATGGTGCCAAGATAAATATACATCTCATGGTACCGGACCCAATCGTTCTAGCATTTATCTTCCTACATTTGTTCACCTAATCAAAAGACATTTGGTTAAATAGATATATGTGGCCTGAGTACACATACAGAAGTCAAACAGCTGATGACACATCAGTCGCTCCTTATTGCCCAGTGTTTATTTTTCTATGGTGGTGACACTTTTAGCCTGAAGCCAATGGATTTATGTCACACAAATATGATAAATGCATGATGCTAAACATGTTCACACACCACAAGCTCCACAAACTGCCAGAGTACAAACAAACACACGTGTCTACCGTTTCACCAATTAGAAAAACACTGATTGCCAAAGCAGCTGAGGTCTGGAGGTTGCATTGGAAGTGCTACTACCTCCTGAGGTGTTGAGCTAAGAAAAAAAATGACCAATGAAAATTTGCTACAGACAGAATCAAGTAACACAAAGTCTGGATTCTATGGCAGGTGTCTTGGCAACATGTGTGATTGCATAACAACTAAAGTTAATTTGTTTCTGAAAGAGTAGATTCAATGGTTTTTAAGATTAAAAAAAGGATTTGAGAAAAACTATCAAACAGCTACAGCCCAGAAAACAACTGAAGCAAAAGTCAATAAAAGAGTAGGATAAATTGAAAAAACAAATACATAGGCTATGTGTCTATTTATTCAGTGTGTAAAAATAAACACCATTTTTTTGTTTTCATGTGTTTGTTTTATTATTTTTCAATCTACTCTCACTATTATGCTACAGGACATAATAGTGTCTTGAGACACTAATTGACTAAATGATTTATCCTATCCTGACTAACTCTAACCCAAAATGATCTTAAACCTGTGTTAAACTTATCTGGATTTATAATAAATAATAACACAGAGAGAATTTTCCACTGCAGATAAACTAAAAACTCCTCAAAACATTTTCACAGAGCCTCAGTTCAGAAACCAGTTGGAGCTTTTACTGTAGACAGTGACTCTTACTGTATATTGGAAATGAAAAGATAATCAAGCAATGATATCACTGAACGTTTAATTTTAAGGGAAAAACTTTTTGATATTTCAGGTAATTAAATATTTCAAATAAATTTAGCTAATTTCCCAATCTCTACATTTTACTAGACCTTTCAAAATCTTTAGACATATCTCAAACCATTCTTACTTGAAATCCATATGCCTCTATAACTTCTTACTGCCTATGTTCCTCTAAACCCCCAGTGCATGCATTAATCTTGTCGACTCAAGAGGGAAAAATTCAGCAGCTGCCATCGCAGTCCCACCCAGAAAGCTGTGTCCCAGGAGTTCTACTAATTCCAAGGTCATGTGCATGCCTCCACCCCTTTCCTCTCACCCTGTCTGCTTACCTCAGGGAGGAGGATGTAGGATGGAATGGCAGAAGGGGACAGAGAATGCAAGGTTTCATAAGTTTCTCTGTCACACAGACGTTTGGCTACAGAGAAAGCAGAGATTATTAAGGTGTGACGAGGCACGTATATCTGGAGGAGGGAGGACAGGGGAGGCCCAGTGCTGTCCACTGGCCTCTCTCCATCTTCAGTGATTGAATACTTCATCAGTGGCGCCCAGACCAGTACCAGACATTCCTAAGATTTCCCTCCTCCTCTTCCTCGGTGACCCCTGGTAATGACAGAAAGAGATGTGACCACTATTCATTTGCTCCACCAAGAAACAGAGGCCTATCAAATTTGCTTTTGGAGATTTGTGAGGAAAATCTCTGACAAAAATTCACATATATATATATATATATATATATATATATATATATATATATATATATATATATATATATATATATATATATATATATATGGTAAAATTCTGGTAATCAAAGAATTGCTGGTATTTCACAATAACTACCAGCAATTTATGGTAAAATACCATAAATATTACCATGAAAAGAAAAGAAAAACAAAAAAGGAAAAGAACTCAACGGTAGCAAATTCATACCACAGAAAATGAGATTAAAACAATCAAATCAATTAATGAAAATGAAAAAAAGTGATCATTCAGGCATCTCCAGATATATTTATACAGCAAAGTTATGTCTGTTCGGTTCTGCTTTCTCAACCCACTTTAGTGCTTGAAATGTGCTGAAAAGACAGCACACAGGTTATAGGTGAGATACTCATTATAAGAATAAGCAACTTTTGTCAGCAGCATTAACTCTCTGGCTAACCTTCAGCAAACATTGTTCTGTCAAACTTTGAACAGTGTGTTAACTTCTCAGGTTGGGAAAAAAATAATAAATTCACCTTGATGCAAAGTTTAATGGGATTAAATGTTATGTATCCAACAAAAGTCATTTTAATATAAGGTGTTTTCAAAGCTTTTGTTTTCTTGAGTAACTTTGTCTATTTTCGTTCCTATGAGATCTAGGGAGTTACTTAAATTGTGGTCTGTATGCCCACTCTACCAGTATTTGGTAAAGCTGTAGTTCTTGCATAATCCAAGCTGTGACGGGCATAAATCCGTTTCAGGCAAGCAGATTATAGTATAGAACAAACATGGGAGAAATTATCAGCTCAGTCATTCACAATTAATTGACTTGCCTACAAAGGGCAGATGTGGAGACTTAGAGAAAAAAGCCAAAACCTTGGTGTCAACAAGGTCCATCATCTTTAGCCCAGGTTGGTGGGGTTGTGGGACGCTGACAGTGGGAGATAAATGGGAGGGAATTATCTACTCACTCGGCCAGATAATTGCTCCATTTGGCCCTGAGTTAGAGAATAGCTTCTAATTAGCTCCCTGCAGTCTCCTAGAACTTCGTTCAACCCCCTAAAAGAAAACACTCACACACATGTTGGAGGTTTAACCAACTGGGTGACTTTAATGACACCTAAAAGTTTCTAACTCATCAGCCAGTTGGCAGCATGTCTGATTCGATTGTCCACTTTGGAAAACAAAGAAAAAGCTTGACAAATTTGACATGAGGTGCAAGATAGATTTCAAATTGCCCTTGGCTATCAAATGACATTCAAGTTTTTACTGTTTTGTTAGTCTCTGTGGTAGATATTTCCAAAGACCATAAAGTGGTGATATAATTGAAATTAACATCTTCAAATAACTCTTCCTTTAGGAAAAAGCAGAGAAAGCAAAAGTAAGCTTCCAGGAGAACGTCTTAAACTTTAAAATTATTTTTATCAGTAATATATACTGAAATACAGTATATATATAATATATGTGTATATTAACTATAATTTAACTGTAGTCATTTGTATTTCAGTTATTGTGAAAGATGGATTTTGGGATTTTAGTCAAAGGATTGAAAATAGTTCTTGTGAATAAAAAGCAAGACCCCCCCTTCCCCCTTCTTGATGAGCAGTCTTCCTTATCTGGGCATTTACAATTACAATTATCTATATTAGCATTATTTGCCCTTGACACACCATAGATGTTTCTTTATGTTGCTTAATTCTTGTAAAGAGAGTCACATTTATAGTGTAATCTAAAAAAAATGACATCTATTCTTGCACAAAAAAATTCTGCTTAATCTGAGAAACTGAACTATTCATGAAGTTATTGCTTCGTGGTTTATGCGGATAAAGTATAGATAAACACTGTGTCGTTAACGCTGACAATTCAGTCTTGTGACTGAACTGAAAAAACAGCAATTTGTAATTCTCTCTTAACCTGCATCTGCATACAAATAGGTATAAATGTTTAAAAATAAATATAATTCTGAGAAAATATATTGTCAAGTGTCTTATAATTTCATGGCTTCCTACACTTGAAAAGGAGGACTTGAAGACATCAAGAATTCACTCAATCTTTTTTTTATTTTCACCAATGAGTGAGAACCAATGAATTGAACAGAACAGGTGAAAACCCTACAAAACACATACAAAATATTTTAACATACATTTTAGACATTTGGTTCAAAGTTAATAATTTATCTTAATGACTAATTTAATTTTTAACCTTAAATTCACAATATTAAATTATTAAATTTCATGTCTGGTTTAATTTGAATCAAACGAATCCACACACTTCAGAATTACTGTTTTTTTTTTTTTCTTTTTCTTAGGACATAAGGTTTTTCACATTAGATATCTTAACATACATTTAGTGGAACCAAACTATAAACTAGCAGTGCAAACTGTTACTTCAATAAATTCTTTATTTCATTTCTCAAATGTAAAACTACAGTCCTTTTCCATGAAATGCTGTTTTGGAGGCTGTGTTTGCCTTCCTCAGCTCTGTTGCAAAACCAGTAAAGTGGTTAGTGGATTCCTTATATACCTGAGTTGATGGTGCTGCTGATTGGGCCAGATTTCCTTCACCTGCTGAGAAGTGCTGCAGAGTGGCATACTAGTGTGTGTATGTGTGTGTGCACACACAAATGTCTATTCATGCACCCACATCTGAACTAATGAGCAGATCTGCGCAACATATATTCTGAATTATGGAAATTGAATGAGAAAGATCGATGTCAATGGTATACTAGGTGTTAGAAGAGAGATTGGTTAATGACATAAGTTTATGTTTCCTTAAAAAAAGAGAAAGTTTTCTAGTAAGGTGATTACCAAGGCTCAGAACTGCCATTTGAAAATATTTTTTTATCTATGTGAATGCATCACGCGTGGATGTGAATACAACACTCTGAACAAAGGCATTCAACAAAGAGATGCACAGTTTACACTACAGTCTTGGAGCTAGTAGAAGAAAAAAAATGTTGAAAGTGAAATCTATTCAGAGTTTAGCTCACAGATTTCTTTCTTTAACTGTTGTGTGATCAGCACCACACTGTGAATTGGGAGTATTTCTGTTGCTATGAGTTTGGTTCCAGAAATCTTGGCAGCTTTTGTCAAGAGTCCAGATGGACATATTTGGATTCCCATCACACATGATCAGTCAAAGTTATTTGGAGGAAATAATTCACCCTTTGTCCTGAGAAGTTGTACTGTAGGGATCCCAGGGGATCTGGCTGGCAAGGGTGGTGTTGCATTTCTTGAACTGCAGATACCTGGTGGTTAGGCAAAGCACAGTGAACAGTAATAAGAAAGGAAAAGAAGGACTCACTCACTGCAGACTTAATGGAAGATCTGAATTTGGTTTTGAGAGACAGGGACTCGGGAATGTAAGCAACTTTAAATCATCTAGAAAAAAAAGCCAGTGACAGGTAATCTGGCAGAGAGCAGCGGTTCATTCTAGTCTTCTTAAAGTTGAAATAGCCTTGATTGTAGTTAGTTAGGATGACTGTGCTCCCAGAAAAGCAACATTACCACAAGAAGAAGGAAGTGAGCGGAAGTTGAAAAAAAAAGATATATAAAGAAAAACAAAGTAACCCCAACCATCCAGTTCTTTGTCTAATTGTCTGATCAGAGTGAATCAGTGCTCTTTTGCTCTGCCTTGACATTCTGTTACAAAGGTTTCAAACCTCATTCACCTCTTGGTCCAGAAAAAATATATCTTGGTGGGGAAATAAATATGTGAATAATAGAGAGCTATCACAAAGTAACTCATCACTTCAGACTGAAGCCATTCTGCCCCGCTGGTGCAAATACAACTTTCCAGTTAAGCAGGTCATCTTTCCTTATGGCAATTCTCAAAGATGAAACTCAGCACAATACTTGTGTAGACTTAAAAACAAGAAGTCTTCATTGAAGCCTTCATTGTAAACCAGTAGACCATTTGCCATGATGGCTGTGCAAATAAATATGTTACTGGACAAAGTAACATGTAGCCAGAGGATTAACTTTGACTGTCTCTTTACTCCATGCACTTTCATATGACATCCATGTGAAAAAAGCACATTGGACTTGGCTGAAAACAGGGCTTGAGACTGTTTGTGCTGCCAACTTAGAGGGATACCATTAACTTGACCAAACTAGAGATGTTTTGTTGGAAATGCAACAATTTCCTTCGCTGTCTTAAAAGCTTAAACTCAGTATGCAAATGTGTTTTGGAAATCTCAATCTGAGGAACTCTGTAATCAGTCCACATAAAAAATTTGGTGACATAAGGGGCTTCTGTAGGGGAGATAACCCCCGGTACTGGCACGTGAAGAAGGTGGTGACAGTTTTAGAGCACATATCTCTGTCCCTGTGTCTGGACCTCATAGGGACCTCTGACATGTGTTCGCCTGCAAAGAGTGCCTCATCTCTGGCCTGCTGTTAGGGTTGAGTGGGGTTAAAGTGGGTGATGATGGCTACAAGGATAGATGAGTTGCAAAAGGTTTACAACTTTACAATAATCACTCTGATGATTTCTTGCATTAGCCTTGGAAAAAAAGAAGGACAGAAGGTCACATTAGGCATTGAATGTATTTTATCCTCCATAATGTGTTTCCAGAACCACCATTAGAACTAAGTTGGGTGTAGGATTGTGAAGCACTCTCAGTTTAGGAGATGCTTCAGAGTACTGTTTCAGTGTCCACTTTAAAATTTATTAATTTAGTCATGAAACCTTCATTAGAGCCTCACATTCAAGACTCTACTTTCATTTTTTCAGAGTTTCTTCTCCAGTATCAGCTGTTTGTTTGAAGGGATTTGGGATATCCCAATCTAACCACAGCAACTAAGAGCTACGGAGATTTTACTGGCAAATGGGTGGGGATAATGGGAAGGGCAGCCTGGGAAAATAAACTACAGCAAGTTATCCTTGTGTGCAACACAATCCTTTCTCAAGCTCCCCTGTTTATGGATGTTGGGATTTCATCTGCAAGTGTGACATATTTCTGACCCCAAACATAAGACCATTCATCCAAATAAAGGTGGTATTTATAAAGGTAATGATTTGTCCATTAACCAGACATGTTCAACTGCAGAAAAACTCTTAGTTACTAAATGATGGCACTACACCCGGGGTCCTCAGAGAGAGTGGTATATCATTAAGTCATTAGTCAATTGTTTTGTTTGAAATCCAGGGATTTATCACTTTTCTTTTAAAAGTGGTTTGGGGTAAATGAGGGTCAAGATAATATAAAGATTTACCAAACAAAAGAGACGGAAGACTTGTTAGCTGTTACCTTATTGTCGTGAGTAACTTCAGCAGCATGTAACCTTCTTTTGGTGATTTAAATTCCTATAAATCACTTTGTAAAGCTGGTATTGGCGAGTTGAGAATGTGTCACACATCACCTCTGTGAGAATGAGCATAGCAGAGCTCAGCAAAGTGGATGGAGCTGATAAAGCTGGATTGTCTGGCTGTAATCAGAGCCAGATGTGGTCAGGCTCTCGCCACGGTGGTCCAACCACATCTGCTATTTCAGGAGGAGGGAGCGGAGGGGGAGTCACAGCTGGATGACCCCTGACCCAAAGAAAGGAACCACGAGCCAAGGCTGACAGCCGCCATAGTTGAGGCAGGCGACCTGCTCTCATCTCCTTCATTTACATTGTTAACAATTCAGCTCAAATTTTTGAGAAGAACCCGTTATAGCCGAGGTGATTTTAACTTTTCAAGCAAGCTAAGGACAAATTAAAAATAATCTGATTTGATGATTTTTATAAATAATTGATTAACATTGTTAGTAACTGTTGTTATAATTATTAAAATTATTCTTAGAGAACGATCAAACAGTTGAAATATAAAGGCAACATATTTTGTAGAAGCTAAAATCAATAAAAATAAATTGAGTTCATCCTTTAGTTAAAAGTTATTTGAGCAAAAGTTGTAAAAAATGTATGTAGGTTATATAGTCAAACCTGAATAGAAAAATATTCTACACTGATAATAGATTCTTTATAATATGTTTTTGGGTTTGCTAAACCTATTTGTGCGACCCCCGCTCCCCCCACCCCCCATAAAATTATTTCTTTTCTCCCAAGAATCTTATGATGTAATTACACTCATAGAGCCTCAGTATTGTGCAAATGTGTGTACATTATAACAAAACTGTTATAAAGTCAGTTTAGTTTTCAACTCTGGATAATTAACTAACATTCAGTCTCCTTTGAGTTTTTTCCCAATTTCTTTCGTTGGATAACGTCACACCTTTTTTTTGTACATTTTTACCACAGGTCAATCTAAGGTGGAATGTACATAGAAAGTATTCGTTGAATGTGTTTCATATATGTCATCAGTTGCCCACAGGGTAACACCCCATTTCAGCCAAAAGAATGATACAATAAAGGCTTTTCATTTTTGGTTTTGATGGATAAGGTGGGCAGCCAGTCAGACGTAACTTCCTATCCTTGCGTGATAGGGGTAAGTCAGCATCGCTGTGACAGCAGGCCTTCTATCTCCTGGACCTGATGATGGAATTGGCATAAAAAAGTGATTTATCTGTCTTCACAGCACAAGAGACAAACGAGGTGCTGCATAAACATCTCCACGGCAACCTCTCCACTTACTTTCATTTCTCCTTCACTTTTCCCTCTCGTTTTACTTGAGTAAAGGCATGCAGTTGAAGCTATTGGAATGCAATGGCTAAATTGGGTGGAAACACAAACTTGCAGCGAAGCATTCACATACATAAAATATGTTGACAGGACAACTATTAGTTGTGCTCAATACAAATCTGACCTTTATCTAAAATGGATGAATAAGTCTCAGGTGAGAGGATGAGACTTAGGCAAAATGTCACCTTTCAACAGGACATAGACCCTCTACTCATGCAACCAAAGCTGCAGCTCAAGTGTTTTGGTCAAAGTATCTTCAAGTGTTACAACAGTGCAGCTAAAACCCAGGTATTAGTTCAATAGAGAATATTTTCCCAGACTTGAAAATGAAAATTAATGCACTTAATGAACGGATCCTTGCGTTAACCCTGAGGATGAGCTATTTTCTCTAAACTTGCAAAACTATTTGAGGCAAAAACAAAACAAAACAACAACAGCAAAAGCAAGACTTGCAGCTTTTATTGCAGCAAGTAAAACTTAGACTTTGTCTATGAACAAAATTCCAATAAAATGCAATGCGAAATGACATTGTAAAGTACATCAGCTGGATGACACCTGACCCAAAGACAGGGTCAGGGGTCCCTAAATACCAGTATTTAGAATCATTTTACTAAGGCTTTGGTCATAATCAGTGTTGTCAAATGTGAACAAGTCCATCTAAATTTCACTTTATTTCTAATTACATATTCAAGTAAATAATTGTGCAAACGGTTACTGTCATTAACTCCCATCCTAACTTAACTCTACAATAAACATAGTCATTTGATGGCATTTCATCTGGCTAAATTTCAGGTTTGTTGTTGAAAATCAAACATTTATTACTTGATGTTTGCCTTAAATAAAACAGGAAGAGCCTTTTAAGATTAGCATCAGAAACAAGAAAGATTGATACACTGTCGCTTCAATTAGTTTGCCCGTACAAACAATGATATAAATTAAAATAATTCAGTGTACTTTTTCACTATTTGTCAAAAATTCACTGTGTGAGATGATCAGTCATAAACTTTGCCACCAAAAAATTGTCTTGTGATGAAGGAGGGAGAGTCAGTGTGATTTCTTCTGGCATCCTGTTATCAGCACCCTGCACTAAATTACATAAGAGTGATAACACCCAGGACAATGCCAAATGCAGTGAGAGGAAGATACAAAGGGCAGGCACCTCCTTTAGACCTCAGGCATTTCCTTCTGGGATATCCCCCCATTATGACCCACGATAGTAAAAGGAGAGATGGTGGTGAGGGGAAAAGTAAATGTCAAACTGGCAGGGTCCATTAGGAAGTGTCCTCCTGGGAGGGTTTGTGGGTAGTAAGCTACACTGACCTATAATGGGTTTGAGTGACAAGCAGTCAGAGTTGGATCGGCCGGTAAGGAGTGGCTCGAAAGAGGCCCTTTCTCTATTGTTCTTTCTATACTCCCTGCAATGCTTGAGTGAGGGCAGGTGCTTCAGAGTGTCAAAATAGGAAGACCCACAGACAGGCCTGGCTGCAGTCCATGCTCTTCTGACATATGACAAAAGCTCACCTCTCACCTTAGTACAAAAGGGACATTAAGTGAGAGCTGGTCATTTTACAAATAGTGGCTGGAGACTTTTTTGACTTGCTTGGGTAGAAAAAAGCTAAATAACTGATCCAAATAATCCAAATGATTATGTTTAGTCACAGCAGTTAGTTATACAATACTTCAGTATCTTTGGAATTATTTTTTTCATGCAATATCAATCTGATATAAATTGAAGAGAAATTCAAATTCAATAGCACCTTCAGAACTTGATAACTAAGTGGAAGCCTCAGATAAGGATTGAAGTCAGAACAGTGTCTGAAATATGGCCAGAAGTAGCATAGTTGTTATCAGAGACCAAGTGATTATTTTCCACAAGATTTTCCTGTCAGGATGTTATGAATGTCTCCATCTGCAGTGGTCAGTGATAAATGGTGTCCCTTTTGCTGAGCTGATGTCATAGTCAAGGACTTTCTTCCCCTTCAGTGAGTGAGAGAGGGCCGAAGAGTGAACTCACAATGTCCTGTCCAGGACACATGGCTAATATCTGTGTGTGTCAGTGTGGCACGAAGGGCTTTATGTTTCCATATTTTCCACCACTATAAAAAGTTTCTTGGGGGATTCTCGTCTTTTCCAAGCCACATAACCCCCCTCCACACTACCCACTCTTGGAGTACTGGAAGTCCTGAGCACATTTCTGTACAGAAGCAATTGGATCTTTCGTCATTACATCTGCACCAGGGGGCATTATTTACACTAGATACAACTTTATTGATTGCTTTTAATTCCCAGTGTGAGACTGGAATGTATTTATGTTGGCAGCCAAGAATGCTTCCTCCAGAATAATTTATGTCATAGCATTACATTAACAAGTCTCGGAGCTTTGTTTGTTTTCATTGGGTATCTTGCCTTTGCTTTGCATTTGGGTGACTGGGGGTTAGGTTTCCTGCTCTACAAAGGAACCAATGACAGCAATGTTTTCATTTGACTGGTTGCACTTCAGAAGAGAGTGACATAAATTTAGTAAAAATGAATTTCAGCAGGTTTAAGTGTAAACACTTATTACTCCATTCTGCGCAAAGAGAATACAAAGTTATTTAAGCAGTGAAAGGAAACACAGTTTCATATAGACATAATGTACTTTGCAATTTAATAAACATGTGACTTTATCTTTTATTACACACATAGACTGATGATTTTATTCGGAGTCTGAGGCACAAGCAAAACATTTATAGGAGTTCCCAAATCAACAGGAGGCCACCCAGTAATCCTACAATTTTACCAGAAAGTACGGAAAACTTCATATTTCTATTTATAATCACTTAATTGTTTTGTTAAAATAGAACCTATTTTTAGACAGCAAATTTAAAGCAATTTCAAATTATTTTAAGTTATGTTAATTCAAGATTTAAAGTAACTGGAAGTTGTATTATTTCTAAGCAAAAGAAAACGTAAGTATTTTGATATTTACATTGCTATAAATAGTATTTTTTACTCTTGCTGTTTTGCCACAATCAAATCTCTCAGATCCTCTGACAAATCTCAATCTAAATTTCTGCAATTTGACATTTATGTTTAAAATAAGAGTGGCAAATTATCACTACTGTTTTAGTTCAAAAATCATTGCTGTATCTTCCCAGGCTTCTTATCCTTTGTAACTGTCATTCGTGATTCTTCCAAGTTCGTATTAAAAAATCGAGACACAACTGCCAGACCAAATAGGTAAGAAAAGGAAAGTGTAAAAGTGCCAGTATCATGCCATACTGTGAATTTATTATGTGTTGTTGCTACCTAACTAAACCCTTAATGAATGTACAAACCGTAAATGAGCAAGCTTGCACAATTCATCAAACATTTGAGTAGTGATTGGTATAGGCCTGCAATTCCAATTCTCCTTTAAATCCTGTAAAGCTTTGGGATGGTTCTGCTGTAATTGAAATATCTGGACACGGTAAGACCACATGGGCATCTGTAAAGCCAATTTTCCTGATTACTTTCTTTTATTTTCCTGTTAACTTTATCTTCTCTTTTCCTGCCAGTGAGATTACGCACTGAGTCAGTTTTTCCCAGTACCAGAGGGAGTCTGTGGCCATTGTTCTAGACTGTGACGGCAGCAGGGCTGTCGTTAATGGACAGCAACACTGATTCGCCTGAACTTCCTGTGCAGACTTTAACAGAGCTCATACCTCACTTCTCTGCACCTACTGCATTCTCCACCATACCAAAAGAGAAAAAAACGGAGTGAAACTTCAGGATACAAGATATGTTTTTATTATTATTATTATCATCATTTTCATTTTACTCCTTTTCTGCAAAAAGAGTTCATATTTAACCAGGTTTAAATATCCTACAAGTTGCAAATTAGTTTCCTTATTAATGTGTACAATTTTGTGGAGGAGTGTAAAGCTGCAGGACTTTTATGAAAGTTCTTTTACTCCCTGTTTGGGCACGATTCAACGTCAGATTGTTGCTGCTGATTAGATAAGAATGTTGCAGCCGTCAGCTCTGGTCGCTGGTGCAGAAGGAGGAAATTCCTCTCTGATGGGGTTTTGAAATTGAATTCTGGATGGTCAGGCTGGAAAAAGAAAAATATTTACATAAATGACATTTCCATCCCTCTCAGTTGTAGGCATGGCCTATTCACCATATTATCAACAATTGACATTCATACAATTAAAACTGGGAAGGTTTATAAAGGCACTCTTGTTTATAAAACTTATATTTCACATTATATTCATGACACTGGGTTTGATGTCAAAGATTTAAAATCTTTCTTTTTTTTAATTAAATTTTGTATTTATTCAAATTCCACAAAATTATGAAGTGATTCTAACTTTATGCGTACAGTTTTGCTACTGTTTTAGGACTGTGCCATTTTCATTTCATCATTACCATCTACAGTCCCGTCAAAAGACTTTTTATTATTCACAGGTGCAAACTTTATTGTATTTTATTGATATTTTGTGTTATACGTCAACACAAAGAAGCTTTGTATATATAGAATTTGCAAATACACTACTATTTTATCAAAAATGTCTCAAAGTAAGTCACATTTGAAGGATACCATGCAGCATCCCTTTTTAAGTCTTACCTCAAATTCTCTGTTGGATTTCAGTAAAGACAATGACCTTGATAACAGTGTTGTATATTCAGGGTCATTGTCCAGCTGGAAGGTGAAACTCTGCTCCAGTCTTAAATCTTTCATAAACACTAAATAGATTTTCTTTAAAGGTTGCCTTGTATTTGGTTACATCCATCTTTCAATTCACTCAGACAAGTTTCCTTTTCCCCGTTGAGTAAAAGCATCCAAAAGTCCATCTAACAATGTCGTGTTTCACCATGTGGGTGATGTGCTGTATTCATTCTTAAATTAAATTTCATACAAGTAGACTACATCTACAAATAAAATGACTTCTGAATGACATCGATTGCTCTGGATTCAGGGAAATCAAAGTAAAGAAAGCCTAACACACCACATCTTTGTTACCTGTAAAACTAAACAAATGTATTCTTTGCCTTCATCTTCTCTATTATCCTAGTTTGTGGTGATCCACTTTGCTTTTTGGTTCCAGATTTAGATAACATAACATTACCCTTGTCTTTGCAGTACTATTTACCCATCAGTGGATTTACTGGACGCATGGTGAAACTGTAAAATCAAAATCGGGTTACTTTTCATTTCTTAAGAAATTTTTCAGAATTTTTAAATTGGAAATACAAACAAACACTGCTGCAAATGTGTTTTGTATCAATAGACCCTCACCAAGGAGAAGCCATATCTTCCTTCAAAAATTCTAGAGAACATTTTCCAAACTTGTATAATGTCGAGTGCAGACTACTACAATGTTCTTTAATATTTGTCAATATAATTATTTTACATCCTTTTCTGTGAGTATGTCAGCAGGTTATGTTTTAACTGGCACTAAAAAGAATGACCACCTCACATGGTTTTAAGATTTTTCTAATAACAAAAACTAGAAGCGTTATATGATCTTGTCTCATCAAATTTAACAGATCTTCTTGTCATCCATTCAGCAGTGAGGGTACTTTTGTTTTGCCTGCCAGTCTGTCTTGGAGATTCTACGATCCGATGATTAAAAATAATGGTGATTGGACTTTTACACTAACTGTTCCAAACTTTTGACCTCAGTTGTTTTTGAATGTGCTATACAAATAAGTTCGCCTTTGAATTTACAGTGTCATATCACCGATATCACCGCTGAAAGAAAAACACAAGAAGCCATTAGTTGTTCAACAGCCCACATTAGAAAGGTGAAACCTGTTTGCACTCCTGAGATACAGATACGGTGCCTTTCTCTCTGGCCTTATGCTAAGTTGTTATGTTATACTCCCAACACACACATGTGTTTATTTTATTTTTTATTCATTTATATTTTTTGCTGTTTTTTTTTTTTTTTCCTTTCAGCGAAAAGGAACCATAGTTGCCTTTCCAGATCAGATATTCAAGATGAGGCTTGTGGAAGAAACAGAGCTTCATGGACATAAGGAAATTATGTAATGACAGCATACATCTAGTAAATAAATGAATTATGATGACCTATTCAAATTATCATATCAGATGAGTCACTTACATAAAGTTTCCATTGTGTCCATTGTCCCTGGCAAGAACAACACTTCCTGAATGAAGCGTGTTCTGTTTGAATCCCTTTCAGCTTCTTTTGCTAAACGCCAGAGCACCACAAACAGAAGCTCAATTCAAGTGAACTGGCTTACTGGATTCTTGACCTCACTGTCAAGCATTTATCAGACCCTATACATTTGTTCTCACACATGGCAGAGGCAAGTCAATTGTTCACAAAATGCATGAACGGAGTGGCTCTGTGTGTTTCATAGAGGTCAATTTAAGAGAACCTCCCAACAGCATTATGCCAACCAATTAAAGCACACAGCCTGGGATTTTTATAAACTTCTGAGCGGCTGGAAGCCCTGGCCCTCAGTTTAAAGGATGTGCTTTGCCAGGTGGCTGCAGCACAGAGCTGTTTATTTCTGTGAACTGCTGGGGATTGCAGTCCTGTAAAGCTGCCCGAGCGCTTTCATGTTTCCATATACTGCATGCCCCATGCAATCCGCTTGCCTGTTATGAACATGAAGTAAACAAAACATTAGGTCATCATAAATCACCAGCCAATGACATGTCTGGAACTGAGATTAGACAGCCAGAGTGGAGCAGTGGAGCACGAGTAAACTGGCCTCTCCTCCAACAGCTCCTCCTCGGTCCCAATGTGTAAGATCATTATTAAAATTGCAGCTCAATTAAGATAAGGCTAAATGACTTTCTCTGTCTACTTTGCTTTGATGTACAGGGGATTTTTCTTCTTTAGAAATCTAAAAAAAGGCAGTTTAGAAGGAGCAAAGGGGTAGACAATTGCTCTAAGCACGCTTTGATGTTTAAAGTCACAGCACACTGCACAGGATTTAAGTTTGATTGGAAACGTGCATGTTTTTTTTTTTCAACCAGATTATTTTCAGACAAACCATCGTCTTCAGAAGTAAATGTTACAACTCATTTGCTCCACTGCAAAGAAAATGTAGCCTTCTGACAGAACACTGTGTATGTTAGGGTGTGCATTTGTGTGCCCTTTTTTAAATTCCTAAATTGCTCATATAGGTTGTTGCAGTGCTGAAGAGTGGCTCAGCCAATGGCTATGCTGAATCAGTGTAATTGAACATGTTTTCTAATCTTGCTAGTGTACAGCCCCAATGGTGAATTTGTGTTTATAAAGATTCTACTTGCTGGAAAGGTAATATTTAATTCAATAGCCATATATTTTCAGAAGTAATGCACATCAGTCAGAAATTTTTGTTTGGTAAAAATTTGTTTTTTTTTTCTTTCAATAAAATCATAAATGCTGCATCCTAAAAAGTATAATGTTTCTCTGGAACTCATTCAAGCACAGAGCTTCTCCTTCTATTGTTCATCCCTGTTCTCTTTGTCCCAAAGTTCACATATTTGCTTGACTTCTCACTGTAAACACAAAGGCAGAAACATCAGAGGCCCATGGACTGGGGATGTTTATATGAGCAGAGAGCCTGGAGATGGAACAGAGATATGAGTGCTGATCTGTGAAAGGAACCACTGCAGTAAATCGCTGCTGCTTGCCATCACACACAAATGCCATCTGGCTGTTTCACGAATCACGGAAACAACCTCACACCTGGACACATCCTCAGAAACGCACAAAGAACCAAAGCTAATATATGTAGCTCTTTGAGACTTAGTTGATTTTTGACAACAACCGCTTTTGTGGTTTCCACAAGTATGATTTTCCATTTTTGTGCTGTTTATGATCTTTCATTCCTTTGCATGGAAGAGTTGACTTAAAGAAAATTATTTAGCTGGCTGAAGAAAAAACAACTGGTGGCTGAAAAGAGTCACCGAGATGCAGAGTTTCTACTCAGAAATAAGTGTGGAGTTTGTCTGCAGACAAAAATTCAGACAACTGCTCTGTATTGACTTCTACTGAGCTCTCCATTTTTAGAATGTTACATAGACATTAATTTATCAGCCCTTTATTGAGTACCTCCACTGTTTTAGGGCTCAGAAAATATGTTCAGATCGATGCTGCCAGGTTTGAAACAAGGACTTTACAAGGCATAAAGCCATATTGTGGCATGTAAAGATACGCACAGAACAATTTTACATTTTCTTTTAAAATTCAATTTAAAACAAGTTTTGTCTGCATTTATTTCCACTCATCCTAAAGTCAACTCTGACCAGGATCCTATACCTGTTAAAGATAAGCACTTCCATGGAGTAATACTATCACAACCATTTTACACTGTTGATCTCATGTTATCATGGTGATGTACAATGTATTTTTTTTTCAAACTTTATCTTCTTTGCCAAAGTACATGTGATTGAAATAATAGGCCTCAAGTAATTTTTTTTTCATATAAAACCATATTCACATTAATAGTTGAAGAAACAGTCATTTTGGCAAGTTCTTAAGTTTGAGAACATATTTTTCAGATGTTTTCAGGGTTTTTGGTACATTTAAAAAAAACAAAAAAAAAACAGATTGGTTTTACAATAATTTCAATTGTTCATAATTATTTGGAGTTTCCTTCATATATTCATTCCAAACAGACACAGTTGTAATTTAATAATGTATTGTTTAATTTTTTTATTTGGAATTCTTGTTAGACCTAAAATATGTGGAAGATATCGATCCTGATGATGGCCCATTATTGTTCCAAAAACAATGAAAATCTGAAACAGTGGAAGTGTTTGTTTTTTTTGTTTTTGTTTTTTGATAAAGAAAAGAAAAAAGAAATGTTTTTTTTTTATTCACCTACATTTCAACTCAAAATGTTCTTCCTGCAAAATAGTTCACCTGGTAATGTGACTTGCTGAAATTTGTTGGAGGAGTTGAAGGAGTGCTTTTTGTTTCAGTGGTGCTGCAAATTGTATTGAATGTGAATAAAAAATGGACAATAAAAAGAAAATGTATTTACACAAGCATGGTCAGTTAGCATGCTTGTGCAATTTGTTTTTAGAAAGTTACAGAGTAAATTACATCTGATGAAAATCCAGAAATACTGTAATGAAATGAGATATTCCTTTGAACCTTATTTGACGGAACAGCTCATATCCATTCTGTCAGCAGTACTATAAAAACAGGACACACTGAGGCCAAGATGGAGGAAAAAACCGTTTCCCTACTGAATATGTTATTATTATTGCGTGATTAGGTCTAGTAGCTCTGAATCTGATAACTTTATGACCTGGTGACCGCTGCAGAAAATCAACAGTTAAAGTGTTATCTGATATATTAATCTCTGAGCTGATCTGCCCAAGTATCTGTTTTTCATGAATAAATCACTTAATACCAGAGAACAGAGTGCTGCTTTTGCTGTTGTCTTTATTTTCAGCTTTGAAGCTACTGCAGAATAATCCAGCAAGAGTAATAGTCTCAAAAATTTTATTTGTAAATTTCAGGTAAAGCAGTTCATGCTTCTGGGACACACAAGTACATGCACACATGCCTTATTTAAATTAAATTTCAAGCTTGTTTTCCAACTGGTTTCCTCCTCCACTCCATATTTTTTTATTTTATTTTATTTTTTTGTGGGGGGGGGGAATTCATTATTGCCTGTCTCTGGTTTATGTGACACTTGAGGGATTATTGTTATGGATGGATCCCCCCATCTTATCCTTTTTTTTAGTCTTTTCATTATTTAACTTACTTTAAATGATTTTGTCCAGGTGTGCTGACAAATATGGAATGAACTAGAGGTAGATGTTATATTGAAACATGCTTCTTATCTATACAGACTGTACCTATAATACTAAACTTAGAAAATCCTTAGGAAAAAGCAATTTGGGGTTATATTACCGATTTTTCAAAGTTAGACATTTTATTCAAAAATTTAATTTTACTCTTTTGACCATGTTTGAGGGAAAATGTGCTGGACGTATTTCTTGAATAGGATTCCATATAAAATAGGATTCTACAGCTAGAAACCTATAACATTTTTCTGTTTACTTTAACGTAGAAGTGAGTTCGTTTAGCAAAGTGCTCACAATGATGGAAATGTATCATCCAGTGAGTAAAAATTGGTTAAAATGAAAACTTGTGTCTTTAACTGTACTTAAATTATTCAACTTACATAATTCATCACCCGAAATATCGATCAGAATCAATATTTGCGTGGATAAAATCCACGCAAATTGTTTAAGAAGTATCATTGGTAAAAATTTTAACTTTTTTTTTTCAGTGCAGTGGTCGAATCACACGCAGGGAAAAGGTTCTATCGCGGCCTCAAAGTTCAGTAGTAAAAGTGGTCTGCTGCTGACGTTTACACGGCTCAGTGGTCGCCTTGCACTATAAAATGAGATGGGACCCTCAAAAGACACAGACAACTGCTACTGTGGCTCAGATAGCAGGAGCCGAACTGCTTTGAAGTGATACAGAGTTCAAGTCTGTTCTTTTTGCCCCTTTCTGAAAGTGAATTTGCTCCTCCCTTGGACTTCATGTCATAACCCAATTACTCGTAGGTGCATGTAAAATACTGACGCTGTCGTATGTATATATATATATATATATATATATATATATATATATATATATATTATATATATATATATATATATATATATATATATATTATATATATATATATATATATATATATATATATATATTTTCAAACCATAAAAAATGGCTATTTTTTATTGCTCACCATGTTTATTGCATTGATTTAATTAATTATAAAATGCACACTGTCCTTTAAACAGAAGCGATGCTATAGAGACTAGGTAACAAAAGAATATAATTATTTTCAGACACAAACTTTGCCTTTTAATTCTCTATATGTGAATAACTCTTGCGATATTTTAAATACAAAAATTCAATCTTGTAGTTTTACTTTGTTATCAATGTGCTCCAAACACATATGGACTGCACACGAAAATGTGACAACCAAATTACCAATACATTTTGAACAACTTGCTTTCCTGCGGAAATGATCAAATTCGCCATCAGGTTTTCCTAATATATAATGAGTTTTTGAAAATCATCTTCCAACTAGAACTGAAACATTTTTGACCAACTCATGACTTCCCTACAGAACAGTTCTTAAATGCTCTCCCCGTTTTTCATTTCCTAGATATAGCCTAATGCAACCTCGTCTTGCACTATGCATAATTGTACAGTCTAAACCTGTCGGACTGTCATATGGTCCTTTTAAGACACGTGACCCAACTATTTTATTAAATCATCAGATTTTTTTCTGATTTATTTATGTGACTGTTGTAAAAATAAAAGAACCACAAAATTATATACTCTACTTTGAATACACTGCATACGCTTCATATTTAAAATCAAGCTATACGGTTGAAAATGTGTCACCGTATTTCTTGCTGTTCTATAATTGAAACATTCATCTGCTCGCTCCTGGCGTGAAGTTCCCATAGTTTGAAACCGCGGGGCCGAGCTGCAGAAAAGCAGGTTTTGTGCGCCGGTCTTGAAGGCAACTCTGTTCCTGTCTCAGTCTGCCGGGTTATTCGCAGGTCGGCAGTTTCCTCCCGGTCTGAATCCATACTACTCCATTATCCCCACCAAAAGGAGATATGAATACAATCTCCGCATATAGCCTTATTTAGGCCCCAACATTTCTTCAACACCAAAAAAAAATAAATAAATAAATAACAACGATCAGTTTATTCACTACAAAGAAAGATAATTTATCTGTTGCCTTAATATATATATATAAATAGTATATATAATAAAACGTACAACATAGCAGGCTGCATGCTGTGGTTATATTTCCCTCTGAGAGACAAGTGTTGGACCTCCAGCCTTTCCCTCGGCTGGCTGTACAGCAGAGCAGACAGAATTTGCGTCTGTGAGCTCCTAATTAGAAACAGATGGGCGCTTGGAGCAACCGAGAGCTGAAGCGAGGCATTTTCCATCCTGAGCTGCGGTCACTCAGCCATACAGGTGCATACAGAGTCTGCAGGGACTCCCCGACTGGCCTTAAGTCCATTTATATTCCCATAGTCTCCCCGCGGAGAACTTGGTGAAACGAAGTTAGTGTAAAGCAGTATTTTTAGTGGAGTTTTGTGATAGTAAAAGTAACGCTGACACAGATTTCATGTTCGGGCAAATTGCGTTGCGAGAAATGATAAAGTCCGGTGGGGGGTCCCGGGGGACTTATTGAGTCCCATGTTGGCAAATAACGCCACCATTACTCAACTGCCTGCTCGTATAACTGCAATTAAAAATAAACTGTCTGCGCTGGTATATAGCCAACCTCATGATAAAAAGCGATATTAAAAAAAAGACTTAAAATATACAAATAATTATCTTCAAACGCCGTAGTTTGAATAGTCTAATTTGGGATGTGAAGAAAATCAACTCAGAACCTAACCCAATCAAAATACTCTGTCTTTGTTCGTGATTATTTGGGATAAACAGGAGAAAATGTGATCACGGAGGTAATGGGTTTAGGGGTAGGTCACTTGGTAAAAGTGAGACTAGTCTCTAAATCATCCATGAAATAATCATGTTTTCGTGTCTTCTGTGCATTTCAGGAACTTTAAGTGACCTTTAACAAGCGGCATTGGCCGCATCAATCCGAATGTAAACAAACCAATATAATTTTGGTGATTTCCTTGGTACAGTAAAATCGTGGATCAGGGTGAAAGGGTGTCGATGGTATGTGTCTTTAAAAATAACATTCAAAACACCAAAAATTAATATGCACCATTTTTTTCCCAAATCAACCATACAAATCCCAATTCTGGACTAATATGAAAGGCAGGCCCGACAGTGCGGCTTTTGTCTCTGGCATTTGACCCGAAGCACCGAGGGAAGTTGTGCATTTTCAGGAATGTGGCGGAACGCTTCAGGAAGACGCAGAGTATGAAGTCTGGAGACAGACTCGCACTGTGGCCTTCAGGTTTTCTGTGTGTTTGGGTGCCCCGGAAAGACCCGAGCCCTCTGACGTGTATTCCCCAGGAGCCCCGTCTGATTGTTGCGTTTTTTTCTGTGTGTGAGAGAACGGATTATTATCTTTACCATATCTGCTTTAGGTGGGGCACAAACAACAGGCTGAGGGCAAGTTAATTCTTACCACCACCACTGAAAGAGGGAAATGAAAGTGAAATTAAATTTTATTTTTGCTGCGGCTCAGAGAATCGGACTGAGCAGCAGGACCCACTGGGAGAAACTACAGGCCCGGTGCCAATTGTTCAATACGTCCAGTGCCAAAGCTCCGTGTTTTGTTGTCATACTGTAGTCTGTAGGCGTTCTTGATGATAAAAACAAAAATCATCCAATTGTAATTAAGGGGGGTGGAAAATGAATAAAAACACAACGTATAGGCTCCCCTGTCACGCTCCTTCTTTGTTTGAGCTTCGTCCTGCTGCATTGTTGATGATGGCGCTCTGGCGGCCGACATCCTCCTCATTGACCTCCGTCTCCCTCTCTGCCTTTTCCGTCTCATGAAAAACGATTCCAGCTCTCTGATTGAATTTTATTCCTTCCTGACCTGGTCCGTTCTCTGAGAGCGCCATCAATCTTTCGACTAACACGACGTTTGTTTATAGGGCCCATACACTCGAAAGGGAATCGAGGAGTCTGATTGAGCTGCAGTTGGAGAGGTTGCACACACGTTAAGATTTTTGGCGATAGCATCAATAATTAGATCGGAGACGGATTAAAAAAAAAAAAAATCTGAAGAAGTGATTGCGCGGATCGTGTGTTGAACGTGGTTACACTCAGAAATATGAACGTGCTAATTTGGGCTTGATGACGTGCATTTTTATTATTTATTTATTTATTTATTTATTTATTTATTTTTATAGAATGTAAGGCTACAGATTGACAGGTGTGTCTTGAATCGTTTTTCAAAGTCTGTGAGAAGAAGCTACCAGTCAGTGCGTAAATAATTCTATTAGCAAATTGCAAATTTTGGATTAAAATGTGCATATTATTCAGGTGTTTAGATTTTTAAAATAATTGTAATAAAAAAACGTTTAATTTAAAAAAAGGTTTATTTTATTTTATTTTATTCATCCTTAAAATTACCTGATCTTTTTTATAATCCGTAGTATCGCATTGGTATCGCAATGATAATGTAGTGTCTATTATTATTATTATTATTATTATTATTATTATTATTATTATTATTATTATTATTATTATTATGGTTATTTAATTTGTTAGATATTAATCATTATACGCGCCTGCGTTTACGCACGCAATTTCGATACGCCTTTTCCAGAATACTTGCCAACATGTCTTTCAAATTTAATTCATAAATATTTTTAGTACTCAAAAAACAACATAGTATGAACCTTAATAAATGTTTCAACATCTAAAAAAAATTTAGGAATGTGGATTATTGTTGTAGCTACATATAAAAACATTTTAGATCTACTAGATATTTTACAAACCTTTTATAATAGCTCTACTATTATAAAAGTATAACACACAACCAGTTGAGATTTCCAAAGTAGCCGTCTTAAACACACACACAGACTCAGAGTTAATAAAAAAAAAAAACAACTTGCAGGTCACATTTTCTCTTCCTCTGAGTCAACAACCTGTCAGGCTCGTGAAAATCCAAACGTCCAATCTGAAGTGACAACGGGAATATCTTTGGCATGTTTGGTATGATATTAAATCAGCAGCGGTGTGGACGCACGACGCAGTCCAAAACAAAGTTGTGATGCGTTTACGGGTAACCTCCATGCTTCATATCTGCTTGTTCAGGTTGATTTCATTTATTCTGAAACACACGCTGATGATTTAGACTGAAACCATTTAAATTCAGTTTTAACAAACTAAAAGACCGTAAGCACCCTTTTTATGGTGCTATTTGATTAGAAACACTCACAGCTAGATGCATTTTAAGTCATTAATTTTTAGGCTACAGCAAATGTTTAGATTTTGTACTACTTTGATAAACTTGTGAATTTAAAAATTGAAACTACACAAATTTGAACATGGACGAGACTGCATGTAAGTTGACATCCTAAATTCTTGTTTGTAAGAAATGAGGCGCAACTCTAACGCACATAAAATGACAATTTATTTAACAAACAAACAGATCCTTCAGAATACTTTTCAACATTTAATTAAAATATCACGGTGATACACACGTTCCTTTTCTTCGTCTTTACTTTTATAGTGGAACATACTTTTGGACAGTTAAGGCAATTCAATTTAGAAACACTTTTGGAGTGTTTGGTCCATAATATTTGGCGACAGTTTTAGAAATAAATTACTATATATGCAACTATACACGTCCAAGACAAGTGACACATCTCTAACATATCACATAAAGCCAGAAAAGAAAAAAAGGAAAAAAAAAAAAAGAAGAAACTTACGTGTTATTTGATGTAACACTGTTCTTTAGAAAACACCAAGATCAAGTCTTTTCTGTCTTTTTATGTCTCACATTTGTCCATACTGTCATGGGGCAGGAAACAGAGGTAAAAAAAAATGGGGGGGTTTAATGACAGAGTTCAAACACCGTGTGGTTAAGAAAATACTGAGCTTTCCTTCTTTCTTTTTCATTTTTCTTTGTTTTTTTGGTCAGAATTTGCTGCAGTCGTATACAAAAGCTCCCGAAGTGCGATAGATGGACTGACTCGGCGGGAATGACATCTGACAGCTGTTATTCCCATTCACCGGTGAGTTATTCAAGCCAATCCTCTGGGACTCGAACATCTCACGGACTGAGTGGAAGTTCTGCTGCTGCGCCGGGTACGTTGCACCCAGATGGCCCAGGTCTCCGGCCTGGTTCAGGTACCATGACGCTAGCCTCCCTTGGTGGGTGTGGGGGCCCTCCTGCCCTGAGTTCAGGTTAGCGTGGGTCAGGGAGGACGAGGTGGTTGTGACTGAGTAATCTGGCAACGTTTCGTCCACGGTGCTCGGTGCCAAGTGGCTCGACCTGTCCCCAGCGTAAAGGCTCATGTTACAATGATAGGTAGCATTGGAGGTAGTAGAGATGGAGTTCTGGTTACAAGGCGAGCTATAGACAGACGTCTGATTTGGAGAGTAGTTTAGGGACAAAGATGGCGTTATACCTGTTGTCCTAGTGGAAGCGGTCAGGCCGGAGGGGAGCTCGGTGACCCCTTGTGGAGACCCCCGGAGGGAGGTCATGATATTGTCCACACTGAAGCCCTGCGTTGAGGCCTGACTGTGGTGCTGCTGTTGCTGGTGGTGCTCGGAGCTGTCCATAGCGATGGACCTGCTGGAAGGGATGCTGTGCGGGCTCCCGCTGGACATGCTGCTGCTGCTGTCTGGGCTCTCGATTTTGGGCACTGCGCTCAAAGAGGGCGAGTCGGCCTGCGGCGGCGTGACGGCCCCGTTCTCAGTCTTAATATCCTGGATCCGTACGGGCTGGGAACCCTGCACTGGCTGCTCCTGATCCCGGCCCTGCTGTCGCGGCGGCAAGTCCTTCTGCAGCCGCTCCTCTTTCTCCTTCAGCGCGTCCTTCTTCTTGAACCGCCGCCTCCTCCTCAGGAAGCTCCCATTCTCGAACATGTTGTAGGAGTCCGGGTCCAAGGTCCAGTAGCTGCCTTTGCCGGGCTTCTTATCATCGCGGGGCACCTTGACAAAACACTCATTCAGAGAAAGATTATGTCTAATGCTGTTCTGCCAGCCCTGCTTATTGTCTCGGTAGAATGGAAACCTCTCCATGATGAACTGGTAAATCCCATTCAGGGTCACTTTCTTGTCGGGCGAGTTTTGGATCGCCATGGTGATGAGCGCGATGTAGCTGTAGGGGGGCTTCACCATGTCCTTGGGCTGAGGCTGGGGAGTGTACGGTCCGTAAGCCCGGGCCATGCTGGCGGGGTACTGGTCGTGAGCCGCATGGGAGTACATGTTCATAGGCGCTGCCATCCCCGTGTAGCCCCCACCGGCAGCGGCCCTGTAGTAGCTGGGGTCGCTGCTGATGTACGGAACGACGCCCAGAGAATTGGGGCTGGAGACGGAGTAGCGAGCCTGCATGTCTTCGCTTTGATCCGGAGTCTGCAAAGGGTGAGCTCCACTTCTCCCTCCAATGATGGTTCAAATCACAGCGCCTTGCTGCTTTACTTAAAAAAAAGAAAAAGAAAAAAAAAAGAAGAAGAATATTATTATTAATAATAATAATAAAGAAACGTCTTCAAGCGGTCCCCATCCTCGGAACTATTCGGAAAAAGTTCTGAACTTTGAGACATCCGTCACCACGCAGGACTTTTTGCGCAGTTAAATTCTTTCCTCCTTTTTTTGCTGGCCGGGAAGCCCCGCCCCCCTTTTCCAGAGTGCACGGGTTGTCCAATGGGAGGGCAGCCCGTGCACTTGCCTGGCCACGCTCACAGCTCTCAGGGAGAAGGTTTCAGGAGGTGTCGGTGACTCCCAGCGCGCTGCTGCCAAAAAGCTTCAGACGTGACAGAGCAACTAACATGAACACGGAGACACAACATGATCGCATGTTCCTGCGCGGTGCATCCTCTATCAGTCAAAGCTATAGTCTTTACGGTGAAAGAGAGAAACACGAGACTTTGATATTTCAGAAGTAGGTTATTTCATTTCTGTTAGAAAAAAAAAAAAAAAAAAACTTTTTTTTTCTCAATTTCAAACGTATTTCACAATAGTAAAATATAGCACATTTTAAAATATGGTTACTTATTTTTATATATGTTGTTAAATCACAGCTGATGGTTTAATTAACTTTTCTAGCAAACCAAATGGCGTGTCTGACCCCCATGGAAGCTTCTCTAAGGTGTTGCCAAAAGAGCTCCTACTGTGGCTCAGTGTGAGATCAAAGGAGGAAATAAATGTCCTTTTTGTTGAGCAGTTAGATACAACCTTATTCAGACCAGAATTAGAGACAATTTGGGTTGAAACTCACACCCGAGAGGAATTAAAGGAGACCAGCACAACACGCTACGAAACATTTTAAATAAAACTGTTTTTGTTTTATTGTGTCGGAAGCCAGACAAACACTATATATATATATATATATATACTTATGTGAAGTATTTTAATTAAACTTTGTTTTATTTATTCTTACAACAGAAACAAAAATCCATATTAAATTATGATTATATGCATTACGTGAATGTAATGATTTTAGAGCCTGATATAGAAAAAAATTATTAAATTAAAAATAATTTTAAAAAATTGACTAAAACACAAAAAGGTTCAAAAAGCTGACACCTAGGGCCTCTCTGCTTTATGTCGACAGTTGCTGCTCCTCTGACTGTCGGGAGCAGCAGCGCATTAAAATGAGCACCGAACACCCTGAGACAACAGTAATCGCCCCAGTTGCACTGAAATCCTCCTCAGGTCCTCTTAATTAAATGTCCGTGCGGTGGCCTGCAGCGTTCCGCTGGTTTCTCCTTACATGGACCCGGGCATGAACTTTTTCCACCGCCCTGGGCTGTTTACACAGTTCACGACGGGCCTTTTACTTAATGCGGCGCTCTGCCCACCTAGTCCCCCCCAAAACGCCTGATAATTTAAACTATTCGAAACTGAGGCACCGTGACAGGCATAACAGAGTGTCAAATTATTTCACAAAAAATACGACGCAATGCTCATGAATATTTTGTTGTAGAAAGGTAAATTTTAGGGGTCACTTTGTGGTACTGCATTTAGACATGATTTGGTGTAATGTCGTATTGGATCAAATTTAGCTTTCTACAGTTTTAGAATTATTTTTGATCTTATATTTTTATTACATTTAACTACAAATATTTGTCTGAAATAGCAATAAATAAATAGAAGCTTGTTTATATGTAATCAAACTACAACACATTTTTGATATATTGAGATTACTGTACAGGTCTAGGCATACACCAAAGTCTATATATATATTAATGACAAAAGTCCTGGTTGTGTAACCTTAAATTATGATGATGAAGACAAACTTAAGTGCTAAAAATTTGACTAACAAATGGAACAAATTAAGGTAACATAGAAATGCAGTGACTTTACTTTCGTACAAATTGCTCTCCTGCAACTTTAAAAGTGAGCAAGAAGAAAGACCACGTTGTTTAAGTCTTACCATCAAAATCAGGAGCTCGGTTCCCTCTGGTGGCCAGGAAGGGAACATTATACAGATTGTGAAAATAATGTCATTTTTAGATCTGTATTGGATTTCAGCTGGGAATTTGTTAGCAACCATGGCTTGTTTGTTTAAAGGCCATGCAATTCTAAAAAAGCAGAAAAACACACAACAAAATTAACAAAGAAATTTTAAAAAGAATGTGTCAAGTACTACTCACCCTGATATAAATTTTTTAAAACCGTTTTATAAATCACATACTTAGTATTGGACAAAATTTCTCAACAGAGAGAACAGAGAGACAGAACAGAATTACAGAAAGTTTCTGATGGGGTGGTGCCATCTCTTGATACACTTTAGTACTACATCCCTGCGCTCAGATGAAATATAGATTTTCTCAGTCGCTTCTTAAATCATCATGCATTTTGCAAAGCAGTAAGTGCATCTCTCTAAACATTTCATACAAACAGCCAGAGGCTGAGTATTTTCTGCAAAAGCCAGGCTCTTTCTTAAGATACACAGATGATGTCTCAAATGTAAACATCTGTCAACGGACATGTCAGCACTGTCATTATGACAAGTTCTTGCTACAAAAATACAGTTTTTTATTGCTTTAATGCCGCTCTCAATTCAAACTCCACATTTTAGAATCAGTTAATACTTTCAGCTCAGGAAAAAATGTTTTGCAATCAATTAAATTTGCATGAAAGCATTTCTGATTGTGGATTTATGCCTGTGTGAGAGACAGAATTGATTGAATTTTAGTATCTAAAGCTACAGAGTCTGGGCAAAGAAAAATAAAAATAATTATGACATAAAGTTGGAATTTTGATGGCCTAGATCTAAAGATACTCCATTGCCAATGTTGCCGGCAAAACCCTGGGAGTATTTTTGATAGGAGACTGATTGAATAGCGATCATAGCAGAAAGAGTTCATCATTTCAGCTGTGTAAAGGACAAGGCTACATGAAATAATTGTTCAGTGGCCTTACCCTTTACACTGCCAAATTCTCCTTCTTGCAAAGAGTTGGATCCAGAATCAGAAATGCTTAAATGTAAATTTTATTGACTGCATTATTTATTTTAACTGTGACTTTCAAATGAAATACTGTAAATAACATGCAAAATACAGTAAATGTAAAACAAAATTAAAACCCAAGAATAAGAAAGTTATGAGAGCTGGAAGAACACAATACAATTCTCCTGTGCTCTTCATCTCCATACTGAAGAAAATAACTCAGTGGGTTTAATTAATGAGTAGTAGAGTCAGAGGAATGGCATCACCATCTTGTTGTGGCTCACAGTTGGAGCATATATGTCCTTGGCTTCTTCCAGTGTTTTGCCTCCTAACTTCTCTGCCACAGCCTCATTCCTCTCCCTCCTCTTCTCTCTTGCTTTTGATCACATCAAAATCTTTGTCCTCCTATTGACAGAATTGTAACACTGTGCTTTTCTCCGCCCACGTACATTATGCTTGATTGGCAGTTGATTGTTCATGAGCCATACCTTTGAGCTATTTCAGAAACTGGCTGATTATTGGTTGATATAATGTTTCACACATTGACCTATATTGGAGAAATTCAGGACTCACCCGGGAGCAATTTACCAATTCAGTACAGATCAACATGTTCAACATGAACATTTTCTACTCTCGGTTATCTTTTTTTCTTCATTAGAGGCTATTTGAAGTGTCACTCTAAATCATATTTTGACCACCTGAAAACACTGTAAGGACAAAAGACTGAAGCAAACACATGAAGAGATTAAAAAGGGAATTCAATGAAATGCAATTGATGGACAAACTCATCATACATTACCTTTATTTTCTGGTGTATTACAATAATTATCATGAAAGTTAGATGTCAGTAGCTGAAAATTAAGATTCTAACTTCCAGTACTACACACAGGAAAAAAGCAGGTTGTTGCACAATTCTTAGAAAATAAATAACATTGCTTTCAGAATGTTTTAACTATGATTCGAGAACAGCTTCGTCCTTTGACTTTCAGCTAGCTGCACTCACACTTCTGCATCTGCACATACCAGTTCAACAAAACCAGAAGTTCTTGTAGAAGCATGCACGCATCATTAACGACTCTTCTGCCAGATATTTTATTGCAACTTGGCCGTTGCTGAGTGCCACGAAACCCTGTCTTTACATTTAGACACCTCAAGATGGCAGTGCAGAACAAGACAATGGGATTGAAGGATTTGACCTTTACAGTTTCATGGAGCGCCAAGTTGATCAAATGACATCTCAACTGAAAAAGCATAAAAAACTGGGTATTTCAAATAGATTTCAAAAGATAAATCATATTTTGTATTTTTCAGGTGTAGAAAAAGGAGAAAGAGTCTAAGACTGAAAGCAAGACAATCATTGAATGGAAGGAGAAGAAAGAGCAGATGGGCTATGATGTGTGGTCATCGAGGCACACTCGGCTTTACGTCCTGGCAGTCGCTGTGGTTGTGGTGGTGATGAAGCCGAGGATAATCGGATTCTTCGGTGCTCGGATGGAAGGAAGAGGTGCCATTTAGGTTCAAAACGAATTCCTTCCTTTCCGGCACTTGAACAGCTGAGGGGCTGGAATATTGAGGATATCCCACTGGAAACAAACAGAACCAAAGTCGGGATCAGCATGTGTGTGAGGTGGTGTTGAAACTCATGGCAAAGCCACGCTGCATTTTTGAAGGGCAGCTTTAAAAAAAAAATGCCAACAGATTTTTCATGTTTTATTTTTGTGGCTAAAAAAAAAATTTTTTTTACTTGTTTATTGTAATATTTTCTCTCTTTTTGCAAATGAATTACAGAAGTGACTATGCTTCTCATAACTTTTAATGTTTTAAGCAGCTTGTAGAATAAAACTTTTTTAATTTAAACATGCCTAAAATAGTAAAATAAGTCAAATGTTTGGCAATGTTAATTAAAATTCAATCTTAAATATATGCAAATTAGATGTAAGCTAAATTAAAAGGTAATAATTCTGTCTCCTTGTGTTTGAGTGTCCACATAGTGATATAACTTGCGTCACTTGCGTAATAATTTGCTACTTTGTTGCATCTCATCTGTATTTTTATAGTTGTGTGTATTGTTTATGACAAAAATAGGGACAATACATAGTAAGTGCAGCATATGTAGGACGTACCAAAGGTCACAGATAATTAAAAATCTTCTCCAATTGCACCAAACAGTTTTGAGGCCCTGAAATATAGCCAGGTCTCTCTTCAAGCATTTTATATAGCTTCCTTTTCACTCATCTGTTATTCATTTTTTTAAACATTTTATGATAGGTACTTTTTTAAATGGAATTAAATTATTGAAATTGAAACGCATCACAAATGATGAAGCGTCTATAATTCACCGACAGGATGACGTCCTGACGTCTAGGGTTAATCATCGTCGTTTTTGGAAGACTTTCAGTAAAAATATTCGATATTTTCTGAAATGTTTAAGAACATTATATGCCCCCAAAAAATTGAAGCAAATATTTAAAACACACTACCGGAAAATATCAATAATAGGCTATTTCTCCAAATTTTCAATTCAAAATTAAAAATGTACTGGACAAAAATTCTAAACTCGTTTAAGACAAGCCAACACCAAATAAGTGAATAAACTACAGCGTAGATATCAGCATCACATCACAGTTTTCTTTAAGTGGATTTTCTACCTGCCACCTCGGATGATTCTCGTGTGTTATGATGAAAATGGATTTGAGGCAAAAAATAAGGTGAAGTTGCACAGGTATTGCTGAGGCTTGATGGCAGAACTTGCTGTTTTCTGTGTGAGGACACACCGGGTGCATTCCAGTGCGAGGCGGCATTTTCATACGCACGCGTAGAGTCCAGAGTGGCTCTTGTCCTTGATGAAGAGTGCAAGGGACTGCTGCTGCTGCCGTCTGGGCAATAATTGGTGTGAGATGCTGCTTCACATGCCGTCACGTAGGATGTCAGGGAGGTGGATGAAATATGCGGGATGTGATGGCCTACTCCAAGTCCCTCAAATCCCCCTTGAACTGCACTACCCACTAAATCTAAGTTGTAGTTACTATGGTATGATATTGAGACTTGAGGAGATTGGAAGTCAAAGTTCTGCGCCAGCATGGACGCGCCAAACCCGATGCCATTCATCATCCTGTGCACTGGTTTCATAGCTTGGCATTTCCTCCGGAATCCTCGCGGTCTGCGGCGAAAGGACCCCTCCTCGAACATGAACTCGCTTCCTGCGTCTATGGTCCAGTAGTGACCCTTTCCAGGTCTTCCTAGATCTTTGGGCAGTTTTATAAAGCATTCGTTTAGAGACAGGTTGTGTCTAATGGAGTTCTTCCAGCCCTGGTACGATCCTCTAAAAAAGGGGAATGTGGCCTGCAGGAACTGATAGATTTCGCTCAGAGTGACTCTTTTGCTCGGTGAGTTTTGGATTGCCATTACTATGAGTGCGATATAAGAGTAGGGCGGCTTTTCAGGGCGCCTCAAGCTGGTGGTGGACATTTTTCCTCTAAGTGCGCCCTGAGCGCTCTCCAGGTCTGGCCGCGGGCTGAGCAGCGCGGCGCAGGAGCGCGCAGAATCACAGGGATCCAGCTGTTGCTGCTGAGGCATCTCAGCAGTCATGTTCGCGCTTCTGTTTGAATGCGAGCACTCCCGCTTCCCTGTGTAACGTCGCTTACTCCGCTTTCCTGACGCAGCATTTCAAGAAGTTCCTTTAAACTGCTTTACGAGGTTTACAGCCGTGGCAATAAGCGGTCCTCTGCCGTCATTCGTCTCACTGGCCATGTTGGCAATGATCCCTTATAGACAGGAGGAATAAAGATCTTCCACTTAACTTGTGCATCTGTTACCCGGTCAAATGGAACTCGACTACGTATCCGTTTTCTCCTCTGTGTCCTTAGCCCCATTACGCATCCTGCGTTTCCCCCCAAATCCCTGCAAGAAATCAGGAAATACTCCCTGCCCCACTGGCCGAGATCCAGACAAGGAGTCGGACACAGCGCATTAGAGCAAGACTAATCCCCACCCACGCTTCACTTTTCAAAGCATTTCTGTCCACATTTGATAACCAAATATCTTATGTTGCAAAAATGACATCTTTGACAGTTTGTGCAGTCATTTACTCATTTAGTATTAGACAAAAACAAAGAGAAAAAAAGAGATTTTACCTCTTATTTTTATTTTATTCTGAGAGGGTGGACTGAAGAGGTTCACTGATGTTCATGTGTCAGGTGATACTCAAAAAAGATATATGCATTGTTGACCAGGATGGAATGGCAACCTGTCCATTGTGTAACCCTTTTAACCCACTGCTGGACATACCAGGCCTCTGAGACCCTGGAAAATAGACCAAGGGTCTCAAAATCTAGCCCTCAAGATCCGATGTCCAGCAAATCTTAGATGTACTACTGATCCAACACACATGAATCAAAGAACCTAATTACATCATCAGTACTCTTGATAATTACCTGATTATTTGACTCAAGTGTGTTGAACCAGCATCTAAAAAGTACAAGACACAGGAGATTGACGCTATAATTTTAAGACCATGGATGGATGGATGGATGGATGGATGGATGGATGGATGGATGGATGGATGGATGGATGGATGGATGGATGGATGGATGGATGGATGGATGGATGGATGGATGGATGGATGGATGGATGGAAAAAATGATGTAATAATGCAACATTCAAAATGAACTTCATCAAAATTTGCTAGTTTTATATCAACAAGCAAACAAATAAATAAACACTTTTTATTGGTTCCAATAAAACACACAACTACATCGTTGTACTGTTGTTTTTACTTTTTTTTATTTTTGCTGTTTTAAAATATTTTTATGAGAGGTTTTGACAAAGAAAACAAAGTGCATCTTGAGACATTTTGCCTATCAAATAACAAAAGTATTAGTGTACTGTACGCAGTCATATTTACAATTAATTGTTGTCAACAAAGTAATAAATAAAGAAAAGGCAGCATGTAAAGGTAAAAATAAAAGAAAACATGCCAGCATCAATAAGGTAATAAATTAAAGTATCATTCACTGATGACTTTAAATTCTCAAACAAGAAAAACAAAAACAATAACAATGTGAGTCTGTCTTTTGTTCTGTTCATAAGAAAAGCGTTCCAGCACCAGGTTCAACGAGCAGCCCAGCTAAAGGAGGGGGGGAAAGCAGATGCGCCTGAGTGATGCAGCATGAGGTCAGAGTAAGGCCAGATAAATGCAGGGAAAAATGGCTGCTTGGTTGAGACTCTTTTGAAAGGCTTGCTGAGGATGCTCTCAATAGCAAATGAGCTTGTAAACTTGGGACGGGGCTCAGTCTTGCTGCTTGGGTCAGGCTTGTCGGTACCCTGAGGATCCTCTGTGCTCTCCGACAAGTCCTGCACTCGGTTGAACTGCTTACTGATGCGCTTTCTCCTGCGCCGGAACACCCCGTCAGCGAACGTGTACTCGCTGTTAGGGTTGAGCATCCAGTAATTGTCTTTTCCCCAGGGCCTGGATGGGTCCCTGAGTACTTTCAGAAAGCAGTCATTCAGAGACAGATTGTGTCGCACAGAGTTCCTCCAGCCGGTGTAGCTGCCCCTGAAGAAAGGGAACTTTTTCATCAAGTAGTCGTTTATTTCCGCCAAAGTCAGACGTCCGGTGGGGGAATCTCGGATAGCCATGGCGATCAGAGCGATGTAGGAAAGAGGGGGCTTGGGTCTCCGTGTGTATGGTTTCGATTTGCTGCTCCCACCTGGAGTGACCAGTGGAGGGCTGTGTGCCACGCAGTCTCCATCGGACCCCAGCTCCTCCTCTGCAGAAAGAGCGGACTTTTCTTTCCCCTCTTCATCCATGGGGATCTGAAGCTGCGTCGTGTCATGGTTTCCACACAACACTTCTAACTTCATGCTGATAGAGGTGCAGAGTTGCAAGATCCAGCGTAAAACGCAGAAAAGCTGTTTGCGTAAAAGTGGTTTGTGCGTCAAGACGCGCGGTGCCTTGGAGAGTCTCTCAGGGCCGGTGTCTTTCCAGTCATACCTGCCAGAGCACAACAGCCCATTTCACCTTTACTCCACGTACTATTATTTATATCATCCTCACCTAAGGACCAACCCCAAAAAAGGCGGGGCTTTATGCTTAAAAGAAAAATGCATGTTACCATCTGAACAGGTATTACAAATAGAGTGCAAGTTTAACAGTGAATAGAATAACAAAAGAAATGAATACTGACTGATCATGTGGTATAAAACAAACATAAAGAGACCTCTCTCAACACACACTGCACCGTACCTGCTGAAGGTATTCAGTCAAACACTCTAGAATTATCTCACCTGTAACAACCAGGGGGCGTAACTCTCTACTGTAAGATAGGTGCTTAACCTTAATATCAACAGTTGATCGAGGGAGCTTCTTCAAAGTTTTGATGTGCTTTTTGAACAAATATCTTTATTAATGCCTTCATTGTCATGTCACCACCTTCAGTTAGAAAATTCATGTCTGGGTTGTGGTTATGTTATACCTTTTCCAGTTTCACATGATAAATTTGAGCTTCGTGAGATGTTTGCAGCTTGAGAAATTATTTTAATCTAACCTGGCTTGAAGGCAACTGGGAGCACTGTGATTTATTGAGGAGTTAGAACTGTCAGAGTGAAAGGGGGCTCACTACAAATTTCAGATTTTTATTTGCTGAAAAAATAAACTATGTTTCAGTTTCTCTTTACTTCATAAACATGTTACTTTCACACAATATGCTAATAAAACACGATTAACTTTGTAGCAGGAGAAAATGTGAAACGATTCAAGGGGTGTGAATATTTTCACAAAGCACTGTAAAAATTCCTACAGTCCAGAGTAGCTTTTAAACTTACTAGTATGACATTCAAACAAATCAACAGAAGTGCAGCTTGTGCCATCAATATTTAGACAGTTCAATACACTCATGATCTGCCACATCAAATCTATCAGCTGTAGATTGTAGCTTTCACGACCAGAGTAGAAACCAGTGCTACAAAAAACTGAGTCATGTTCGTCTTGATGCTCAGTGCCAAAAAGATGATTGATGACAAATTGCTTCCAATGATTTATGTTCCCTCTAAATGAAAAGCCTCGGTTTTAGACAATTTGAGTCCAGGCTACAAACCAAACAAACCAATTAAAGTCTGAACTCTGCCTTAAAGTCCTTAAAGCTAATGTTTAGGTCTTTTTACTATTTCAACAAATTATCCTCATAGTCATATATTTCCCTGGGAGTTTGTTTCGGCTAAAATAACTATTTGTTTAAGAGTCACCGTCTCTCTTTAAAAACAAACACCAACTCTGCTTTTTTCTTAGTTCTCCAGCAGCAAAAGGTTATCTGAAAAACAATACCTTTCAGACACACCTGCAGACAAAAGCTGACATAATAATCACGTTACACATAGTCACCAACTGCTTCCATAGAGGAGTGTGCAAGCCATGGTTTAAAACTGTTGCTTACACATGTTTGTACTGGTGTGGATGTTTGGATTGTCCATGTAGTAATCTGTTTGTGTTAAGTGTGACACCTGAAGCTGTGGTAAGGTCACTATTTTCAACGGTGGCATGTCAAGTGGAGATTCCTTTAAGCCAACCACACAATGACAGGAGCCCAAACAGTAGGTATTTGTTTTCTTCACTGCAAGTAGGAGCTTGTGAGAGCACAGGGTGCAACTCTTGTGAATTCCCTCCTGCATTCCTGCATTGTGATTTGCTGAAGGAGAGCTTTAGCCGTAAGTTATAGCGTCATAGCTGGAATTTCAAGTATGAATGCACAGTGTAAATAAGGTGCGATCTATGGATATATTTAAACACCACATTGCTAAGCTAAGACAAGCTAAGATATTAGTATAAAGTGTGTTTCTAAAAAATATAATGTTCTAAACATATTCTGCCATTAACTAGTGTCAGAATTATTTCATTTGTGAAAATGTACTTTCTGTGAAGAGAAGTTTTCCCAAGCTTTGAATATTCTATGCTTTTGTTTCAGAAAGCCTTTGTCTTTTCCATTGCCCAGTTTTTTGCCTGCACAAAAATTTATTCTATAAAGAAATTCAATACAGTGTAGTTCAATTTGAAAGTTATTGCTTTGCTAGTTTCACTTTGTGTCTTCTAATATTTTAATTATGAACTTATTAGGCAAAATGTTTTCATAATTAATTTGTGCAGATACACAATAAGATAGCATCTTTCTCTTTCATGAACTAACGTTTTTCAAGCTTACACATTGTCAAGCATTATGGTGAAAACTTTCTCAGTACAAAAAGAAAAAAAAAATGTTTTTGTCTGAGCTGCACAAGTAAGTCAACTATGGCTCCTTTTTAACTGCACCAACTGTACAATAGATTTGAAAGCATCGTTGTCCACAACACAGACAAACAGATTTTGAGATTTCAGATCAGACTTTTGGAAATGTTTGCTATTCTGGGTTTGACACTTGTCTGGAAATTTTGGAATGAGGAAATCAAAGACGTGAATAATCACGGCTTGGTGCATACCACTCCCACACATGCAAAACATAGCGCAACAGTACACATGACCATTTGATTGGAAAGCACATGGGAATCCCAGCCGGTTGCCAATGTAAATACAACCTCCCCTCACAGATTTCAAAATAGATGTCTTTATTGTGTGTATGAGTTTAATAAGCAGAATTCAAGTCACAAGCAAAGATATTTTATTATTTTTTTGAAAGACACATATAATTTTCCATCAAATACTAAAATACTAAATTAAAATAAGTTGAAGCCTAAATATGCCAAAAGTATGAATCATTTTTGGCTTAACTGTACAAAACTTTGATTCGGAAATTGTTGTGCGGTGGATGCATCATGAACATTGTTTTTTCCCATGAACATACTTTGGACAAGTCACAATAAAGTGCACAGAGACTTAACACCATGAGTGGTTTCTTTTCTAACTCTTGTAACTGAAAATAGAATAAAGTCGATAAGGTGAGATATGCTACTAATGTGGTTGACCTTTTAGAAATGGATCACTTCAGCACACTGAGCAGCACTTCATACAGACCCAGCTGAGTTTCACTGGACACCTCAATTGGTTTTCCAATGTGGCTTCTCCAAGTTCACATATGCATAAGACATGGCTATTTTGACTGATGTTTTATGAGTGCCCAGAGGTAACTGAAGGATGAGTTCCTCCTTGCGGCATTATGATGATGTCTTATGATCTTGTCCTATGAAAGGACCCGGTGTTCTTTTTTAAAATATCTGAACGCGAATGCAAAGCATGCAAATATATAATTTCCTGGACAAAAACCTAAAAACGTACAGTTGTCTGCAAGTTGATCTTGCAGAGAGCCTGTAGAATGTAATCTCTAGCCTATAAACTGGCTCATTAGTTCCTTCCCCTTCTTTGTTATGAAGGAGTGTGACAAGCCAGACTTATGTACATTTGAGACTATAATTAAACCAGCAATGTATTTTATTGACCGTATAGCAACCAGTATCTGCAGTATACTTTGCAGTTTTGTGTTATTGTTCAGGCAACTTTCTTTAAGTTGCCCAGCTAGAATTTGTTTAAAGAAGCAGAAATGAGTCAAGAAAGTTCTCCCTGACTAAGTGTTTGCAATGGAATTTCTTGTTTGAAAGTATGAGGAAGAGTAAACAGACTTAGATGACTGCATGTGTATGAAGTTAAACTGTTGCTAAAAACAGCTCAAAAAGAGCAAGACACAACAAAATGTTGAAGTGTGAATGTCAACTTTACCTAATCATCTTTTTTCTAATGCCATCAATAAATTATGAGTAATGGTCAGCTCACCATTCAAACATCAATTAACTCCTCAGTGACATAAAGAGCTGTAGCACATACCACTTTGTCCAAAATTAACCATATGATGTCAACCAACTCTATCCAAAAGATTTCAATAACAACAAAAAGCCTTTGGGTGCAAAACTGTGAATGGCCAGATGACCAGATGTCTTGCCCTTGATTAGAAAGTCAGTGTCTGGGACACAGTTATGGTTCTACCCACTCCTTAGAAGGGCAATTAAAATGTAATCTAAATCCAAAGTTTCCCCATGTTATTTATGCTGTTGTGCCACTCACCAAAGATACACCTCAAAATGCATTCGACAACTAATTATAGTTTTCTTTCCTGTCAGGTCATGATAATATGCTGACATACTTTCAGTGTGTTAATATTCTATACGTTGCTAAAAGTTGATGGCTGCTGATTACATGTACATGTTTGTGCAAGTTAAAGACTGAAACCATGTCAGCATATCGTCATTATGTGACAGAAAAAATCTATAATTAGCTACTGAGTAAGCATTTTGAGGTGTATTTTGGGTGTCTTGCACAACAGATTAAATATTATGGAGAAACTTGGGATTTAGGTTAAATTTTAATTACACTTTTAAACAGCGGGTAGAACCACAACTGTCTTCCATTGACTTTCAGCAGCTCTGATCTTGTAAGGAGCATCTAAGATTATCCCCAGTTTTGCACACAAAAGCTTCTTTTATGTATTAAAAGTAGTTTAGAACTCCAATGACCAGAAGTATGTGCAGGTCACCCGGATATATGTTTTGAATTATGGCTGTAACATTATCAAAAATGCAAAAATTGGGTGCTGGTCTATTTAAAGAAGAATACACCAGCACTCAAAGTACTGAAAGACTGACAACTTTCAGTACGTCAGTCATTATAAACTCAGGCCAAATCCCATCTTTCACTGTTGAGATGGTAATCGGAGGGTTATAAGCACATAAAGTAAAAATAAAGAACAGGTGCCAAATGGCTCTGCGATAAAGATCTGTTATTCTTTCAAGGTCATTATAGCGGTGGGTCTTGCTAGCTTACAAGTACTCATTGCATAGTTAAAATAAAGATGTATGCTTATTACCATGGACATACCGTGCACATACACACTTACACATAATGACAAACATACAGACAGACATATCTACCAAACAGTTGTGTTTTTGAACTGTGGGTGGAAGTTATAACACCTAGAGAGAATTCATGCAGGCACAGGGATAACATGCAAATTTCATTCCAAAAGCCACTTGGCCAGGATTCAAACACAGAGTGGAAAAGCTGCAAGGCAGAAGGGCTACCAGGTTTTCCACTCTGCAACCCTGCAAAAACATTTATGCTCCTTTAAGTTTTTATCATTATATTTTATTGGTATTTTGAGTCATTGACCAACACAATGTGAAATAAAGCAAAAAAGTGAATTATTTGATTAAATGCAACGGCTCAAATGGATCTGAGTCAGTTTCTTTCAAAGTGATTGCTGCAGAAAGTCTTTTTGCCATGTTTCTACCAGTGTTGCACTTTCAGAAGCCGATATTTATGGCCATTTGTTTTCGGATGGATATAATTTGCAAACATAATTTTTTAAGTTTTGCCACATATTCTCATTTTACTTTAGGTCTGGAAGTTGACCGAGTCATTTTAAGGCATGAATACTTTGATCCAAACATTTTATTTATACATTTGATTGTATGTTCAGGGTATCCTGCTAGAAGATGATCCTACATTTAAGTTTGAAGTCTTGTGCTGCTTTTAACAAGTTTTCTTCCATGATTACTATGTCTTCAGCTCCATCTAACTGTCCATCAACCGATGTATGATGCTTAAACCACTACACATATCATTCACCAGTGGGAATAATATGCACAGGCATCAGGCATGATGTGAACATTCAGATACATTAGGATAGCTGTTTTCCTTTACTTTCTTTTTTTCTTTTTTCCCCATTTTTCTGTATGTAGGTAAATAAGTTTGGTGTTGGGCCTATCATGTCAGAGTACATCTTTCACAAGTTTACTACGTGCACAAATGGCATATGGGTGACTATAAACGGGAAATCATATTCATTGTTTTAAGAAGTGGTTCTCTTAATGTCATTTCTATCCCTTTTTTTCCACCAACAAACCTGAGCTACATAAATGGACACTATTTACTGCCAAGGTACCTTCTGAAGGTCATTCGTTGCACTGGGTTTTATTTAGGGGTGTCAGAGTACAGATGACTGAATGCAAATGCATACCAAAATTCTGATTCTTAATTACCAGCCTTGTTTGATATGCTCACTGGAAGTTATTTTAGGTCAGGCATGCGTGGGTTTGTGGTGAGCACAGATGCTCTGTGTGAAAGACTAATGAAAAGCAGATATCTGAACTTTTTCCAAGCCATATTGTAGAGCAGCCTACATTCTCAACTTCTCTTAAATAAACTTATTCAAACCGATCATTTTTTAAAAAGGCAAAATGAGGGTAATTCAGCCATAAACAAATCACAGAATATTCAGAAAACATTGTTGGTAAAACATCATAACAGCCTTGGCGATGACAGAGAAAGAATCAAAAGACCAGGTCTTTCTCTGTTTGTTATCTGAAGGTTTCTGTTTGCATTGATGTCTGTGCTGAGTCTCTCTTAGTGCAGACAAACACCCATAAGCTGTTACTGACAAGCAACAGAGCTTCAAAACCACTGCCAGCATCACTGGATGATGACTAAACATTGCAATCTGTGTAAGGCAGGCAGTGTGGGAGCAAAGGCAGAGCCGTTTCAAGGCGGAAACTGTTACAGTTTGGACAATTTTTGCAGATTAACTGCAATTATAAAATAATAAAGTCTAATAAGAGTTTTGTACCATTCCTTTGTGTTCATATGCTTTTTAAGTGCCAATGAAGCGTACCAATGAAGCAGCTCTTCAGTTTGATCACCTTCCCTAATCTCACAGTTTACAGACAGTTTCCCATGGAAAAACATTAGAGGAAAAATTGATAAAGATATGATTAGATCTTAGATCTAATTATTGCAAGTTATGTCGGTGTTTCCTGAAAATTAAATCTTGTGGCATTCTGTGATCCTTGTGGTTACGGTTAATTGTAATCACTGGTCGGAGTGATGGCTAGTAAACCATTAAAAGAAAAATAATTATTATTTTGTGCGGAAAAATCTTTAGACTATTGCTCCATTGAAACACAAAAACATTTTAACCAATTTGAATAAATAACTGGACTCAACTGCATTACTTGATTAATTGGAATATGCATTTTTGTAGAAATCTGTATGTATGATTCGGTTGAATTGACTTTTGTTTTCTAAATACTTTGACATGATGTGTGCTGTGAATTGGCACTATAAAAATAAACTGAACTGAAGTGTATTGTGTTTACTCAAACATCTATATAATTCATCGGTGTTGCATGTTGTCATTGAACCACATTTTTTTCAGTGAGAGAGCGACATGATATTTAAAAGTAACTCAATTAATTATATTAGTCTTTCCATTACCAAAGACACTAACAAAGTTGTCTTTGGTGATAAAAACCACAAATCTTCTTTATATGAGCATAAAGTTTAATACTTTACACCATATTAAGATGCTGAACACAGTGAAAATCTTTTATGTAACAGTTCTGTTGTCCTGCTGGAAAGTCAACCTTTGCCTGTGTCTTAAGTCAGCCTCAAAAAGTCAGCCTTTCTGGATTGCTCTGTCCAGAATTGCCCCATGTTTCCAAAATTATGAATCAATTTTCTTCAACTTCACAACTACATGCCACTTTGCATTAATGGAGAAAATAAAATCCCAAACAAAAAAATGGAAACTTGTGCATGTGACAAAATGAAAAAAAAAAAAGAATAACTGAAAAACCAAAATTGTTTCAAAACATTTTGAACTGTACAAGACAAAGCATCTAATTACTGTGTTTTTTTTGCTTCTTGAATCTGTATTAAACCAGATATCTCCAACCTTAATCTCGAATGGACAACAGTTGTGTGAGGTCATGGTCTGGTGCCCTGTACCTAAACATTTCAGTCCTTTTTTAGAAGTCTGTATGTGGAATCTTGATGGGCAAAAGTTACGGCAAAAATGTTCAAGTTTGTTGGTGCCTAATTGTTAAATGAAGCATGAAAAAAAGAAGACATCTCACAAGTGAAATCACAGCAACTACATAAAAACAGAACAAAAATACCTCAAAGCTGTTAACAGGATTTAACCTGTTCCAACTGTGCTCAACCTGTTTTTGCTGCCCCCAGGCACTCCAGTCCTATTTATAAAAAAGAAACACACAAAAAAAGAAAAAACTGTGCACTGGGATTCCCTTCAAGCAAAGCATGCTTAGATAATATCAAAGTTACTAAGTCTTCAGGTCTTGTTTGGGTAACATTCAAACAAGATATAAAAGAAGGCATGAGAAAAGTAATGGCTTGGCGTGTAGACAACAAAGGGCCCTGCGTGCCAGTAAGAGGAGGAACTCCCTTCAGGTGAGTGCCTGTAAATTGTTCGCTTTGCACGAAACCGACACTGATCTTCTAACGCACACCTTATTCACACCTACTCCAAAAGGAGTCATTGAAAGGCCAAATGCCATCTTGTCAAAGTGATTTAGAACTGTATGGTTTCAGAGCAATCATAATGTTAATGATCCCATTTTATTTTTAGTGTTTGATGGCTATATTTGTTGCTGCTGTTGCCAGGGTTGTCTACCAGGTTTAATTGCTTTGTTTTTATAAAACATCACAAAGCAAAGTTAACAATATTAATCAGTATTTACTTTGCCACAAAGCAGTTCTTGCTGTTTTCCCTCTGGGGGTTTTTTTTTTTCTTTTAATTGAGTACTTTTTCGAATTACGTAAGATTTTTGGTAGATGAAAGTAACCCAGAGTGATTTGGGTTCTGTCAGATTCAGTAAAACAATGCATTTCACTAGTACATGAAAGAAACTGCATGTGCATGGAGTGACATTTATCTATTTCTGTGATGGTGGAGCATGTTTATGTTGAAAAAGGGAGGGAATAAAACCAGCACTTCCAAGCTGTCATGGCAGCACACTCTGCAGAGTAAAACACAATCTGACAGCAAAGTTAAATGGTATTCACTTCCTAGCAACTCACTTCCAGACCTGTTCTGGATCATTTCTTTTGACAAGACCTCAGCTAAGTTGAATTCTGAAAGTTTGTGAGTTTACTCATAATGCCTGTGAACAGAGACTGTTTACAGCATGGTTACAGCAGTGTGTGTTCCAACTACGAGAGCATGCAAGCACTGTGTTGTTTGCTTACTGATTCTCCGTGTTTTTGCACATGCGCTGAAAACAGTAATGGATCATTTCTGACGATTTAAATACACAAGCTGTCCTGAGGGGGGAAAGCTTTCTCCTACCTGCCATGCTATGAAGATTAAACATCTCCACTGTAGTCCACACATTGCTGTCCCACTTTGGCTCTCCGTGTAGCTGTATCAAATCAGCACTCAATGCTTCATTATCTTACAGGGCTTTTATGTATTTTCAAGGCACATAGTGCCATTTTATAATGCAATGTTGTTATAAAAATACTGTGCGCATCAAATATAACTTAAAAGAAACTTCACTTTGCAGACTGACAAACTAAAATTGGCCTCTTTCTGACATTATACCATTTACAACCATTTTCAGGAGCATTGGATTGAGAGCTCGTTTGTGTGAGCTCAGCAGACTGGCAGTTCAATTAGCAGTTTGCTAATTGCTGATATAGCTAGTCTTCACTTATATATTGTCCACTACTCATAAATTACAAAACGCATTGTAAGGATATTAATGCCCATTTAACATTCGCACATTCTGTAATAAAATGAAGCGAAAAGCAAAACTGTTTAAAGGAAGGGCACACCCTGAAAATAGCATCTCGACTGCAACACACAGTATTACAGCATCATGCCATTTTCCCAATGGCATATGAAATTTGATCTTGCAAAAAAAAACTTGAGAGTGGGGTTGAAGTACACCTTCCAGCAAGTCAAATGTACTAATGTAAACTGCCATTTTAATAGACACGTTTTATTGTTTTAACATTTCACTACCAATTAACTTAGCAAAGTTGACACTTGAAAACTAGAACAAAGTTTAAAGAGGCAATACTGCATTTACGATTTGGATTTTAAATGATGTGTTCAGTGCCTCCAATGTTCTTGTGATATTGGAGTGGTGCTGAGCTCAGTACTGTGAATGACGTCACACCGAACCTAATCTAACCTCACCATGCTCAGCTTGCAAGCTGTAAAACCAGGATTTGCTAAATGTTGTGCCTACTTGTATTTTCAGGAAATGTGAGAAGTACAAGCTGATAATATATCGAGCTGTATTGGGCATTTATAAAAGATTTTAGCAATGCACCCACCTATTTTGCCAGGAAAGCACTGCCCAATAGTCAGAAGTAAATGTAAAGTTTTACAAAAGATAAACTAAAATTAAAGTCTTTCATTGTGTTCTTTAAAGGTCCTATAAAGTGTTGACCATTAAAGAATTGAATATGCTGTGTAATCAAACTCCTCATTCTCTAATGATCAGGGAAAACACAGCTGCTGTCTTCCTGTTCCATGGTAATATTTGTCTCACATTACCCAGCGTCTGGGTATTTTTATTTTATTTTGTTAGAAACTGTGGAGTACTCGCTTTTAACCCAGAAAAGGAATTAGACCAAACTTGGAATCCAGAGACTCTAGTTTACAAAACCACTCTTTAGCTTATAATTTAGAAACTGTAGAGAACACATTATTTAGATGCAGAGAGACTCCTATTATTGCAACCCAGAAAAGGAATTAGAACAAACTTAGAATCCAGAAGAAATGTTTACCTCTGTCCCCTAAGCACATTACAGCAGAAACTATAATGTGCTTACCTGACCCTACCAGGTCAGGTGGAGCTGTTGGCTATGCTGATTCTTCCCAAATAAAGATATTGAAAGTTCAGTATTCACAGGTCACAAAACACAAAAACAATTTTCTCTACATTGTTTTTTTTTTCACAATAAACTAAATAAGCAATATTTGAGCAAATTAAAGCAGGCCCTCTGATTTCTGTAGAAAAGGACTGGTAAATCCTCGTACACGAAGCATAGAAGGGTCTCACAAGATGATTAAGACAATGACATAAACTGTATGTTCTCAAAATTAATGAGATAAATTGAATCACATTCTAAAGTCAAAAATTGCCTCTATGCTGTACAAGGCAGCAGCATAATAGTGGAATCTGAGCTATAAACTAGAAACATTAAACAATCTTTTGCTACCCTACGTCAGAACCTTTCCACACCTATTTTATTGCTCCAATAATCTTTGGCAAATCAGGATTGAATAATGGCCTTGGTTTGAACCACAGATTATTCAAACGAAGGTCATGGTTTTAAGGACTTTATGGAAGATGTATCTTTCATAAAGTTATAGGATCAGTTAAATACAACAAAAACCTTTGGACAAGTTAAGGAAGATACTGTCTACGAATCCTTCACACCAAGTGGAAGGATTCGATTTCTTCAACTATATCCAACAACATCTTAATGAATAAAAGTAATACTTCTGGAGTTCATGGAGATTTGTTTAAGTAGGTAGATGCCGTAATAATCTCTAAGTCCAGCAATTAGAACTTTTCTTCAAAACATCCAAACTATTTTAATAGCTATTTTACACTAGCTATGATTCCAGATTTGTGTCTCTGTTAGGTCTGCTATGAAGAGAATAAAACATTAATATTAATATTTTTTTTCCATGGACTAAGATGACACATTGTACCATATTTCATAACTTCTGGTATAATAATTGGTGTTACAGTTTTAGTGGATATGACAGACTTTCAGATTTTTTCTTTCACTAACTGAACTCAAGCTGCAAGGACATTTTTGCAACAAGACCTTAAACATTTTCCATACATATGTATAAATTCCCTTCTCACCCACCGCGGGTGGTTCTTATCCTCTGAGCTCGGGTCCTCTACCAGAGGCCTGGGAGCTTGAGGGTTCTGCGCAGTATCTTGGCTGTGCCAAGGACTGCACATTTCTGGACTGAGATGTCTGATGTTGTTCCTGGGATCTGTTGTAGCCACTGCTCCAGTTTGGGGGTTACTGCTCCGAGGGCCCCGATGACCACAGGCACCACTGTGGTCTTCACCTTCCAGGCCCTCTCCAATTCCTCCCTGAGGTTCTGGAATTTCTCCAGTTTCTCGTGCTCCTTTTTCCTGATGTTGCAATCACTTGGTATTGCTACATCTACCACAACGGTTTTACAACGGTTTATCTACCACGACAATGTCTGGTTGGTTCGCCCTTCTCATTCTGTCTGTCTGGATCTGGAAGTCCCACAGGATCTTAGCTCTGGCGTTCTCCACCACCTTTGGGGGTGTTTCCCACTTTGATCTCGGGGTTTCCAGTCCATATTCTGCACAGATGTTTCTGTAAACTATGCCTGCCACTTGGTTATGTCGTTCCATGTACGCTTTCCCTGCCAGTATCTTGCACCCTGCTGTGATGTGCTGGACTGTCTCAGGGGCCTCCTTGCACAACCTACACCTTGGGTCTTGTCTGGTGTGGTAGATCTGGGCCTCTATTGCTCTGGTGTTTAGGGCCTGTTCCTGTGCGGCCAGGATGAGGGCCTCTGTGCTGTCCTTGAGTCCAGCTTTTTCCAGCCATTGGTAGAATTTACTGATAACAGCCACTTGGGTTATTTGCTGGTGGTACATCCCATGTAGGGGCTTGTCCTCCCATGATGGTATCTCTGGCACCTCAACCTCCGTTCCCTGTTGTCTGAGACATTCACTGAGCACATTGTCTGTTGAGGCTTTGTCCCTGAGGTATCTATGGATCTTAGATGTATGATAGGTGCTGAATCTCTCCCAACTAACTTTCTTCACATTTTCATTGTCTGAAGAGCTAAGCCTTTCCCAACGTAGCTCTCTACCCCACAGGTACTGAGATCCTTAAGCCTGCTGGATATGACCCTATATCACACAGATCAAATCCATTAAACAGCCACTTCCCCCTATTACAACTGGCTGTTGACTTCTGATCTGATTATGACTCAGTCTTTAGGAGATCCTTTGGTGAGCCGGGAACTCTAAGAGAGAAATGTTTAGACACAATGCAGGCCCTTTCCCATCAGTTGACTTGGTCATGCCCAGCTTGTGAAATTTCTAAGGGAGATGGAAACAATGCGTTTGTAATCTGATCTCCATTCAGTATCAAACAGTGAGCAACAGCAGGACACAAAACAATAAAAGAACATTCATAGTTTCGAGAAGGGCAAGAACATAATGCCTTAGTGAGTGTAAAAAAGAAACCAAATATCAGATATTTTTATTATTATTATTATTATTATTATTATTATTATTATTATTATTATTATTATTATTATTATTATTATTATTATTATTATCATTATTATTTTCAAATTGGAGCAATTGTTTTATATGTGCTATAAATTGATTTAGTTAACTTTAATCATTTTGTAAAATTTGCATTAAAACAGCTGTTTGTTACTGACAAGAATTTCAAGGATCAAATGTCATCTGAGACACTAGAATGTTGATCTCTCTCACACACAAAAAAAAAAAACAATTAACAGTCTCATCAAGTTACAAAGAAAGCAAAAAAAGAAAAAAGAACTACTGATATTCCTCACAACTCAGATCTAATTTAGAGTATCTTCTGGAATGAATGCAAATTTCCCAGGCTAAAGGAATGTGATGATTGTACCACCCTTCAAAAAAAGTCCAGCAAAAGAAATATTCATGTATCTTGTTCAGCTACAACTTATTTGGCTCAGTTCATCTAAACATATTCCATAAGTATACATTCATTGCAGAAAAGGTGAGTCCAGAACAACAACAGACTAATGAATGCTTACAGTTGAAAAACCAGCAAACACTCCCTGATAGTAGGAGGTGATGAGCTCTTTTTAGAAAAGCATAAACACTGTGTGACTCATGATGACACATTGACTCAACTTTACAAAAACAATTTTCTGTGGCTTCCTTTGGTAAACACAGCATTAAAATATGATAGAGAAGGGTGTTGTTTGAAGTCATATAAAAAGAACAAAACAATAAGAGCGTTGAAAAGAATGAAAGTTGTTTTTAACTGCTTTCACATGACAAAAAGTAGTGTTACTTTTAGTTTAACATTTTTACTGGTGATGGCAATGATTGGAACACGAGTGTAAACTATTTTTAAACTATCACTTTTATACTCAAATGGGACAGAATGAAATGGTGCTACAGTGGTGAATTTAATACATTTTTGCTCTCTGTTTTGGGATATTCTGACATATTTCAAAAAAAGGCTTATGCCAGAGTTAATTCTCATTTAATCTTGAGCAAAATAAAATAAAAAATGTAATTGTTTTTCTGTTGTGCAGGAGAAACGAAGTCGTATCTTCAGACATGTGCTCAAGCAGCACATGTTAGCAAAGCAGCATTCATCACATCTCTTGATAACAAAACTGAAGGACTTCTTGTCAAAAAAAAAAAAGTGACACTCCCTGATTAACAATGTCTGCCCAGCTGCTTGTGTAACCATACATTGTACTGGGCAATAGCTGGTAATCCCCTTAATTTTTCATTTTGGGTTTGGGCTTTATAACTCAAATATGCAGCTAAGCATCCGGAAAGGATGTTGTTAGCTGTCAGCCTGCTGGTATGTCTGGCTAGATGTTCCAACATCAAGTTAGATGTTGGAACTAACTTCTAACAGCAGGGTGGCAAGAGGCAGTCAAAAGCAAAAACCCAGCAGTCCCTTTCTATTTGCTTGGTGGCTGTTAGTTAAACATCACATAGCATTTTAACTACTCAAATATGCACCCAGGATGTGATCTAAATGTTTCAGATACTCACTCAGAAGAAAATGTTTCAAAGAAATGTTTAAATTATAAAACACATTGAGCCTCTTTAAAAAAAATGTAATGTTTTTCCCTTATGTCGGCTCATCATTAGCATCTTACACTCATGCATCATTTGTTAAAAAAATATCAATCTGCCAAGCATCCAAGCACTGTTTTTTTTCCTTTTTTTTTTTCCTGATTTGAAGTCGTCCCAAACTTTTGAAAACCTTGAGGTCTTTGCTAATTTCTCAGTGAAGAAGGAAACTTGTCCAACTTTTTTATTTTGATGGTTCAGTTTGAACAAAGTTGAGTGTCATAAAAAGGGAAGGTGATGGAACATGGTGGTAAGCATGTCAAATGAGTAAGTAATTGCAAAAAAAAAAAGTTTATCCATTTGAAAATGACACATCTTGTCTTTGTAGTGAATTTAATTGAAGATAGGTTGAAAAGATTTTGCAAAGCATTGATTTCTGTTTTTATTTGTTTTACAGAACCTCCCAACTTCATTGGAACTGGGGTTGTATGTACACCATGTACAGCATACAGCTTACAAACATTTTCAAGATACTGAGTCAAAATACTTTTTTCTGCCATACACAGGAGTCATATAATGCCACATCAGAAGACTAAGTTTCATATTTGCATGAACCTTTAAAAGTTACTATAAATTGCTTCTAATTTATGGAAATAAATTATGTTGCATAATTAGTTTTACAACAACAAAACACTATCTCACGCAAACACTCTTTGTTGAACTGAAAACAATAAAATCAACAGTAGCAGCACATATCGTTTCGTTGAAGACTGTTTCTTGAAAAGCCTGGGTGTACATATTGCACCTTTATCAAGTGACAGGTTATATTTGGTGAGTCATTGCAATTTGTTTTATCTTTAAGAACAAACTGTGACAAAATAGAATAGTTATATAACAATATCTTATGCATACACAATAAGGCACAGCAAACTCTGAAAATTAAACTTGTTCAACACCTGAACATAAACATGGTTTCTGTTGTACCAAAGAAACAGTTCCAAAACAAAAGCAGAGTTTCTTCTGCGGGGGCTGTCAGTTAGGGTGAGGCCCGGATCCAAACAACCCAATGAGAAGCAATGAGACACACATTCATACAAGCAACCTTGAAATTCCTCAGTATAATCCGTTGGGAGATTTCACAGCTTATCTAATAAGATGACTGATGACCGGACACAAGGTAATGACACAAACATTGAAAATACTAAACAGTAATGACGAATGTCTCCATGCAAGAGAATTCTATGATTTGAGATTGGTGTTGACTTGGGTGACTGCTGTCTGGCACGCGATGTGGGATTAAGGACATAAACAAACCTGTGTCTGGCTCCGCCCAAGACTCACATGCCCAAACTCCCTCAGTCAGGAATGTTTCCCCAGGTCCACAAAGACGCAGGTTTACAGGTATACTATCTCAGACCTTGTCAATAAAAGTACAGCTCAAAGAAATATGTGCATTCCACATGAAATAAATAACATTATGCATTTTATTTTCCATTTAGAAATAAAGCATTGGATCAAAAAAGAAGGAAAAACATGGAGGGAGAAACTAATAGTGATTTGTTTTGGAAAAATCATTTTTTGTACTAAAAATAAGATTTACCCATCTTTAAGGAACCTGTTTGGTCCTCTGATCCCCAGTTGTGTGTTAAAGTTTATGGAGAAAACATCGATCCATTATCTGAACCTGCTTGTCCTTGCAGGGCTTTGGGGCCTGATCCAGAAGTTATCAAGTTGGAGGGGGGTAAGCCTTGGACATGTCACCAGTTCATCACAGGGCAAAACAGAGTTACAAAGGACAAACAATTGAACACACACATAAAATCGCACAGAAAGAACAATTAACCCAATAATCATGTTGTTGCACTGCAGGAGGAAGTTGGAACCCAAGATTTAAGTAACTCTGAATGCGGCATGGTTGTTGGTTCCAGGTGGGCTGATCCGTGTCCTGCCCAGAGGGAAATTTAACATACAAACACTACATAACATATATGCAGGTGTCTGAGACTGAAACCCTTCACCCAGAGAGGAGCCACCACCCTGAAAAGCAAATAATAATAATAATAATAATAATAATAATTGGATTATTATTATTATTATTATCATTATATGCATATTTCTAAATATAAACATATAAAGATAATTGTAAACAGTTATAAATGATATTATAATTAAATAAACGTTGATGATGCTTGCTTCAGATAGTTCTCAAAAGCTTCACATAGTTTAGTGAATGTAATGACCTGCAACTTTTATCTTGCTTTCTGATGTTACATCTGCTTCTGTCTTTGTCACCATTTACAGTGAGTAAACAAGTGGTTTCAAGATCTTGATGTACAATCAAACCATTAATTTGCTTTACTTCACCAGCAGTAATATCAGTAGTGAGAAGTATTGGGAAAACTGATACGTTTTTACTGCTCGGTAAGACGTTATTCATAAGTCTATAAACGTCACTAAATAAAAAAAAAAAAAAAAAAAAACTCTGCAATCGCGTCTATTGTCTGTGTATGTCAGGCGGGAGAGACATAGACAAAGAGACATTGAAAGATAGAGAAGGACTGCCATTTCCAGCAAACCTTTTCAAAGTAAGCAGGGCGGGATTTTAAGGAAGAAACTTGAAATGAATGACTGTGCTGGGAGAGTTAATGGGAAACAGTTACAATGAACTTGTGTGAGGGTTTATCTGAAAGTTAAAAACTAAAAACGGCAAGGTATGCTTTCTTTGTACCAGAACAAGCCGGGCTGGCTCTAGTTCTTTTGTGCAGACACACACACACACACAAACACTTATGCAATGGATGGATGGATGGATGGATGGATGGATGGATGGATGGATGGATGGATGGATGGATGGATGGATGGATGGATGGATGGATGGATGGATGGATGGATGGATGGATGGATGGATGGATGGATGGATGGATGCTTTATTGAGGACTATTAAAGTCTGTACAATGAACGTGTTATAATTACCTTTAAATGACATCTTTAATTATATATTTCCAACAGATAGTCAGTTATAAAAATGATATATTCTTACTCTTTGGGACAACTTTGAAAATAGTGCAAAAGTAATCATGGGATTACTTTGCATGCTTTTAGCAATGCTTTTCTTTTAGTTATTTACACAATATGAAAGTAAACATATCTGCGACAGAATCAAATATTGATTGCTTTACAGCTTTCAATGGCCTTGCTAAAAATAAAAAAAAAAACATAAGAAAAAAAAGCTACATCCACAGTGTACTGGCAGATCAGATCATCACTAAACAGTGTTATTATACAACACAATGATATTCACTAGCTAAATACCAAAGTACACCTTTGTGATTTTCTTATTGATGTTCATAATATTGTCCTATCTTACATACACAGGTCTGCAGCATGTTGTTCTAACCTGAGTTGTTAAAACAACCTCACTGCTGTGGAAGTACAACCTGAGGTGGGTCTTCGTAGGTCTTAATGCGTTGAGTCTCATTTTAATAGAAGATCAATATTAGTTTGAGGATTACCGTCAATTTCTGCACATTGAGAAATTCAAGTCCTGTCAAGTAGTTTAAAATGATTTTGCATGAATTTGTCTGTTTTTTTCATCCAGATTAGCAGGTTTGAATTTACAGGGATCCATGATTAGTTGAACATGTTGGCCTAAATATGCAATAGTTTTCCTATTTACCTAAAAATATGCAACTACTTCAAAAATGTTATATTTGCTTATCCCTGTGTTTATGCTTCCTGTTTCCTGTGCTGCTGTTCAGCAGCCGTTGTGGGAAGAAACACTGCATCAGGAGAGCAATTAAACATCAACAAGGAATAAATAACAGAAGAAAGGACATTTATTCCAAGAGTAAGTGTTTTCTTGTGGATTAATCAATCTCACTGTTGACATCTGAGGATAGCTTAATGTGTTGGAAAAAATGTTGTTAACTGCTCTGCATATATAGACATGCAGGGTAAATCATTACCCTACCTTGCTTCTTTATCTTAATGAGCTCAGCCCTTTCCTGCTAAATTATAGTCATTAAGAAACACTGTGGTCTCCCCTTAAGCATATCTTGGAGTGAAAGTGACTTTCATGACATAGCTCTTTAGCTGTAGGGTAATTACAGTAAGCTGTGTTTATGTCAACTAATAGGCCCCATGATGTTTATTGATTGACCTCAACCAAAGCAGCGAGCGTAAGGGATGTTAGCCTGATGCAGGTTGCTTAATAATAGACATTGATATACAGTATCGTGCCTCTTGTCTCACAGGCAATGCACTTTCTCAGTTTGGTCTCCTTATTGCTGCAAGAACTTAGCCTGCCCTCTGTAAGTGCATTGGATCTCCTGGGTGGTCTCAGGGCTTCAGCTGTGTAATACTGGTATCTTGCTGTTCCAAGGACGAAGTGAAATACAGTGGAAATGTCTCATTTTAATCAGATCGGAATAGCACATGAGCTCGAATGGACTGATCAGAGGTGATGCCCGTATTTGTGGTTTGGGAAAGGCTTTTGAGTTCAGCTTGCCAGGCAGATTACAAAAGAGAGCCAAAGTGGAGTGGGATGTTGTGCAAGAACCAGTTATAATCCGATTGTGGAGGTCCGTCTGGTCTTTGACCTGGACCTGGACTCCTTTTGGGAGGATTGAGAAGAAGGTGTGGTCTCCTCTCGTCTACCCCATTTCCTGCCTACAACACAAGCTCTAATTGAAAATTTGGGTGGGCTTGTTTATTTACATGGCTGAAATGTGGCGAGGTTGTATTTATATTTTCATGGCGTGTTCTCAGCAGTACCGCATTACAAAGCCTTCCCATGAGAATGCCATGGGAGTGGAAGAGGAGCATAGAGCTGTGGAGCAATACCAGGGCTTAATATATCTGTGCATCTGGTATGCATGGTTTAGAAAATTATGGACATTGAGATTCAATTTCATTTGTAGCCAGCAATGCACGGATTAGGAAGTCAAGCATGTCAAGCATGTCTCCATTGCTTTAATATTTAACTAGCTCCATCTAAAGATTACAGTGTCTAGAAAAAGTGTTCCCCCTTGAACTTATTCCCCTTAGGTGAATTTTTAACCACAAATGTCAGTGTATTTTATTTGGATTTTTTTGTTACAGACCAACAGAAGATAGCACATAATTCTCAAGTGGAAGAAAATTGTTTTATTCTTTTTATATAAAATAACATTTTAAAAGTGCTGCATCAATTTATATTCAGCTTCCGTTACAGTTATGACCTTAACTTATTTATCGTAACCAATTGTAAATAGGGTTCAACATTCTGTAATTTAATCTAATATGACTCCAGATGGATGGATGGATGGATGGATGGATGGATGGATGGATGGATGGATGGATGGATGGATGGATGGATGGATGGATGGATGATGGATGGATGGATGGATGGATGGATGGATGGATGGATGGATGGATGGATGGATGATGGATGGATAAATGCACTCACATACACACACTCACATGCATGATACACACAGCACATTAGAATACAGACAGAAATGTTAGCTAGCTTGGCTAGCTAGCTAGTTTCAAGAAACATGCTCTTTCGCACTCCTCCACCCCATGCCCACACATACACACACACCCACGTACACATAATGGACAATGACATGGTCCCAACATTGCTGTTGTAAAATATGTTGCTGTCATTTCATTTTAAAAATGTTGTGCAAATCGTCACAAATGTTCTACCATTTCTTCTAAAAAAGCTTAAAAACGTAAAAAATGAAAATATTTCAAACATGAAATAATACTTGTGTGAAGTAAAACACAGCAGAAAGTATCATACTAAACATTATTTTGAATCAAAATAATGTCTGAAATTAAGACCCACTCATGGAAGACTGTGTCATGCATCAGACATATTGACCATATATTTTGGACCACTGTGCAGAAATGACACATGCACATAACCATGAATATATGATCCAATTCAAAAAACATGGTGGTGGCTGCATAACTTTGTAAGGAAGCTTTTCTTCGATGTGACAAAATATGAAAAGGTTAAATCAATATTATTGCACCTACTTTTGCTGTGGTCTTCTGGCTGACAAATCTCTCAAGTGCTATTAATATGAGTAGTCAAAACTTTCTTCGAGTTGTATCAGACTGGTTGAATTGTGTGTTTGTGTATGATTAGCTGAGTAGCTAAAGGTACATCCTTTTAGAAGAGACATGGTCATGTATTTATGGATCTATTCCCATAAATACATGAAAAGACAGACATATGCACACACACATGCACACGCAAATAAGTACTCTGGGGCTCTACCGTCCTCTCTACCCATCTGCTACAGACCACACACCCAGACCACACAGAGTCTGAGAACAGTTCAAGAGCCACTCACTTACGAAATAACCTCAGAGCTACTACTCCGACCACTTCTGTTTCTCTGAATCTGTTACTTGATTCATAAAACAAAAACGGGGGAACGTATGTTAATGGAAGACTTTCAATCCACATAAATCTATTTATGTGGATCGTCACATTGTCATTTAGCTTCACATTAGTGGCACTTATATTTTCTCCTTCCATTCACAATAACAACATCCAAAGGGTAAGCAGTGACAAAATGCAAGAATTATAGTTATTAGTTTGACCTTTTCCAATAGATGGCAATATATCGCTCTCTGCTGGCCATTTTTCTCACTCCACCTTTGTCCATACACACAACTTTGTTGAATCTTTCACATTTTTACACTTGCTGTTTGTTTCTTTAAATAAAAATAAAATGTAGATTGTTAAGAAATGCTGAATTTCCTACACTGTGAACTAATATTTCTGTCTAATATCCCTTGTGTTCAAAGGTCATGCACATTCCCAGACAAATTAAGCACACAATGTAGCCCCATGTTTCAGTGCCAGGTAATGCACCATATTGTTCTGCTTATCAAGTTTTATCTGTTTACAGTTATGTGTTTTCCATTACGCTGACTCTCCTTATCCGATAACTGTTGGTCCTTTCCTGTCATCATAATGTATTGAGACAGGAGCATTGTTGTCTGAAGACATTTGTATAAACAAAGACGTCTCAAACAATTCACTTGGATTATTTGTGCTAATAAAATCGTAATAGATTTTTTGAGAGAAGTTCTCATGGTTTTGGTTGATCACATACAGATAATTATTCATGCTACAACAGGAGGCTATAATCATTTTAAATATAAAGTACATGGGGAGCGATGAGGAAATAGGAACTTTGCTTCCAGGTCAGCTTACAGGCAGTTGCCCATTTTGTTATGACAAATGTTTATTTTTATTTGCTATCTCTCACATTTTTACGACTGCCTTGCTAAGATATGCAATTGGTTTATGAGAATATGTACTTTCAGGAACGGGTGGAGGAGAAATGACTCTTGAGTTTTTATGCCCTAAGTCAAAAATGTACTTATTAACATAATTTTAACTATCTGCAAACTTTTAGTGATATTGTTTCGTTTTCTTCCATAGATAAAAATCAACACGGTTTCCTACTCTAAATGTGTGTGTATTTACGGGAAGACAGAAAGTTTGACAAATAAATAAATAGAAAAAGACAAACTCCAAAAAGAAAATTTCTAAGCTGAGATTTAAATCAGTTTTCCCCCTATAGCTCATGTTTCCTTGCCCATATGACATAATAAGTGTTTTCTGTAATATAACTTTGATTTTCAGAATTTAACATTGTACTTTATGCTGACATTAACAGGAACCAGATTTTTGTGACAAGAGTTTCCTGATGCTTGTGTGGATTCATTATATTTTTTGGGTGTATTTTTCAGTTTAGTCAAAGTCAGTAAAGTTTTCCTGGTCAATAATATTAAGAATTAAAACGACCTTTTCTTAATCAACAATTACTGACTCTTAACTTAGAGATTAATGACTTTGAGATCTTCTCTAGTTTTCCTAGTCTTATTCTAAATGGACATCTAAATCCATGATTTTTTTGACAATTATCTTTTGCTACTTTTCGTTTACATTTTTTCTTTATTACAGGCTGTGATGACATGACAAAACAAACATGACAAACCTGACAAAACAGTAAGGATGAAGCCCTCAAGCAAACAGCTGAGGTGACAAAAAAACATCTATTCAATGAAAAGCAATTGATGGACTAATTCATCACAAATAAACTTTATTTGCTGTTCTGAAACAACTACCAAAAGACACCATTATTTATTAAGTTAGATAGTGCATGTCAGTAGCTAAAAATGAAGCTTCATTATCAGCTTGGCTGCAGCTTGATGAGTTGCATATTTTTAATTACATGCCAGGACCATGACAACAAGTAGTCATGAAAGAATGAAAGATTCAACCTCCAAAATCATTACGAATTCAGGAAGACAATTTGGCAAGTCGACACAACATCAAATGTTGCCTAAAGTGACGGCAGGAAAACACATTTTCTGAACTAGCATCACAACTGCAAAACAGTAGAGTTTGCTGAATTTTAGCAGAACATGAAATGATATTTGATGAGATAAGATAGTCAGTAACACATTCTCTAAGATATTATGTAAAAAAGGACAATATATGGAAAAAGCACCTCATAGTCACTGTCACAGAGTGTGTGGTAGACTTTACACTACCAGTTCTTTGTGGGTGAAACTTTATTTCTCTGCTTGCAAGCATCGGCTATGTTCCCCCAATTGGAGCTTAAGCTACATTAACCAGCAGATGTCAGCAAAGCACAAAAAGGTGTTTTCTATGACACAAACTCAATACTTTCTTGCATGAAAACCTTGCTGTGTTTTCACAAATTATCTTTTAGATGTTTTTGGTTTGTTTGTTTGTTTTGTTTTTGGCATATGAGCAATTAATCAAGTGACAATAATACTGGAATAGAGAAATTTAAAAATATAATCACTGCAGAGGCCTATAATAATGTTTCCGTTTTTTAATCATTTAACATTAAATCTTCAGTGGGATTTACTTGTATTCTGTATGGCTGTAGAAACAAAAAGAGATCTGAGAAAAGGGAACCGGTGTAGACAAATTTTATTGTCATACACCACATATAATATAAAGAATGCTGACAGGCTGATGATTGATTCAGTAGAATATGTTTCTCCAATATGACAGCAAATGAAACATGATTTGGAGTTCTTGACTGTTATACAAAGATAAGTTTTGAATGACAACATGAAGAGCAAGATTTGCTTGAACAAGTCAGAATTAAGTTCTCTGCTCTATGAATACACTTTGCAAAGTGTTTAATGAATACAACAAATGACTTGTATGTTGAGTGTGTGACTGCTGCGCTGGCATGAATGGGATAAACTCTTTATTTGGTGGAGAAACGCACACAGGAATTAGAGAGTTTTATTTCACTTGGAGGTAGAGTTTTTTGGCGCTTGGACCATGACTGTGAATGAACTGGTCAGGATGAGGATTGGTTTTTTGTGGAGTGGAGACTGGAAAGGAGAGAAGCTTTAAGGAGCCTGGGAGGACCAAGTTGGAGATGAGGAGGAAAAATAATATTTTGGGTTTTATTCTTTTATTAAAAAAATATATGAGCATCCCTTCGCTAGGATTTCAGCTCAAGAGCTTCAAGCAAAGGACACAAACAATGTCACTAGTAGCAACAGCTTCTACAGACGGAAAAACTGAAAGCCTAACTACGAATGATGTGGCTTCCTGCAAAAGGGGAAACACCATGACAAATGCTTGAATGTATGTTTTTTTTCTTCTTTTTTTTAAATCTTTCTAACCAAGTATCACTCTCATTCTTGCTCTCAGTGTCTGCAAATATTGACAACACAGAGATAAAATGTTTTGACTAGAATAAGGACAGCTTTTATTTAAACGCTGGTTTAACGAAAAGTTTTTTGATTGTCATGATTTTCAGGATGTCCTCTGATTTGCTCTTTACTGTAAGTTATTAAATGTGATGTGAAATAGGTGTCTGTATTTGAGTCACCGATGCTGTAGGTGGGGGAGTCACATGTTTTATCCTAACTCCATAAATGTCAATTCCTGACAACAGTAATACCACAACTGTGAACCCACGCACACAAAGGCATCTGGTCCTTCACTATGCATACTCGTGCATATGCACATATGCAATGCTGACAGCAAGAATAGGAACTCATCAGCTGAATCATTTTGCGTTCTTGACTGTGATATAAAGACTGAATTTTACTCATCAGACAATCCGGAGGCTCACTGACAAGACATTTGAGGAAAAAGGATTTATGGCTGATGTAAAAAGAAAGCATTCCAGACTTTGATTTTGGTCAAAGTTTGTGAAAGGGATGTGGTTTAAGTGTTAGGGAAGTAAATGCAGAGATCGAAACTCAGGACCACAGAAGAAAAACATCACAATGTTTAAATCTCCTCTACCTTGCCTTTTGACATTAAGGACATCAGCAGAAAGAGGAATTTTGCCAAAATAATCAGCACATTCCATATTTGTGGCATAGTTAGGAACCTAGTTTGGCAATATTTGTATAATATTTAGGCTGTGAGCATCTGCATCAGAGAGCCCCAAATTCAGAACCTGTAGGATGGTTTTACCGTTCCATTTATTCCAAATGAATGGGAAGAAATATTTTTTCCACTGCAATTACAGTAATGAATTTTAACTGGCTTGGCTTTTCTGACTTAACTTTACTTCTGGTAACACTGCATTGCTAATGCGATTCCAGTTCCTCTACAAAGAAGTCAGACTGCAAGAAAGATAAACAAGCAAGAGAAAAATACTAAAAGTTCCAGAAGAAACTTTTTTACTTTAAGAAGAAAAGCGCTAAGAGAAAATAGCTTTGCTTTATTTTACATTTGAGGGACACGGCAGAGACAGCAATTTGAACGTAAACCTGCAAATCTATTTGCAACATACTAAAATACTTGAAGAATGGCATGTTAATTTATCTTTCTTGGTAATTAACTATTTTGAGGAATAACAGAGGTAAATGATTCTCAAAATAAAATAAAAAAAAATTGTAATGTATATTATATGATAATAATGATGACTGTCATGATTATCCATTCAGTAGACAAATTCAGAACTTTCTCAACATAAGTGTCCCATTACACTTTTTCTCAATATTTATCATAAATCTTGCTCTTATTGTCCAACCATGAGTTCATGACCTTAGATTCAAGCATGCTGGAGTCGTGCAGTGGCACTATGACGCAAAGTACGCTAGTCAGTCCACCTGCAAAGAGACAATGTGGATGAATAAAAAAAACAAAACAGCAAAGAAATGTGGGTTTAAATTCATCAATGGTAAGATAAAACAATTGTTAATTATAATGGCAAACACTTTAGATCAGCACACCCAGGTACTGAAGTGAGACAATAACTTCCCTTTTAATATAAATATATACTTATAAATGAGAGTAGGTTAGCTTGGGTAGTTTTTATTTATTTATTTTTTTTTTTCATATCAAGTTTCATAATTTGAAAACTGTATTTTCTATTAACTCAGGCACACTTTACCTGATAATAAATTGACTCGGTGAAAACTATTTGAAGTATAATTGTGAACCACTGCTCTAAATGAAGGACCTCATGCATGGGAATTGCTGCTCCTTGTGTGCAAAATCTGCACTCTGACCATAAAGGTAGTTTTCCTTCCCACTTGTGAGGCCACTAGTTTCAGGTCAAGAGGAACAGGTATCATTTCCCCGTAAGTTACGGGATGAGTGCTATTTTCCAGTCAACGTGGCCCACATCCACTGAGACAGAGCTTAAACCACAGATTGTTCTCCGATAATTTGCTATGCACCATTTGTCCACTTCTGTTGTGTGGGTAAATACCACACAGAAAGTTGTAGCTACAACTTCTGATACGCCGCATGTCGTCAGGGTTAGGTAAAAAAAACAAAATGACCTCCAAATTGCACCGTTTTAAAAATATTTATTATTACCCTTGAAGAAGTTAAACTATACAATATTTCACAAGGAACAGAGGAGTCAAAAGGCCAGAATAAACAAGGGATGTGCCGATCACACATAAAAACAAAACAAACAACAAAAAAATTACTCTTAGAACCAATCACAGTGGTAAGTTATCTTTTTCTGTAAGCATATGTCTTTTGTCTTCTGTTTTTATCTTGCATGCCAAGTATTGTAGACCATAAAGTAAATGCGCTGCATTAAGAGTGGACAACCAGAAACTGTCCTCAGGGCCAGTTAAAAAAAAAAAGAAGAAAGAATTACTGTTGGCTGCAAATAAGTATTCATTCACACTGGCTTATCTCACAGACGTATCAATGTTTGTCTTAGGGGCCATTCTTCCTGTGCACCTGTGCTAGTACTTCCTGTCTCAGTTTGCCCTCCGCTCCGCTCATCTCCCCCACCCTCAAACCGCATCCTTCACACTGTCACAATAATATTTGCTGAAGAAGAAAAAAAAAAAAAACTCTTACAACCCAGTTTCTGATACAACAAGCATGTAAAAACTTACAGGGTCTTCCCCATCTCAACCCCTCAGTGCCTAAATTAATCATTTACAGTACACATGGCTGCAGCAAGGTTAAGGCACAATAGAAATTCACAGCTTTACATTCACATTGATACTCTTCCTGCTTATGTGATTGTGTGGCAAGTGGGCATTTTTGGCATGCTTTTCACTCCTGAATATGCTGTATGGGTCTCTGGGGCGGATAGTCAATAGCTGGAGCGGTGTTTGGTTCCTGAATGTGATCGTAGGCTCTCAGGTAGTGCCCAGTGTTCTGCTGGTAATAGTAGATCAGTTTCTTGGCAAACATTGGTTCTATCTGAAATGAAATGAGACACAACATAGGAGCGATTAATCTAAAAATGGGACCTAAAAGTGCATATTCATATTGATTTAAACAGCAATATTTTTTCTTTTTACATTAATTTTATTTTTTCTTAAAAGTGCAGATACGAGTTGCTTCAATAGAGTCTTATCAGAGTATCTTATTAGACGTTGCAGTTTCTTTCAAAGACCTCATTGGTGAAATGTTTAAATCCATTACAACTATTATTCATGAAAATACTGCATCACTAACAAACAGTTCAGATAATAATATAGATGCATGTTTCAAGAAAGGGGAAAAATGGGTGAAATTTATGTGAAAACTTCAAAAACTCTCACTTTCTACAGAGCACAATAAAGCAGTCTCACTTCAGCATTTTGTAAGGACGCCACTACAAACTCTAAAAAAAATATCAATACCTGAAAGGAAAAGTAAATGTATCTGTTTTTATGTTTTGCTTGCAATCCATTTAGTTTCTTGCTTTCTCAAGTTATCTCGAAACTCTCATTTGTGACTTTTGACTGGTACTTTTTTAATCTGCTTTAAAATAATGAAATAAGATCACATCATGGTACATAAATTAATTCATTACAAGTACGACGACTGCTAGCTATTAATCAAATAAGTAGTTGATTATTGACAAATAAATATTAATTGCAATGTTAAAAGATCCCAACTTGGCTTGAAAAATTATTCTATCCGCACATCACTTTATTTAAAAAGATACTATTGACTCTGCTTTGTTCATTATATAATGTTTTTAGCATCTTCTCTGCTTTTAAAAACTGCTTTTGTAAAATATTTTTGTTCCACATTTACCTGCGCTGTGATGAGCTTCCTGGGGCGTTGCGGGTCTGGATATTCATCTCCAAAGCAAAGGACCACCTGGTGTCGTGGTATGTGGCGACCATTATGGACAAAATCTTGTAGATCTGAAAGGGGATCAAGAGAAGTTTAGTGCTAACTTGACATTTGACCCCACAAAGACACTAAAATGTCACACTGAACATTTAAAAAAAACATTCATCAACCCCATTTTAACTGTATGTCATGTCCTCAGTCACAAAGACATTTCTGGTAACTACTAGTAAGTTTGTTGGAAATTCAGAGCGAAATGGCATTAAAAAAAAAAAAACGGTCTCTTGTGTGGTGTGGACCACATGTGGGTGGGGACTCCACACACTTTGGCCCCCTGATGAGAAGATGAGCAACGTCTTTGTGCTACTTCAACACTAAGAGTGGGAATTACCCAACTCAAGTACCTGCAGCATCTCTTTCATCATTGTCATCTCATTCCCAATGACCTCAACTGTTGTTTTTGAATGGCTAGTGGAGCATTATTGCTTCAAAACTGTTTGCTACAAAGCAAACATATTTTATCAGTTTAAAGGGGAAATAATCTGTATTTAAAAGGTGGGAGAACTCCTACGGCATAGTTCTCCAATGCTTTTTATGATGAACTTGAACTACTAACAGTACAAATTAATGCTGTACAAAAGCAGTCTAAGATCTATGACAAATAAATGTTAAAATCTTCTGACCAATTTTAAAATGTACAGAACACCTGGAATAACCACACATACTGTGCACTTGAGTGGTCTTGATCTATAGTTGAGGAGGATTTTCTATCACATTTCTTTAACAATAAATTGTATTATCAGTACAGATCCAATACTTGATCATTAAAAAAATATATATTTTGTTTTATTCAATTTTTTGTTTAGTCATTAACACTGATTTGTGAATTGCAGAAAAAGAGCAGAAAAAACCCAACAAACATGAAGTGTGAACTAGTATTATGTCCATACAGAAACTACTTTCAGGAAGTTTGATGCTTCCACAAACTTTGGCTAATTCAAGTCTCAATTCTTGAGCTGCATCATGAGAAAACGTCAAAGACAGCACAACTGGGCAAGCATGAAATATGTTTTCAGCGAGATTGCTCCAAAAGACTTTTCAGACAAGAAATTGTCACATCTTAGCAGTGCTACATGTACTGAAATAATTTGAGGAAACTGAGCGTCCAGAGAAGAAAAGAAGAAGTGGCAGGCCTAAAATACTAGCAGATTAGCAGCATCTCAAAAGGCCCAGAATCTGTAAAATGAATTGCAATGATCTGATGCAAGGCCTCAGAGATGTGTCATCTATGAGTTGATGCAAAGCTGCAAACATCTGCAAGTTTCTGCTTACCAACAAGAAACTGATGGGTGTCAAACAGTTTGCATGGTTGCTCCTTCTCCAGCTTGTTGGGCTTGTCCACATACGGAGCCAGCGGTCCTTCCCAAAACACCCGTCCCTGACACAAGCGCTTGGCATACAGCCCATCAGCTGTCATCCACAGGAGCACCCCTTTCTCCAGGATGTTGGGAAGCAGCTCGGCTCCTTGCCTCTGAGACTCGGGGTACGGGGACGGAAAAAGAACAATTTCTGCGCCGCTGTGGAACCTGTCCTCTGAACATGGAGAAGAAGAGGAGGAAGAGGAGGGAGATGATGGGGAGGTGGAGGTAATCCGACAACCCTCTGGAGTGGTGACAGTGACTTCCTTCACCAGTGTTTCTCTGTAGTAAAGGGACACATGGAGGCTGAAATCTGTGAGAAGGAGGGAGAATTGTTTAATGAATGCACCAAAAGGAAAATGACAGAAGCTTGATCAAAACTCAACCCATAGCAACAACACTGAAATGTAGAGCTTTACTCGATTCACTCAGATCTTTTCAGATTGAAAATTGTGCACAGACACATTAAAAGAATCAGTGAGTCTTTCTGTAATGTACACTTGTATTTGTAGATGTTGTTTCACCTGATATGGCATTGCTGTGGTCCATTGTATACATTGGTGGCTGAGACTCGGAAAAGTATGTGTGGAATGAGAGCTGGAAACCTGGAATTGATAAATAAAGAGGGTAAATACACTGATTAACGGACCAAATGAAAATCCACAAAAATGTAAAAGGTTGTCGAACGTCGATTGTACAACTAATATTTTATAAATTATTTTAACATTTCAACATTTCTTTCTCCTTTGACTCGACAACATCATGCATCTCAATGTCTTTAGCTGCATGATGTTAAATTCACAATAAAAGTGATCTCAGTAAAATATGCAAGAAAAAATAAGGCAAACAGATCCAATTGAAATCCTGCTGCATGCAATTGAGTTCATTTCAATTGTATGCTTGCTTACCATTTTCTGTGTGCGGACTGGGCCAAATTCGACTGATTGGCGACTGATAGTGGCACTGACCATACTGCAGGTCTGTGTGTTGTCCATGGTGATTTGCATTAGGAAGAGAATGTTGTTCTGATGGTGCATGGAAATCTCTCCAGTCCCTTCTTTCTGGAGAGATAACAAAGCTGGGTACCTAAGGTGGAGGGGCACAGGGGCTGTCACTCAGAAAAACAAACGTTTCTTTCTTTTTAAAACTGCTCACCTGTGGGGTTTTAATTTCAGAATTGCAGCTAAATCTACTGACCTGGTTGTGAAGTGACGTATATGGTGGAACATATCCAAGCGGGTGAGATGGTGTCTCCTCCACACGGTTCATCTTCATACCTATTTACAACAAATATTTTGCCTTCAAATCTAAAAAAATTGCATTAAAAGTATGTCATTTAACAAAACTAAATATAGATTTCGCAATATGTGTGGGCCTTTGTTTGTTCCACAGAATAAAGAATAAAGATATTTTGTGCACATATACAGTGTGCTCTTTTTATTTAGGCAGAGAGTGCAACAAACTACAGAGTGAGAGAGTTCATCAAGTTAGTCAATTAACATAAAGTCCATGCAGCCAAAGCTGCTCATGTGTGACAATGGCTGTTGTATGATGGTAGAAACTTAGTTATGCAAGGCTGAGGTTGTCTTCTTGTGTTCTGTGCACTCTGAGCTTAGTAACCGTAGCCCTCTAAAAAAAGCACTACGGCCTTTTTGGTTCATGCTTTTGCTTCCTGTGCTTCCTGCCTCGCCAGAATCAGCAGTGGTGCAAAATGTATGTGAAAAATAACCAGTAGAGTGTAAACAGTGTCAGTTGCTGTGTAAAATGTTGGCATACTTTGAGTGTTTTTGCAACTGCACATACTTGTAGCAGACTTTATGATTTGCGTTCAAAACCTAACCACAAATCGTCTTACTCTTACCACTTTCTCTCATCTTCAATGCACATGTGATTGATCTACATGTTGACTGCTGCATGAACAGCTTTTAACACTCACCCTTTTTGGTTCCCTCCGGGATGATTCTGTAAACTTTGTACGGCTCTGAGATGTCCAGTTGGCTTCTTTCCACTATTTCATCAAAGTCGTTGCTCTTATTAAGGGCACAGCGTAGTCTGGTTTTCCATGTGGGGGGATCAGGTTTGTCAACTCCTTCCTTAAACTTTCCCTTGAACATCGCCCAAGCCTGTTAACAGCAGAATCACTAAATTCAAGAACTGATTAGATTTATTTCTGACTTCCTCTTTCTCCGGGACAAACTAAGTTGAGACTATGTTAATCGAGCAAAAGTTAGCTTTCGCTAAGGAAAATCTCAACATTTACTGAACATTTTTTGATGTTTCTATGTTTTACTTGTGAACTTTGTGCATTATATTTGCTTTTGCAGCATGAGGCAGCAGGCAAAGACAAAACTGCCTCACCTTAAAGAGTGCAGCATCCTCCTCTCTGTTGTAGTCCTGTTTTCCTGCATGTTTCCATGGAATCCTAAAGATGCTTTTTTCCTCATTTTCCCAAACCAGGCCAGGATATCTCCCGCTGTCGATCTGCTCTATGAGCCACTGCCTCAGCTTGCCGTTGCCGCAACTGCCCGACAGACCACCGTCGTCATCCAGGTTCATCTCTGCAAACAAATGAATTAAAATGAGATACAGAGCAGAAATGTGGCAACATTAAGATGGTTACAATTACACCTAATGCTTCCAGAAAAGTTTTGAAGGACAAATAGGATACAAGATATTGAGATGCCAGATTTAGTTTAGATGAGTTATGAACTTTCCAGATAATTATATGCAGTATTTTATTGTAGGAGCACTAGATGTTCATTCAGCAATAAATACAAACTGGTTTCTATTTTCTAGGCTACCTAATTTCTCTTTTGGAGTACATCACATCACTTTGGTTACATGCCATCTATACAATCAGTTCTCTGCATGCACATATAGTGTAAAGGGTGAAGACATGGATACTGAAATGAGTGATTTTCCTCATCACGTTTTGTGGTTTTGTCAACAACAAAAAAATCTGACTCATTTATGCCAAATGCGTGAATAATAACGTAATTCATCAAGCTATAAAAAGCTTAAACATAATAAATGAAGGAAGGAGCTTAAAAAGTATTAAAAGTGCTGCCCAGGCATCAACACTCTCATCTAACAAGAATGTTTCATGGAGGTGCAGCGTTTTCTTCCCTCAGTGCAGAAATGTCCTCCTGACAGAAGCCTTAATGTTGACCTGATGCAATAAAAGTTTGTATTCTGGTTATAATTTGAAATCATTTGAAAACGGTCTGCTGCAGCTCACCTTTAGAGATGTAGGGTCCACCGCGGAAATCTCTAATGCGGCTCTCGGGATCCTATAAATGTTATCACTGTCTTTTTGTTTTTTTGCTCACAGGGAGGAGTCTGTCGGAGAGGTTCAAGAGGAGATAAGGAGCAAACGCAACTTCTTTTTCTGTAAAACCTCTCAGCTCAACCCACGCAGCTCTCAGGTGGGGAATCCCTTTAGCGACGCCCTGATCGGGACGAAATGGAACAATCATATCTGTCCAGCCACATCCATGTCCAGCCACATCCATGTCCTCCGCGTTTATTTTATGAACCCGTTCAAATCCAAACTATTTCCAACCGCAAACTATCCTTTGTGGAAATACTTACAAAACATTTAACGTTAACATAATGTGTGTTCATGGAAGACATCCTCAAAACACATTAATAATAATAATAATAATAAAACATAAAATAAAAAAAAAAAACGCACACACGCCAGACTTTGTTCGTTAGTAATACCGCCACCCAGTGGTAACACAATGTCATTATACCAAATATATAAGATTTATGGTCAATTTTAAAAGCAAAACAAAACTTTTATTGCTGTTCTGCAGCTTATGAAAATACCTAAGACCAGACTCATAAAAGGGTGTGATCTTGATGGTTGTAATGCCACCATGCATGACCTCCCTTGCACATGAGACAAACAGGAAGAGAACCAGGAAACCAAGTAGCAAAAGGCGCAGTGTCTTATCACCTCCAACATTACAGACCATCGACCGACAACCTCTACCCAAGCAGTTGGCTTTGCTTCTTTTATTTATCAATTTCAGATCACAAACACATTTAAAAAAAAACATTTACAAGTAAAAAAAAATAATAATAATAATAAAACAAACTAAAGATTGTTCAGTTCAACGTTAGAAACATATGCAATGCATGTAAGGAGTCCATCACGGTCATTTAATGCGTAAGAAAGAGTCAGAAAACTGTGCATTTCATACTTCCACCCAGTTGCAAACCTCTTCAGGATGTCACAGTCAGTTTGGTTGAGCTGCAAAAGATCTCAGCTCAGTTCAAATACATTCAGGTGGAGCAGACATTGTTTTCCATTCCCTTCTCGTTGACATCAGGCACCCTGCCCAGAAGCTTAAGTATGTCCATAGTATCATTGAAGGGGTTGTCCTTGTATTTCATTTGAAACCATTTCCTGAACTTATGGGGGAGAGAAAGAAAGATTGAAGTAAGGAAAACAAAAACTTCAAAACATGCACAGAAATGCAGATCACCTTCAATTAGAATTAGGTCTGAAAAATCTGATTTTTCCCCCTCTATCTTTATTACTTGCATGAAAACAAAGAACTCTCATTCTTTCAATCTATAAACCCATTAACTAACAATTACATGCACTTTTTGAGTCAAGAGTGAGGTTAAAGATGTACTTTGACACATGAATGGCATTGATCGCCCATTTCCTTCACTTTCTTTTGAATCTGAAGCTACAATTTCAAAGTCTAAAAGAATCCAGATATTTTTTCTCTCTTTTATGTTACAAAAAAAAAAAAGCAGCAATTAATTTCTCATACAACCTACCTCTTCAGCTTGAGTATCTTCAAACTCTTGCAGCTGCTTCTGGAAACCCACATTGGGGTTGGCGCAGGGCCGGACCACTCTCACTGCGTTGAGCACGTCCTGCCAGCCCAGGCCTGTTATTGTCATGATGTAGGCTATCACCAGGGTGACGCTGCGAGACACTCCTGCCAAACTGAGGGAAAACCAAACTACATGACTTTCACTTTCCCCAATATTCCATATGCCTGCAAACAACCCATAAGAGCTACATTTTTTAAATTATGTGTTTGAAGTAAGTATAACAGATGATATATTTTTAAAATTATATGCACTGAGTTCATTATGTATTATTGTTATCTCCCAAAATTCTGCTAACGGCAACATATTTCAAATTCAGTCTGTTCTATTGCTGTTCCACCACCAACCTACAGAAAACTGTTAAAATGTTAATAATACAAATGTGTGTACTTAAGTTTCATTTAAATGGACACATTTTTTTAACACATGTATTTCTGAATATTATAACAGCAAATAGGACAATAATTCTGCAAAGAAAGAGCTGCATATAATTTCAACAGCATGTCAGCAGGGTAGAGGGGTGAGGAAACAAGAGATGTGAGCAATGAGAGACGCCACAGAGTAGGACTTTGACTTGACTGGTTGAAAACAGAATATATGAAGAACCTGCAGAGTGAAGTTTGTGCTGATACAGACAAGTGCCAAAAAGTGTATTGATAACATTCAGGAGGACTACCATAATGTGAATTGGAGAAGAAAAAAAAAGATTCATAATTGTACTGTTTTTTTAAACAAGTAAAAAACAAACAAAAAAAAACACGTGGCTTACATTTGTATGAAGCCCCGCCTGAATACATGCTGTGCATGACCACATTTTGTTGCATATCTCAATAACTGTTCCTATCTTGTGATGAAGTTGTTTTCAAGTTCTTCAGAGTTCGACATAACCAGTGAAAGCCTAACAAAACCAGTGAAACAAATTCTAATACATGAATGTGTTTTGTTTTAAGCCCGTCTGCTCCCCCCTGAACTGAGAAGAATCTGTAAATGGCAACTCTGCAGCTCTTCTAGAGTTACCATGGGAAGCTGAATTGAACAGTGCCATACGAACTGAACTTTATTCAGCTGTGTTTTAGACAGGTATCAAAATGGAAATGTTGCCTGTTTATTATTGTTAGCAAATTCATTATAATCATCAATATCATGGTTTTTCTAAAATGTATTGAATATAACAAAAGAAAAATAAAGAGTATGTTCACTTATTTGCAACAAAGAACTATATATAACATGATATATTATTTCATATCATACTCTTTAAAAAAAAGTAATTTCATAAATAACATGGACATAATGTACCTACCATCTAAACTCTTGTGTTTTTATAAGTAAAAAGTTAAAGTTAATGTAAGCAGTTTGTACTTTTAAAAGCACATATCTTTGATTATGACTCTTATCATGAAAGTCTACAGGAAGTTATGTCACTTTATTTATTGTACTGGTTGACCTATTTCATGTGATATGCCAGTTTTGTTTTGGTAGTCCTCCCGAGTGTTATCTACAACACTAGAAGCCTAAGAAACCTGACAAGTTATAAACAAATTAAAGAGATAAAGTATTCACAAGATCACAAAAATCCAGCTGAAATGTATCTACCTAATAGGTAAAGTAGTAAAATGTGAAGTATAAAAAGCAGGCATACGTTTGCAACGCACAGTAAGAATCCAGCAAAATGGTTAATGTGGCAATACACCTTTAAATGTAAACAAATTTCGAATATAAAACAAAAATGAAACTAATTCTCTGTCATTAGTATCATTGACAGAGTTTCTGAGTAAACAGTAGTACTCAGAAACAGTACTAGTAACAGTGTTTCTCTGTGAGTGAGAACAGTTGTGATGATAAAACATTCATATTTTTGGAACATGAATGAAAAATGCATTTTTAGAAGAGGCTCAATTAAGATGCACCCAACTAAAGCAGGCTTTGAGAGGAGTTTTAAAGGTTGGACTCAGCAGTGCTGCTCAATGCTCGTTTGTAACTGATGAACACCTATAGGCCGACATGGATATGGCCTTCTCAGTTAGCAACAGTTATATCCTCCTAGATTACACTGTGAAACACAGATGTCGCACTCACTGGACCAGCACAACCAGAAAACACAAAAAATGCTTCACTTTCTGCCAGCTTTCATTTGAAAGGCAACTGAAGCAAAGTAGATTTTGCAGAGTTGAAAATATTCAAAGTTTTTTGTCGGAAAAACAACTGAAGGAGACGTTGAAGACATTTTGTGACTTGATAAAAAAATTACATTTGATACCAGTCATATAGTATTGTACATAGTGACAGACATAGAAAATGAAACTCAGGAACTACTGGGTAATGTAGTGGAAGCAAGATCTAAATACTGACTAAATAAGCATGATAAAAGTTTGCTATGAATCAATACCTTTTAAAAAGGTTTCTTTGAAGTCAAATTTGTGTGTCAAGAAACTTTTGATTCAAGACGCCTTTATAAATAGCCAAATGGATTTCTGAGAAGACCGTCTGTCCAACCAAATATAGTTGTACCCTTTTAACACATAAGTGAGCTATCACAGCACATAAACACAATGTGGTAGGTCTTGCTACTGTACTCTGTTTTGGGAAGTTCAAGAATAGGCCTTCCTTTTTTCTTTTTAATCTTGCCAGTGCAGAAGTTACACATGGCTTCACTTGTGAGCAGTAATCAGATATGTAAAAGAACTGAACACACACTTAAGTCTGTGACTTCATGGAAAATAACATAGCTGTGCAAAATGTCGCTGGAATCCAAGGTATGATTAAAGGAATGATGAAAAGGTGATTTTGAACTCACCAGTGAACGAGGCAGCCTTCTCCTTTCAGCCGACACTCGTGCATAAACACTATGCTCTCTTTAAAGTGTTGAATTCTAAAGGGTGATAAAATATGTAAATAACACTTGTTATTATAGGTCATGGCAGTAATAAATATGGGAACATCACAAGTTGTACAATGAAAACTATACACACACGCTACCATTACAACTAATTATTAATTTACACATTTGATCAAATTTGCAGATTTGATCAAATCTGCTAATTTTTGTTTTAAAAATCTTGCAAAAGGAAAGAAATAACAAACTTCCTTTGTAAATCAGCGAGAAGCTCCACAGTTTTTCATGTTCAGAAGCCAATTCAAATCACTAAATGAGACAGTTATATGATAAATTATCCAATTTTGCAAGGAAATGTTTAATAATCTTTTAGAAGCCTTGTACATTATTTCAGCCTAGCAAAAAATAATTATTTCATTGCCATCATGATTTGCTCGTTAAAATTGGCATTTCACAAAAAACACTAAACAGCCGCTAGATTCTAAAGGTTAGTGTTGCCTACAAAATATGGCAACACAAGAAACTTTCATTCAGTGTACTTTTATTCAGTGTACTTTTATTGATAATTACAAAAGAAATCTAAATATATCCAGTTGGCCGTGGATGGACAGATGGATTTTAGATTGATTGTGCTCACACATCGTACTGACATATTCTTATGGTTGTCCCAATGAGCTTCTTTGCATCATCTAGGCACCATTGTCCTCAAAAGAGTAATCTTCTTTGTGTGACTTCTGTTCTTGAAGTTAGTCAATTTCCATTCCAAGTGGTTCTTAGCATACTTCTAACACCAGCATTAGCAATTGCATTGGGAAAAACACTATTAAAAAAACAAAACCCCTTACATGTAACCTTTATTTATGTCAAAGGAACAGTTTCTCATTAGCAACTGAATGTGGTTGTGTTACTCTGGGTGATGCGAGTTCACAGTCAAATATTAAACTTGTGAAATAATATTATTTACAAGTTAACTTATGGAAAGTGAACCCTAGACACCCACAGAGCAAAGCCCTATTTGAACGCCCTCTTTCTGGTTGGCTCGCCTTTCCATTGTTGCATGCTGAGCTCCGTGAATAGTACTTACATATTCTGTGAGGGCATGTCTGTTGCTGTAAGGCAGAGATAGGTCATCTCCTGGTGGACAAAGCACACTGGTTACCTGCTGGCTGCCCTTAAGAATTCGGAATAATTTAACGTTCAAATTGTCACAATTATGGTTTTGCATTCTTGCATCTGGATTTATTAAAAACATGGGCAAAATCTGGGTGACATTTTAATTTTTCTTTAATAGCTTAATTCTTCTTCCCCCCCCCCCCAATTTGTAAACGACACAAACCAAAACTAACACGAAATCAAGAAAAAATAAACAAAACAAATAAATTGCTGGTATCCCTATCAATCAATTTAAAATGACAGATATTATTTATACTAGTCTGTGTTTCAGGTTTTACACAACAGAAGACCAACTTATTAATAAGTGCTATAATAAATGTAACTGTATTTCAGAATGGCAAACTGTAAAGCAGCTTAGGGTCCATTTTGATGTTCCATGAGAGAACACTGCACAGTGGATATCGGCTACAACAGGAACAACTGCCTACTCTGACGCCTACACAAGCTGACAGCTGAGCACAACACCATGACTAACTACATCGGCTGCTGATGATTGGCACAGTGCAGGATACTCTGAAAAGCACCAGAGACAACTCCAGTGACTGGTGGAGCACTTCTTGCACAGCCTGGGTCAGTTGGCTTTCTCTAACTGGAACCGACTTCTCTTTAGCCACATTCATCTCCCTCCTCTGCAGGAAGAGCCGTGGTTTTAGTCGAAGCAGCTGAGAGCTGGGAGACAGGGGAGCATCTCACCGGTAGCATAGGAGCTGCGCACTCATGGACAGACAGGATGTGTGTTATGTTGTTGCTGGCTAACTGTTCTCTATCTCTCGCATCTGAGGAAAACAGACAGGAGCACAGTAAACGGCATCGAAAGGTGGGCAAAATGAAGGGACAGAAGAGAAAGAAAGGAAGAAAAAAAAGCTTCAACGCACCTTTAAAGTTTCCCAAGTACAAATCTGGAAGAACCTTAAGGAGGCGGGGGGAAAGACAGCTAAGATTTTCCAACGCCAAAGAGAACGTGATGAATAAATACATCATATCTGGTGAGGCAACTTTATTCTCATACACGTAACTCGGAACGAACAAAAGCAACTATTAATATTAGATATTAACGCCACTAAATACAAAAAAAAACTTATTTGCGTACTCTACCAGCTAAACTAGTACCTTACTGATGCCGTTCCCCATGCCGTGACTCCGAGTCGGAACTCCAACACTACAGCTCAGTGTCCCCCTTGTTTGCTAAAGATCTGTATCCCGCCTTTAATCGCTCCCAAATTCTCACTTCCAGCGGCAGCCTGAATACGAGTGAGGCTGAGGGGATTGAGCAAACTGCCGGAGCTTCTTCACGCAAGGAATCCTGGGAATTGTAGTATCACGGGTGAAACGGCTTCGCAAACACGTCTTGATAAAAGCAATAATGTCCACCAGCAAGAGAAGAGTGATAGCAATGCCTTTGGGACAATGCTGCAGGAGCTCATGACTGGCTTCTTCATGAACACACAATTTTGACGTGAACCCGAGAAATGTTTGAAAACAAAGTTTCGTGATTTTAATATTTTTGATTAGATTATGAAACAAAGCATATTCTGCACAGAGGGGTTTTGTGAATTTTACATTTACTGAGTGCCACACCAAAATGTATTCAAATTTACTGCTGTAACTTATCCCCAGTACTGTTACAAAAATATTTACAATTTAGCTAAAGTACTATTTTATTAATGTCTATATTCACATGTGGCATAACCCTAAAAATGAGGTTCAGAAATAAATCAGTTAGACATGGTATTGGTGAGATGCTCTGGAGTCAGTTTGCCTCATCAGTGTCTAGTTAACATGTTGTTGTCAATGGAAAAGAGTGGCCCAGAGGTGAATGTCCAGCTATCAGTTTTTGATCACAAGCTCACTTTGGTTAGACAGAAGATCAATGAGCCACAGCACAGCAGCAAGTCTTCTGCTAAAAGGTAAAAAAATAAAATTAAAATAAAAATTAATAGAAAAAAAAAACAGATATTCTGGAGGAGGTTAGTCAAAATTGGGACTTAATGTGATTGAGATGCTGTGGCATCACCATGTTTGAAAACCCTTAGAATAATTCTGAAATAAAGAATCCTCCACAGTGATGTAATAGATTCACCAACAAACTTTGCAACGAAAAAAATCATATCAAGATGTTACTGCCGCGGTTGACACAACCAGCTTTGTGGTTTAAGGGCCAATTACTTTTTAGATAGACAGAAGTTGGTTTTGATAGATATTTTAATGAAGAGAATTTGAAAACAACTTCTTGTATGTACAGTTAGGGCCAGAAATATTTGGACAGTGACACAGGTTTTGTTATTTTAGCTGTTGACAAAAATATGTTCAGAAATACAATTTGTATATAATATGGGCTGAAAGTGCACACTCCCAGCTGCAATATGAGAGTTTCCACATCCAAATCGGAGAAAGGGTTTAGGAATCATAGCTCTGTAATGCAGAGCCTCCTCTTTTTCAAGGGACCAAAAGTAATTGGACAATGGACTCCAAAGGCTGCAAGTAACTCAAAAGGCCTTTCCCTCGTTAACCTGTAATCAAGTAAGTAGTTAAAAGGTCTGGGGTTGTTTCCAGGTGTGTGGTTTTGCATTTGGAAGCTGTTGCTGTGACCAGACAACATGCGGTCAAAGGAACTCTCAATTGAGGTGAAGCAGAACATCCTGAGGCTTAAAAAAAGGAAAAAATCCATCAGAGAGATAGCAGACATGCTTGGAGTAGCAAAATTAACAGTCTGGTACATTCTGAGGAAAAAGGAATTGACTGGTGAGCTTGGGAACTCAAAAAGGCCTGGGCGTCCACGGAAGACAACGGTGGTGGATGATCGCCGCATACTTTCTTTGGTGAAGAAGAACCAGTTCACAACATCAACTGAGGTCCAGAACACTCTCAGAGAAGTAGGTGTATCTGTCTCTAAGTCAACAGTAAAGAGAAGACTCCATGAAAGCAAATACAAAGGGTTCACATGTAGATGCAAACCATTCATCAATTCCAAAAATAGACAGGCCAGAGTTAAATTTGCCCAAAATCACCTCAAGAAGCCAGCCCAGTTCTGGAAAAGTATTCTATGGACAGATGAGACAAAGATCAACCTGTACCAGAATGATGGGAAGAAAAAAGTTTGGAGAAGAAAGGGAACGGCACATGATCCAAGGCACACCACATCCTCTGTAAAACATGGTGGAGGCAACGTGATGGCATGGGCATGCATGGCTTTCAATGGCACTGGGTCACTTGTGTTTATTGATGACATAACAGCAGACAATAATAGCCGGATGAATTCTGAAGTGTACCGGGATATACTGTCAGCCCAGATTCAGCCAAATGCTGCAAAGTTGATTGGACGGCGCTTCACAGTACAGATGGATAATGACCCAAGCATACAGCCAAAGCTACCCAGGAGTTCATGAGAGCAAAAAGGTGGAATATTCTGCAATGGCCAAGTCAATCACCAGATCTTAACCCAATTGAGCATGCATTTCACTTGCTCAAATCCAGACTTCAGACAGAAAGACCCACTAACAAGCAAGACCTGAAGGCTGCGGCTGTAAAGGCCTGGCAAAGCATTAAGAAGGAGGAAACCCCAGCGTTTGGTGATGTCCATGGGTTCCAGACTTAAGGCAGTGATTGCCTCCAAAGGATTCGCAACAAAATATTGAGAAAAAAAACTTTTTTGTTTGGGTTATGTTTATATGTCCAATTACTTTTGAGCTCCTAAAATGTGGAGTGTTTGTAAACAAATGTGTACAATTCCTACATTTTCTATCACATATTTTTGTTCAACCCTTTAAATTAAATGTTACAATCTGCACTTGAATTCTGTTGTAGAGGTTTCATTTCAAATCCAATGCGGTGGCATGCAGAGCCCAACTCACAAATATTGTGTTACTGTCCAAATATTTCTGGCCCTAACTGTAGTCTTCATAGGTAGTCAGGTTACCTACATCTTATGTTTAAATGTATTTGTTGATTTGTGACATTGAGGTGCAACCAGAACAAAAATAAATAAATAAACTGTAAATAAGCAAATGCTTTTTCACCAAATGTGTCAGTTTTACCAGAAAGTTTCACCTGCTTTTGCTTTTTATCACAACCATTAACACACAAGAGCAACCCAATTCTCTCTGAGCAAAACAGACACAGACCAAAAACCAGTCACAATAGGAAACAACTGTGTGACTTTTACAGAGTGATGGCACATGACTTTGCTGCTCTGATTATTATCATCATTTGTAAAAACATCAACAGGAAGTTCTGCTACCCATTGCCCCACATTAGTCTCACAGATTGGTTCTACTTCCTGGTGATCGGATGCAGTGAGTTGACTAGGCTAATGTTTGAATCGCAGTAGGTGCATGTAGTAGACAAGAAGTGATGGATATCTTATGTGAACTTCTTATTGAATGGATGTATTGCATGTCCAACAACAAAAAAATAATAATAATAAAATTAACTTCTAAAGAACAGCAAAAAGTTTGCAAAAATCTAATACAACCTTATAGGAAAATCAAAACATCTGACCTCATATCACTGATCTCAAATAGTCTACAAACATTTAGAAGCATAGATTGTATTCCATTATTGCAATCAGCTAACCATTTTGCTGATGTAACTGTCAGTAACAAAGCGCAGGTACTTATCTGTAACAAATGGGTGGAAAAGTTTCTGAATAGCCTACAGATTACCAGCAATGCATGAGTAACAACAACAACCAAAAAGAAAGAAACAAAAAAACACACAAGCCACTAAACTGACACAACACAAGACAGGTAAATATGATACTGCTTTGTTGTGGCTTTAGTGTGCAAAAAGGAGGAATTTATAGTGTGGGTGTTTGAAGATAGGCAGCCCAAAATGTAGGCCTGCTTGTTAGTCTTCGCCCACACTCCCAGAGGTTACAACAAAGGTGGTTTCCCGCTCTAGTTTCACATAAATGCTTGTTTTATCAATGAACTTGATTTCTTTTATTTATTTTTTATTTATTTATTTGTCATTTGAACAATGGTAAAATTCCATTTGTGCTGCGATAGCTACATTGAATAGGCAAATGCAGCAATAGGCCTGTTGTTGCATTTGCTGCATATACAAGTCTGAAGTCAGCATAATCATTTAGGGTTTCAACATAGTTTGGCAATACAGCTGCATGCTAATATATTTGGATTATTGTCGAATCTTAATAAAGTAATTGAATACTGTTTTGTAAGATTCCAGTTGTAAAATGTTAAAATAATTAATTTCACCACTAGGTGGCAACAAAGTCACACACATACACCATTTATTCCTCAAAAGTTAAATGAGACCGAATTTTATCTTGCTTGTTTGAAGTTGGTTAGAATCGCCAAAAATATTTATTTTTCTAAATTCCTCAATATTATGCGAAAGAATACGTCAGAGATGTATTTATTATTATTATTATTATTATATTTTATTTTTTTATCATTTACATGGAGAATATTTATTGTCTATTTAAGCAATGAAGGAAAGCCTATGATTATGTAATGGCTTTGAACACTTCTGATAAATTAATTGACTCATCTTGTCATGAAGTGGTGTATTGGAGGTGATGAGGCAGGCGCTGGAGACCCAGATATGGTGAATGATGAAATATTTAATGAAAATAGTCCACAAAAACAACGTCAAAGTAGTCCGCGGCCAGGCAGCACGGCTGAGCGGAAGCCAGGGCTCACACCGGTATCTAGTCATACAGGCGGCAAACAAAGACAAAAGACCGACGACTTACGACAAGAAGACGACGAGGAACAAAGGACACAGGAGGGACTAAATACACAGAGGGTAATCACGGGAACAAGACACACCTGGGAACAATCAAGGGGGAAGACAGGACAACGAGGAGACTCAGGACACAGAAAACTCAAATACACACAACAGAAAAACACGGAACATGACACATCTAAGTTAATTGGAAGTATTTTAAGGACATACCTCCAATACACTTCTTTCTTGCTTGACACAATACAGTACAAAAAAATAAAAAATAAAAATAAATAAATAAAAATAAAATAAAATAAATCAGCCAAAATATTCCTCCAAAGTATTTTAACAAGCTTCCGGGTGAAAACCCAAAACATTAAATACTAAGGGAATGACTATAAATGTTTGAATTTGAAGACATTAATAAATAGATCTGACATATTATTTCTCATAATTGTGGGATTAGTTAACAGAATTTATGTTGGCAACTATAACTGACACAAGAAGTTTGGTGTGATTTAACCTCAAACATAACCCAGGGTATCTAAACTTCTGGTTTCAATTATCTTCAGCGGTTACTGGATGGGAGCTGAAGTGCATCTGTACCCAGCCATCAAAGGAGTCATTGTGCAGTCCAAAATTATAAATAATTCAAAGAAAGCTGTTAGGTTTAAGTGTAGTGAGTGTTTAATTGGTTTTCTTTGGGATGTAAACTAAAATTTAATTAACTTGTTTGCTATGTAAATCTTCAGAGATAAAGAAAGATTAATTTTAGTAATCTTACTTACTAAAAGTAAGATTGCCAAGTTATATCAGTATATTTAAAGGGCTGAACAGATCAGTTTCTATTTATTCATTTGGTTGTTTTTAGTTCATTTGTAAAAAGTCAATTTTTCAAGAAAATATGTGGTTGCCAAGGCGAACTTGCCACTCACAACATGGCGGACGAGTTGACATATGGCTTCTACTGGGGAGTTAATCCATCGCTCATGTGAAACCAGTCCTCAGAAGAATTCAGCATTGATCTTTTTTTTAAAAGATGACAGAAAGTCTGTGGTAATACCGTACATTGTAAATGCACTTTTGAGTCATTTGAAAGCGTCGCATACTAAAATCTACTAAAATCTACTAGTCCTCCTCTCGGTGTATTTTTCTGACCTCGATCAGTAAAGCCTGTTTGTAGTCTCATGTTTGGCATCTAACTTCGATGTTTGACGACACTTTACCGGAAATAAAAAAAGACTGCGACTTTATTTTGGATTTTAAGGCAGTTTTTAATTGTTGTTTTACATCTTTGTCTCAGTATTGATGCTCTGAGACACTTTAATCAATTGCGTGTTTTGGTAAAAAAGCAAAGTAAAAAAAGCCAAAGTTCGTTTAGTCATAAAACGTAGCTTCTAGCTTTCCTCTTGAGACTGTCGGTGTTTTTGAGTGTTACGGGTGAGTAATTCACCGGGTCATTGATGCAGTTTGTAGCATTTGCTTCATTTTTTTTATGCACGATCAACTGTGTGATAAGTTTTTAATCGCTATGTTTTACGTTTGGAGCAGTAGGCTATATTTTTTAACTCCCGACAGTTGTCTTGTTATTGGCAGCGGCGATGGCTACCGCGCCTGAGATGTCGCTTCATATGAGATCGGCGGATCTCATCAAAAGGGAACCTCTGGATTATGGAGGCTTTGGAGAGGTCTATTTGTGTTACCACGCCACCCTGGGCCAAGTGGTGTTGAAGACCGTTTACACGGGTCTACTTCGCAACGAGTAAGTGTTCAATGTGCACCACCACCAGCCTGGGTATTCCCCTTCCTCTAACGCGTATCACGAGTACAGTCTCTTTAAAGAAAGTATTTCCAATCTGGAAGTGCAAAAAAAAAAAAAAAAAAAAAAAAAGCGAGAGAGAGAAGAAAATAGGAGGTTGGTGTGCTTCTCAGAGATGCAAAGGGGCGTGTTAAGTATCACAAATTATGATTCTTCTGTGAAAAAGCATGCACAGATTTCTTTTTTTGATCACTTCCTTTTCTTTCAGAATGAAATGTAGGTCCATCTGAAATGCGGATGTCTGACATCCTTTTTTTTCAGACCAGAAGCAACACCTACATTTAAAGCTCTTCTAAGAATTTCAACTGTAGCAATGTGGCATTGCACGTATGCATTGCCATTTACAGTTATTAGGCTGGCATTGGCAGTCTAAAATGTTATTTTAGTCAGATGCTGTCAGTTAAATACAGTTTTATTTGCATTATTTCATGTGAAGCTTTGCACATGAAGGTGAGAAAGGGAAATTATTATCATTATTTAATGTGTTAGAAGTTACATTGATCAAATCGGTGTTTTTGTCAACATGTTCCATCTAAAATCTTTCAGCAATCAGCAGCATTAAAGTCCTCAGATAAATAGCTTGTGTATAAATAGTTTGTTGATACAAGCTATTTATATGCAGTGTCTTGCAGAAGTATAGCATTGGACCTTTCATATTTAGTTTCACTTAAATGTTATTGTACATTCATGTAATTTTGTGTTTTTCTGTGTGACAGTCAGAGTCAAATCAACACAAAGGTTTACATTTACCGCCCATGAGTCAGTGGTCTGTAGAACCAATTATTTCTGCAAATATTTTTACTATTTTTAGCAACTTTGCACACCTCAAAACTGAAAAGTCAGTAGCTAAAGGCCAGTCAGATTAGAGGGAGAACTTTTACTAACATCAGTAGTTAACAAGTATTGCCACAGATTCTGAATTAAATTTAGGTCTGATGCATCCATAAATATGATTTGATTTAAACCGTTTTACTGTAACTCTGGCTGTTTATGATTGTTGTCCTGGTGGAAAATGAACATCTGCCCCAATCTCTTTCAATTATGAGCAGATCTTCATTGATTTATCAAGTATTCAGGTCAATCAGTCCTTTCCATCAGCTCAGTCCACCTTCCCTGATACTGTTGAAGAAAAGCATCCTCACAGGATAATGTTACCTCCACAATGTTTAACAGTGTGGCTGGCATATTTATGGTGATAAGCAATGTTAATTTTCTGCCACAAAGAGTCTTGCATTTAGACAGAAATGGTTGATCTCAGGAGAGCATCTTTCTTCATCAAACTTCCATAAAGGTCAGATTATTTGCACAAATGATCGCTGTTTTTAGAGAATATCCCCTCCTGCACTGTTGATTTTTGCATTTTCTTCAGAGCTATAATATACCTCTTGTCTACTTCTCTGATTGATACTGTCTTTGCCTGGCATGCCATCTTAAGAGAGGAAAAACTTGATAGGTTTGGAGGTGCAGTTGTCTCATGCTTTTCCCTGTAAGACAAAGAAATATTGTGTTTTTTCATATAATGGTTTTTATCCAATGTCCCTCTTTGATGGACACCATGCCTGTTTCTAGAGTGCCTTTATTTACGACCTGGCCTTCTGTTTTCACTTTACCTCCCAGAGAAAACAAAAAGTCGCTGCTGGAGGAGGGAAGTATCATGGCAAGCCTCAACCACAAGCGCGTGGTCAAGTTGCTGGGAGTGATCATGGAGGACAGAGATTGCTCTCTTATTATAGAGCTTCTACCCAGAGGCAACCTGCTGGTCATGCTGGAGAAGGTCAGTCTAAGACCAGTATTGGGAAATGTTACATGTCTCGAAATGATGATCAATTTTAATATGTGGGATTAATATGATGTTGTGTTATTCTTAGGTCACTGTGCCAATCTCCATTAAGGGAAGAATCATCTTAGAGATCCTGGAGGGGATGGTGTATCTGACAGAGCAGCATGTCATTCACAAGGACATAAAGCCAGAAAATATTCTGGTGGATAAGGATTTTCACATCAAAGTATGTTATACACAAAGCATTTATCATGCATTAATTACTGTGTCAGTTCATATAATAAAATTAAAAAAAACAACCTCTTCTGCTGTGCTTAGATTGCTGACCTTGGCCTGGCCACCTGCCAGGCATGGAACAAGCTCACAAGACAGGAGTCTCGCAGGAAAAGCAGGGGGGCAACAGCTGGGCTGAGAGGTGCTGGCACATTAAGTTACATGGCCCCGGAGCACCTGGAAAGCATTCATACACCTTCTTCTGAGAAGTCTGATGTGTACAGCTTCGCCATTGTGGTTTGGGTCATTCTGACCGGGAAAGAACCATATGAAAGTAAGCTGTGATGTTTAATCGAAGTCTAACAAAATGTCTCAGACAGGTCATACAAACAGTGACCAAAGATCTCTTTCTGCAGATGCAAGGAGTGACGACCACGTTAGCCAGTGTGTTCGCCATGGTAACCGACCTGCAATGGAGCCCATCCCAGAAGACACGCCTGCAGAGATAATGGATCTTATGAAGAGATGCTGGGCTCAGGATCCCACAGAAAGACCAACATTTAAAGGTATGCTTTTTTTCAATGGACGTCCTAGTACTTTGCAACACAACGACTAACAGACTTCAGAAGCAAGGATATATTGGTCACTGATACATATATTTTTTTAAATATCACAAATGTGTATTGGAAAGTTTTGACATATTTATAATTCTGTTACACAGATGAAAATAAAAATTAGATACAAAAAAATGTATTTAGTTGCACAGCAATTTTGTACAATAATAGTTAATAATGAACATATAGATATTTTCTAAGAAAGCCAAAATCTTACTTTTGCTTCAAGTCTATTAACATTTTGCATTAATATAGAGCACAGTAGTTGGTGATTAATAAAAATAATCATAAAAAACAAGACTCTCCTAATAATTATTTACGTCATGTTCTTGGACTGAGAGGAAGCTGGAGTACCCACACATGCACAGACAGAATATACAAGCACCAGAAATTTTTCGTCTTACAAGTGCGCAGACATCTAGGCAATAAAAAAAATACAAATACGCTCAAATATAAAGAACTCACCTTTTCTCTTCTATGATCTCCCTCTGGCAGAGGCCTATGGCAGCTTCCTTCCTTTCTACAAGGAAAAGCTTGAACCACTTGTAGAGAAAGATGTATGCCTTTTGCAGGTGAGTATGATCTTAATAACAGATCTTAAGTTGCAGGAATGGGAAAACCTGAACCAGTTTTGACAGTTTTATGATTCGGCAAATGTAGGAAATAACTATTGAACATCCATCCATTTTCTAACACCCTGGTCCCTAATGGAGTCGGAAGGAGTGCTGGTTCTGGGCGAGAACTAGGGTACACCCTGGGGCAACACAGAGACAAACAACCATGAGCGTACACAGAATTTAGAGAAACCAATTAATGTTTTTTAATGTTGGACTGTGGGAGGAAGCCAGAATACCCGGGCTGGGCATCGAACCCATGACCTTCTTGCTGACAGGCAACAGTTCTACTAACTGCGCCACTGTGCAGCCCACTATCGAACATGTTAACATTTCACTTTCTAAATACTAAAAGAGTACAGTGTTCATCTTTATGTGCCTGCTTGCAGCTTCCTTCCTTCGTACATTGCATTGTACCTTGGTCATTCTTTTTTTAAAATTTTTTATTAAAAAATAAATATGTAGAATTATTTGTTTTGTTTACTTTGTACCGACACCTGGTGCAAATTTTATTTGCCAAAAAAAATGTCGGTATGTTTAATAATCATTTTACCTCCAGGATTTATATTTTTACAGGAACAGTATGAAGGTCCAGATGAGCTTGTTGAGAAGATTAAAGCATTATCAATGACCCATGACAGTTTTTTAGCTGCAGATCAAGGTGGGTAAAGTTGAAAATTTACTTTTTATGCTGTTCTTTGAAAGTTTGAGCAACTTTATTGATGTATTTATTTTTTTTTTGCTTGTTTTGTTTTGTTTGTTTTTTAGATGGTCCAGCTCCTTTGAGTTCACACAGAGATTTTTCAATGCCAGTTGAAGCCAGTATTGAGGACCTACATAACATCAATGAGCAACCACCTGGAGATCCTCTTGAGACGGATGCAAGGATACTGAAGACGCCCTCAGAGCTGGAGGAGAAACTAGACCGGGAGTTTAACTACCACAAGCATGGCAGTTATGCTTGTAATAACCAACCCGAATCTGCCCAGGGCCTTCAGAAAAATCCCTCCAATCCTTTCTTTCAAAGCCTTTTCAACTCTTCTGACAATGGCCTTAGGCTTCCAGCTCAAGAAAATTCCTCTGTCCATTCTTGGACAAAACCAGAACAGGAGCAGCCCATCAGCCAGGCAGAGGCTTATTGTCGGCCCACATCTGATCTCTATGAGTCCATACCCTCCTCTAATCCGTCGCTTTTGCACTCGTCTTTAAGCACTCCTTCTCTGTCGCAGTTTAACCAGCAACAACCACCTTTCCTGGACCGCCAGCAGTCCTGCCCAATCTACCCAGTGTCCGACACCTTTGACCCCAACCGAAACGCTGCCCATCATTTGACCTCTTCAAAGAGCGGACCTTTGCAGGACACAGGTATATATAAACCCAAATCTCCTATGAGCAGGTTCCTCACTGACACCTAATTTATGCTTTTGATCGACTTTTCTATGGTGTGTTTATCTTGTGTGTTCCAGGATCTCTCTACATCCATAATGCCAGTGGAATCCAGATAGGAAATAACAACACAATGAGCATTAGAGGTAGTGAGTTACCTCAGGGTTTGTTTGATGGCAACACTGCCTCTCCAATCCAAGAAGGCATCTCTAAATATGGTAAATTATCACATTCATTCCACAAAACACATTTATTAGTAGGTCTTTCCCTCGGGTTTGAAGTTGATTATTCTGTTTCCCAGAGCCAGCTAGTTTTGTTTTGCAAGAACTTGTCAACAGATAAACGAGAAGCACCAACATGTTCAAAGTGGAGTCAATAAGTGAAGTTTTCGAGATTATGAAACCTTTTTGAAGAAGCTTCAATCTTCCTGGGGAAGTGTAAAAAACTGTGCTAGCTTTTCCACTTTTTAATTCAGAGAACAATGTTACCACCGTACTAATAACTGTAGAAGCAAGCAAAGAGCTTTGTAACATTTTTTTAATATAGATTGAACATTTTTCAAAGACACACATGAAGGTTAACTTCACAACAACTTCAAATAATTTATTTTACTTAATTAAACAAAAAGACATGTTTGACTCAAAAATGTTGTCATCAAGCATACAACTTTTTTTTTTGCCTTTGTACACTTAGCAAAATCAATCTGGGGCATATAAGGAAAAGATCAAATTCAGAATTTAAAGAAGAAGGGAATGTTTGATGACTAATCTGCATTTAGTATTACTCTGTGAGTAGGACAGATGAGAAAAAAATCATTTGAACAAGTCTGATAATGTCTCAAGGCTGAGTTGCTGCATTTCTCCTCTTTGCTAAAGCCAATACAATACAATACGGTTTTGTTTAAGTGAACTCTGATGCAGTTTGAAAGCATATATGGAAGCAAGCGGACAGGAAACTATCTTTTACCACAGTCAATAACAGAATATAGAGTATCTGTGTGAAGAGTAAGTTTTTATTTACAATGTATGTCATGGTATGCAGTAAATATGAATGTTTACTGTAAAAAAATAACTTCCTCTGGAGATAAAAAACCATGTGAACTAAGTGATTGATCAAAACATTGGTTAACAAGTGGTTGCTTGTAACAGAACTTCATCTATCCCTTTAATGCACCAGTGTGTTGGTCCAGGAATTTACTACAGTTCAACTATTACAACAGATTGTCCTTAAAGCACTTTTCCTCTATTTGAGGACTTGTCATTTATTCATGACTACCTTCTCTTTCATTTAGTGGACCATGTGGTAAAAGAGTCGCAGCTGGACGTGCTGAGGGAGAACATGGGGAAGAAATGGAAACGCTGCGCGCGACGCCTGGGCCTGACAGAGGTGGAAATAGAAACCATAGAACACGACTACTACCGCGACGGCTTACCAGAGATGGTGCATCAGATGTTGGAATACTGGAAAAGAAAGCAGGGATCTTTGAACTGTACAGTTGGGAGGCTTTGCCAAGCTCTTCAAGAAAATGTAAAAGTAGATGTCATTCAGAAAATACTGGACTTGTGCGATTTTTCTGAGTAGTTTTCGCTCTTTTTGTTTAACAGTGGTCATATTTTCTAAGCCTTTGAGGCCAGCTTACTTTTGGTGCCATGGGAAACATTGTAGCAGTAAGTGTATTGGTGTGGTTTTAAAATCTGAAATATTGCTTACTTTTTAGTAGTTATTATGATGAGCAATCTTGGGAAGTATGGACCTTTTTGGAGGGTGCTCTTTAGTAAAAACAAAAAAAGTTCACATTGACTGATTATGACTGTAACTAGCTCAAAAAGCCACTTTTAAATTTCTGCTGGACCAGTTTTGATAAAACAAAGACGATATGCAAACTTTTTTTTTATTTTGCTACTTCAATAGTATCTTTGTAGCTCTTTTTACATATGTGTGGTCTGAGCCAAACTGATGTTCTTAATGGGAGTTTTCTAATTTTTTTATTTTTTGTCTTTGTCACGTGGTGAAATACGAATGATAAAAAGCCATCATGTTTGAGCAACATGTTTAAATTGAACCTTCAAGATAGGTTGAATCAAAAATAATGAGTACAGTAGAAAATGGTATGTTGAACATACAAAAGCACAAAAATTTTGTGCAATATTTCTACAATGATGTTTTGTAAATTTAAGGCATGTTGCGCATTTTGAGCTGCAAGAATGTAAACCCGGTTACTTCTCGCCTTTCTGTTTGATGGCTCATTGCACAAATTACTGTAATTTTCACAGTATTTTCATTCTGATGAGCTGTTTCTAGGAATTATTGTATATAATGGACTTTTCCTCATGTTTGGAGATGTGTTCAGGTCTTCTTTGAATTGGCTTTATGGACTTCTACTTGATTAAGATTAAATATAGTTGCACAATCAGTGGTATGTTTCTACAAATTCAAAGCCCTTGCCGGTATTGTTCTGACTGGAGGATATTCCAATAAATACTGCCTATATGTGTCTGTATATCTGTTTGTGTTCCCAGTTTTGTATTTATTGATTTTAAAAGCCGATTTCAAAGGCTTGGAGACTTGAACAAACCACAGTGAGTCATTATTTACAGGTGGAGGCAACATGAAGTTGTGGGGAACCCTTCCCAGAAGGGACCAGGGCACCAAAATTATTTTAACAGCACTAATTCAGGAAGTTACAAACAAATAAATAAATACATAATTCAGAACTACAAATTTCACTGGCCCTTGATAAGGTCAGAGTTCATTTTTTAACAATTAGCTGTTTTTTTTTTTAATATGAAAGAACAAATGTTTAAATCTTCAAACCTATTTTTATTTTTGTCACATCAAGTCTCTCTTTTGGTTAGTGGAATACTTGACCAAACCTTTTCTTATTCTGTCCATAGCAAACTAAAATAAAAAGAAAATGACAAACATGTTATAGGACATAGCTGTTACCAAAAAAGACATAACGGTATAGTATGCATTTCTGAATCTTAAAAAAACAGTTGCAGGCTGCAAGGAAGGGCAGTTATTAGCTTCTTGTTGTTAGCACTTGTGCGGGATGATTCCAGGTTCAAATTGCACATGTAGCCTCTCACCTTGACTGGTTGATGAATGAATGGATATTTCCACTTCTTCTAAACATGTCAGACACATTCTAAACATTATCAGGGCCAAGCCTCCTTTGTGTACCTGGGAACCATCTCCAAACTGATATTGAAATAGTTTGTATCTGATGTCCTTACGGTGGCCATCAGGGACTTCTTTGGATGCTCACTCTCACACATCTGGCTGAATGTTTGCAAAACCGGAGTTTCTTGATCTCTTGATGAGTCCGTGTTGGCGGCTGGATTAGCAATCCCACACATTTGAGGGTAGTGTCTGAAGCATTCAAAATTGTCCATGCACCTCTGACACCTGAGATCCCTCAGAGTCACTATAGGCGATTTAGCAGAGGAGATGGACAAGGGAGGCTGGTCGGCCTGTCTGTGAGCTGTGTGACGTCTGAGCATGACGTTTGGTTTTGAGCAGCACTTCGCTTGGCCTTTAAACATGAAACATCCCTTCAGACATGTTTGGATTAGCGTTCCCAGGTCCCTGCACATAATTTGTCGAAAATTAGGCCTCAGCATTAGGTAGATCATTGGGTTGTATATAGTCGACGACTTTGCAAACATAGCGGGCATTGCAAATGCAAGAGGGGGAATGCTCTCAATTTCTCCAAAGGCGGCCCACATTGAAACTATGGCGTATGGACTCCATGCTGTAAAGAATCCAATGCAGACAGCAACGCTTAGCTTGAAGAAGAAAAAAAACAAACACAGTTTAAAGTGAATACATAACTACAACTCTATGAAAAAGTAACACCTGGCAATAGTAGAATTAAAGGAGGTCAATCTGCATTACTTCTCCAGAGTTGAAGGTGAAGTGGGTTTGTATGGGGCAGCACAGGGCACCCCAAATACAGTGGATATTAGTTCACTGAGCAGCTATCTTGCCCAATCTTCAGCTGGCAAATTGTTAATGTTAAAGGAAAAGATGAGGTGATCTTTTTTGTCAACAAAAGAATGTTGTTTAAAATATTAAATATGGATATTTTGAGATTTTGTTGAATTATAGTTTATGAAACTACTACAGCTGCTATAAAATGTGATTTTCAGACTTGCTGCACCAATTTACCAGATGTACTAGTAATTGAAGAGGGGACTGTAATTTTGGATAATTTTTAATGATACAATTTTTTGTTATCAATAACCCCAAGAAATTTTATACACTAACATGCATGTTTTTGTCTAAATACGATGTTAACTGTATTTTCTTTTGTTTTCCTATAGAGTCAAATATTATTAGGTAGAATTATTTTTAAAAACATTTTTAGCATTCAAGGATACTGCAGCATATCAGGGATGAAAGCCAATCAAAATGTATTAGATCAGTCTTCAAGTAAACAAAGATGTAATTCTTAAATAATTTCTGAGCCTCTCACCTCACCTTGATAATAATCATCTGGATGCTGCTCATGTTCGTCTGCCTTGATGCATGCTGCTCCATGGTCTTCCTGGACGCCTGCACAGTCACCAAGATGCTCGTGTAGGACGCGACAATTACACAGCATGGAAGGATGTAGCAGAAAACAAAGAGCGCCACAGTGTACGAGCGGGCCGTGCCGAGCTTATTGGACAAGCGCCAGTCAATGCAGCAGGCGGTTCCATAAGGCTCTGGTCCGTACTCTCCCCAGTGGACCAGTGGGGAGCAGGCAAACAGCAACGCATAGACCCAAGCACAGGCTATGAGCAGCTGGCCATGAAAAGGCTTGAACCTGTTTCCTGTCAAAACAGATAAAGATTCCAGTTTATTGCTAATTATTTTAAGACATATCGTCAGCTTTCCACAGACTGCTTATTTTAGGATACGTTTAGAGAATTTGACAGCACAATCTTGCTCATTTATTGTTAGTTGAAAAGTGTTAGTTTCTCACAAGAGATGGCAAAAATGAAGAGTTCATCGCTTAAAAGGAAACAATGAAGAATAATTGCTGACTGTTTTGTACTAAACACAATTGTTTAGTTCAAGGATACCGAAGTAATTGCTGTGAAAGTTAGAGCCAAAGAACATATATTGTAGGGTAAACTCATATCGTCCTTACTGTTTACCCCAGAAAGGCACTTTTGGTTTTTCACAAACTCTGTGTGCCTGTTATCTATATCTATCTACCAGCACTCTGACTCAAGCCGGATCAACCAAGATTCACAAAAGAAAAAAGAACACTGAACAGCAGTGGGATGGGTGAAAAATGATCAAATGCTAAGCAATTTTCTGGATCTAGCACAATGAGGGGGATGTTTCCCTCTCAAAGAGCACATATATGCCGAGGTTGTGAAATCATCCCAAGTCTTTCAAGTTTGTCATATACAGATCCTTAGTGGTGACTCTTAGCCAAACTTCACACGAAACAATTCACTCCTTCAAATACTCAAAAATATTGTAAATGAATTTTAGTGGGGTTTGGACTGACTTACAAAGGTATCCCTAATTTTAAAACTTTCTAATTTTGCCGTAATTCAACCTGGAACTTTATTGTAAATTATTGAGATTTTTGTGAGACAGACCACAAATCTTTGCCAGTAATTTAAACTTGTGAAAATAGCAGCAAAATTGTGCTTTTTCATTTTGCTCAACAAACATATATCTACGCAATAAAGCAATTTGTATTCAGCCCCTGAAATGTTAATGTTAGGTGGAAACAACATACCATTAATGTAGTCACAAAACTTGAAAAGATGTAATGATCTAATGCTGTAATGAATGTTCCTCCTGCTGCAAATGTTGCTCTACATTCAGTTGAACACTCTGTTTTTTAAACGCAGGCAAATGGGAACCAGCAAACAAAATGCAAATGACTGCATGTGAACGTAATCGTTTTGAAATTCAATTATAGAAAAAAAACATTGTGTACTTTTTGTAAGCAGTCAAGACAACTGTTTACATAAACAACCAATATGCGGGGATAATGTGATTTAATCCACCTATGCTAAATATTTTTGTGCCAGCAAAACGTTAAAGGTTAGTCTCTCTGTGGAATGCTCTCAAACTGTGTTGGACGAATCTAATGACCAACACAAGACCAAATTTGGTTCAAAATTTAACAGAAATGAGAAGAAATGTAATTTTTTACATTTGTTTCAGGAAGCAACATCTTATTTTAGAAGTTATATTAGAATTTTAATAATATGAAACACTAATGTGAGACAAAAAAAAAAAAAAAAAAAGCTTATTCACAAAACTTCAGGTATGTACAGACCTTTCTATGAGATTTCTATCTTCAGTCCAGATTAAAGAACCACCACACAACATCAACCAACATCACAAGTAAGTCATATCGACTGCAGCCCCTTCACTTTACAGACACAAAGGAAGGCTAATGTGTGCTTCACTGAAGGCTCATCCTGCTATTTCCATCAATAAATCAACTTCTGGCCTCTTCTCTTATCGGGACCTGATGGTGGTTAATAATATAAGATTGCAAACATAACTTTCTTGAAAAGCTTACCATAAAGCGGACAGCACACTTTCACAAAGCACACCATGCTTAGCAGGGTTAGAGTGGTCAGACTGCAGAGGCCAAACAGTATGCCACAGAATGCGTATAAGGAGCACAAAGTTTTCCCATACAGCCACCTGCGTGGGACGGTAGGGGGTGTGAGAAAGCAGAACAGCAGAAATGATCAATGAGGGAGAAGGGTGAGAAAAGACAAAGAAAAGAGGAGATTGAACTACATTTGCAGTGTAAGCCCACTGGCAATCACAGGGTTCATTAATCATGCATTAAACAATCATGAAATATTGAAGAGCTTCTCTTAAAAAAAACTGAAGAAATGTAATTTTGCAGTCATGATGAAAAACATTTTGACTTGGTTTGTTTTTCTCATTCATTGCAATGCTACAGCACATGCTGAGTTCATTACCTGTGGTAGAAGCTTGAGGTTATGGCCATGGGATAAAGGGACAACGTGAGACCCAGGTCACTAACAGCCAGATTGATGATGAAGTACTCTGCAGGCTTCAGCAGGTGCTTTTTCTTGTAGGAGATATATAGCAGTGTGCAATTTCCAAATAGTGAGCATACTCCTGGAAAACAACAAAACCACAATTTCATGTTTTGTGGGAAACAGCTAGCCTACCTCAGTAAAATGGTAGAAAGACTAAAGAATACATTTTAGGTTTTGAAACATATTTGGTTTTCATGTTTTATACTTAATATCAAAAATCACCTAAACACAAGCTTCCAAGACACCAGCTATATTACTTCCTGTATTTTCTATTTTTTTTTTAAAAAAGGTCGGATTCTGACCATGAGTGTTGAAATAAATAATCTTAACATTAGCACCAATTATGTTGAAAAGCTGAAGATCCTGAGCATGACCAAAGTAACTTCAGACTGCATTGCCTGTGCTCCAGTCGCATCACGCCATTTATAGCTGACAAATTAATGTTGCAATAAATGCATTCATATTTGAAAAAAAAAAAAAAAAAATTTAGAAATTGACTGAATTAATTAGTTGGATTTAAAACCTCAGGTAAGACAGGTGCATCAAATGGAACAGGATTTTTTAAGGATGAAATTTTCACGACACATTTTAGAAGTTAGAAGAGGACATTTAATAACATTCCTGTAGAAGGAATGTTGGACATTCCTTGAACATTCCTGTGCAAGGAATGTTATTAAACATTCAGCTGTCACCTGAATGGCTGACATTCAGGTGACAGCTGCCACTAAATAGAGTACGGTGCATTCATATGCAAACTCCATCTGCAGCAACATGGAATGTAGGCTTTTCTTGGAAATATGACCAAGATCAAAACATAGGATGAAAGTAAACTTTGGGAGCAGAGAATTGGTTATCAGGGGCCTTTCATTGTATTGTGTCAGATAATATTACATGGACACCTGCCTTTTTGAACCCATAATAAATATAACCTGGAGCAATAATTAAATAAGAAGATAAGTGGCAATGTAAAATGAGTGGCATCCATAACACCTAACAGCGGAAGTGAACTTGCATGGCTTCACGTTGGGCTGTGATTTTTCTCATGCTGTGACTCATTCTCGCTTGAACAGAACTCAGAGAAAACTCATTTACAACAATATTAACTCAGCTGTTGGTCTGTCCGAGAATAATTTAAAAAGCAGAATAAAACATTACCTTTGAAGTTCTGCAGACTTAACTCACCGAAAATTGAGTAGACTACAGCCACAGTTATATCCAGAGGCACAGGTATGCTGGAGTGGAACGCCATGTCTTCAGCCAAGAGTCCCATCTAAAATGCATTGTTTTATTTTAAGTCCAGATATTACAGTTCTAGTGTGTTTCAATGACTCCCTTGCCAAATATACATTAACTGATGCTGAATGAATGGGATATAATCTAGCAATCATAAACAATACCAAGTGTATCCTGGGAATAATTAACACGGTCATATCTGAAATCAGCAGAGAAATTATGGGTTTTTTTTCACGGTCATAAACTGCCACCTATGGACAAACAAACGGATCTCGGCGCCACATTGGACTAAGTTTCAAACGTTTTCACTCATCTCCTTTTCTCATCAGTTAAACGATATCAAAGTATAAATAAAACGTACCTTAAATAATTACTTTCCAACAGTCCACGATGCGCTCATCAAACTTTTATTTATTTTTAGTTTTTTCTCCCCCCCCTCACACGTCCAACACTGCTGACGCCAAATAAAGTGAGTCCAGTCCGAACAAAGCCTATCAGTCTGGATGTGACTGTGCGTCTGTCTGTGTCGGGAGGCTTCACCACGGAGCGGCGGATCCAGATGCCCCCAAAACGACGACCTGCTCTCAGCAAATTAATGACGTCAATAACCGCTGAAGTCCACGTGGGTAGAGCTGCAGGAGCTGACTGTGCCCCTCGCTCCATGAAGCGTCACAGAACCTCCGACGAAATTCGTTTTCATGAAGAAAAGTGGCAGGTGAACAGTCGAGCGCATCCACGCGTCGGCAGGACGCGAGGGTGTGAAAAGTCGCCGTGATTTTAGCCAGGTGTTGATCACTGTAACTACTGCAGCAGGAGACTGAACTCTTTTATTTATTTATTGTAAAGTATCACATTTAATAAGACTCTCCAGCCCAACTTTCACTTCTCACTGATGCAGCGATAGCTCCTAGAGTTGACCATCTTAAAAAAATAAATAAATAAAAATAAAATAGGCCTATACATATGAAACATATTTTTACATTTATGATTGTGGGATTCTGTGATTTAGTGATATTGCAAAGTTACTGTCTATTTGAACTTCGAATGAGTTGAAGTGATTTTGACTTCAGTTTAGTATAAAATGTTGCACTTATTTATCAGAGCTTAATAATGGAGTCTGAATTAGGAACTTTTGAGTAGGCACCACGTATCTTATTATATAATCTGACAAATAATGACTCTTGCCTAACTTTATTTAATAAAATGTGGTTTCATCATTTTTTATTCAATGCTCTTTCAAACTTACCCAAATTCTTGCAAGTTGATACACAAATGTGGTTAAAGCTGCAATTAGTAACTTTAGTAAAACAAAACAAGCAACAGCAAAGTATTTACATGCTTGTTGAGACTGTCACTGTATTTATGTGACACGATAAAAATGAGAAAGATAATGTGTGAATCCTATGAAGTATAATGTGCCAAGGAAGATTCTTTTGCAGGAAACTTTTCACAAAACTTAAACTGGAGCCTTAACTCCCAGTCATTGATTTCTTTCATTTGAAGCCCTGGAGGACAAGGATAAATGCACATTATCATTGTGATAATGTAATTTTTGCTCCAGCAATACAATCTTTAGTTACATAAAAATTCTCCAAGCCTTGTGTCCTCTGATTTTTGTAACATAATAAAAATGGTAATAGTTGGCAATCGGCAATCGTCCCTTTCATGTATCTTAGTTACCAAAGACAATAGTGATGTGGCTCTTTTAATTAGAAGTCTGGCATTTCTGGCATCAATCAAACTGGGTCGAAAGGAACATGTGGTAGCAGCTTCAAAATTAATTTTGTGTGTTCCAGAAAGAACAGAACGAGAAACAGTCCACTCTGTCACACTTTGAAAGCAGGTAGGAGTTATCTTCAAAAGAATATTCCTCTGTGAAAATATTGCCTTTTGTGCCCCCCTAAATCCCCCACCCTTCACTTCTTTTCAATATTCATGAAATCACCCTCATACTCACATAACCAAGAGGCAGGTGAGCCTGGAACTGATTGAGGACACATTTGAGATGAAAACACTGTTCCAGTTGTAATGGTGCTGTCAATAAATTTAATTGTCATGTCCACAGAAGGAAGTGAGAAATGAAGGCACAAGATAAGATAAAACACGGCATGGACATCAAAGTGGTCTGGTGGGATTACAGAATGAGTGCTTAGGAGGATTTCACCTGGTGGCTACAAAACCACGGGCACCTTATGTTGTCATGACTACAGATAAGTGGACTAACGTCCAATTCTTGTGGCGAAACACCTTTCATTTTGAGCAGAATTCACAATTCATATTGCAATTTATGCTTGAAGTCAGAGAAGAAAGGGTTTTTAAATCAGAGGGTTTTAAATGAACAGCTCCTGGCGACTAAAGTAAAACTGCAATAACATGCTTTAGATTCTCATCTTTACCGTAATCAAATCAAATTAATCCTGATCTAAAACTCTTATAATCTTTTTGACTGTAAGAACTTCCATTTGAATTTCAACACCTCCATTTCTGAATAGTAACGATTCCTCATCATTAATTGACGAAGACTTGTACGCCAAACGTTCAGGATGGATATGCAGCTTGGGAATTTCCAGAAGATTAAAAATCTACTATAGTCAATGAGGCAATGCAGGGAAGTTTTATCAGTGGCATTTCCTGCTGTGCCCACCTGCCGGTGGGGCGGATTTGATAGACTGGTCCACCGGACACGGGTAATGAGGAGTGGAAGAGGCAGACAAACCTTGAAAAATGACAGCACAGTTTTACATCCAGATTTGTTAAAAAAAAAAAAAAATTCTCACCACCATCAAACAGAATATTAACTGTATGAATATATGTACTTTTTAATATTAAGGATTTCTTTTCCAGCAAAATTCTAAGAGTTTCTCTGCACTTTGGTTCCAACACTTTTTAGGATCTGAGTGAAATGTTTTAATACCTACAGTGAGGTTCTGATTCAAGAATTGGGAGTTGGGGCAATTCTTGAATTGTGTTTTAGCTCCATTGAAGATTTCTATACCTTCTTTTATGATTAAAACTTTTAAACTTTCCGTATTGTATGTTACCTTTCAGATCATCTAACCAGTTTAAAACAAAAATGTGTAATCTTTTGTAATATAAAATTCAGTTTTCAGATTGACATTTCATTTATTTTGAAAAATAAATGATAGAAAAAAGTAAGTGTCTTCCTTGTGAAACCATGAAGCAGTTGTGATTGACAAGTTTTTTGGGTTGAGTTTCATTAGCCACCTCCAGGCCTCAGTGTTGATGACTGAACAAAAGCAAAAGGACATCAATCCATGGAAGAGCTTCTCATGAGTGAAGCATGAGTGAAATTGTTTGGATGGTTTGTCATATAACATCTGCAGTAAGAATTATACACACAGAATTCTGGAAACAGAATTAAAGCATCTTCGACGCATTTCAGCCAAAAAGAATAAATCCTTACTTTCACTAAAGAAGCATGATATATTCTATATATTCATATTGGAACTAGATATCCACAGTTACAATAGGAATAGGTTCATAGCAGAACTGCTGTGTGCTTATTCATAGCATTTTTTCTTCCCCTTTAAAATATCAGCTTCTTTTGTCTAGGTGAGAAAAAAAAAAACAACAAAAATATAATACCTAAGTTTCAACACTTTAAATCACTAAGGTTTATGTCTGAGAAGTATTTATTTATGAATCACTTCACGTCTTACTGAGTTCAAATGCAACTCAAAATAAAAATGATGCAATAGAAATAGTATTTGAAGTTTTTTGTAAGGGCTTCAAGGATCATAAACACTGCATGTTTTTGAAAAACTTCAAGTACATTATCTTTGGAATTGAAGTTTATTCTTAACTCATTTTTAGTTACAATTAAAGTCTGCAAATGGCTTCATCAGACCTTTGAAGTGAGCAAAAAGTCTGATTTATGAGGGTTAATATTGCAAGAATGTCTGGTTAAAAATATACGTAAATCTTATAGCTTAAAGTAAAATAAGCTCCAAGGAAAATACTGCCAGCGACCCAGATGCATCAGTTCAGCTTCACTGGCTTCATCTATCATGTAAACTCATTTTTTCAGGGATATAAAGTAGGGCTGAGGAAATATCAATAGGTAATCACTTAAGCCAAACTATACAAAGTCTGCTCTGTGGCATAGCTGTGTAATTGTGTTCCCTTCTTGTCCTATTTCTACCATAACCACAGACAAAATGGGAGTTTTTTTTTTACAGAAAGAAACAACTATTTCAGCACACAATATGTTATTTTGTGTATTTATTAATTTGACTGTAAAAGAAAAAAAAAATCACGACTAGGGTAGATTATAGTTTTTAACAGTTTTGAGCCAGATGATTCAGAGCTATTCCTCAAGAGAGACCATCTGAAAAATCTGGACAAGTGTCCGTCTTCACCAGATTTAGATCAGCTGGAAAGTGTTCTCCCCCTGATCAAGTACAATGAGACTGTGGTTAAAAAAAGTACTTTTACCTCTGGTAGTATGGATAGCAGCCAAGTATTTCTGGAAAATAAAATCAGTCTCCAAGAAGCTTATCAGTCACAGATTTCCTTTCAATCTATTTTCCCCCCCAAAATTATGCTTGAATAAAGCACTCTATAAACAGTCAATGTCTTTTGTAATTATCCTTACTGTTTGATAATTGGGGCCACATAATATTAACATTTTCTGAATATTTAAATTATGGGTGTGTAGTGAATATACAGGTAAATTACTTATAAAAATGAACTTTTGAAAGATTTCCTGATTTTTGATGTACATATGCCATCTACACTAAAAATCAAATATTATCGATAATTTCAACCACATACAGCAAATCCTACAACAATACCAGATTAAAAACTAAAACAGGTCAAATCACAGGATGTTTGGACATCAACATCACTGAACTTACATAAACCTCTTCAAACAGTTCACCTTGTTACTGACATGTGTCTCTTTTAGTTAATCTAACATTGGTGTCTGTGGAGACATTCCAATGCTGGGGACACTGACAGCAAAGTATTTTTAACAACCAGCTGCATTTGGGTTGAAAGAGAATGAGGAGGTAACTATAGAGATGAAAAGAAGCACACTAAAACAGACTGTTTAAAAAGTCAGTTCCTGCAGAAGATTTTGCTTTACTGGTAAAAGAGAAAATAAATAAATAAATAAATGAACTTGATCTTTAGATGAATTAATGGAAGCAAAAGAAGAGTAGACTTTCTGTGAAAATATCAAAATAAAAACATCTAATGAAAGTCTAACAAAAAACATTTTCAAAAAGTTTAAGTTTCCTAAAGTTTATCTCCCACTGTCTGCTTTTACAACTATCTGTCTGTTAATCATGTGCTACAGAGGAAAAACCATTGTGGTCAGATTAGCTAATGTCATCAAGAAGCACTTGGGTTTTCTTAATCCAAGGTGCAACACTGATGTGGAAATGTACATCAGCAGTTAAAGCTAACATGACCACTTGCAAAGAAGCTAAATAATTTATTCTTTGCAGAGACTTCACAGTTTACTAATTATGTAAATATAATTTATGCCAACCCTACTTAATATGTGTGACCTGTATGTGAGACAGCGACATTAAGCATCCTGCAATCATAAAACATGGTCGAAGCAAATATTAAGACAGACATGACTACCAATAGTTTTGGGCGGGCTTTCCCTTTTCCCTATGTCTGAAGGTAAAAGGGATTTGTAGGGGGGTCTTAAAAGTGTAAAAAACACCTTTAAGACACAAGATTTATCATTATTTTTTTTTCAACACAATGTGTCCTGTTTCTTTCTCTTCGCAAGTATATATTACTATTCCTTTCTTAATTAGAATCAAATTAAAAGGCACTAAAGTATTTGGTTACTTCATAGCAAGATGTGAAAAAGTCAAGCGTGTGAATACATTTTTGCAGGGCTGAGGTATACGCTGTTGGCCGTTCAGAGGTTCTTTGCCAAGGTCTAAAGATTTATTGGCAAAAACCAGAGAGGAGCAAAGTTGTTGTTTAACTTGACCCTTTATGGCTCTATCAATTATTGACTCATGAAATGTGTGCTTTATCATCAACATACACCTTTGTAATTTCTGCCTCCTTGGCATTAACTTTGCACAGTCGCTGCCATTTATTTACTTCTCAATGAGGAGAGTACAACATGGCAGGAAGACAACCAATTGGTGTTCTTGTACTTCACATTTGTTGCCTTCTCTGTGTCACCACCCTCTGTTTGGTAAGATATTGTTTAGATTTAATAATGTGGGTTATAAAATTGTAAAAAAAAAAAGTAATTATTTTGTTATTCAATATTTTTTACCGCATACTATCTGTCATGTAGCCGACAGCAAAGATATCTGGTAAGTATTTTCATTAGAAACCTGTGGACTTCACTCTTCCTTAATACCAAATGCAAATGTCTTCAACATGTTTATTTATTTCTGTTTTCCGCAGACTTTGATGTAGATGGTGGACGAGACCTCGACATCTTTGACATCAATGAAGGTATGTCAAGACAATAGTTTGGGTCACTTTATTTCTCGTTTTTTCCTGGTTTGCACTTGATTATCCTTTAAACCGATAATATCTGTGCTCTGTCTTCACAGAGGCAGGACTGAATCTGGTAGAGGGAGACATTGTACTTGATGAGGTAGATTTTAATATTTTGTTTGATTTTCATCCGCACATGTGAAACTTGTAAAATCACATTCCTCTCTCTGCTGGGTTTGGCTTATTCTTGCCTCTACAGACACAAACACGAAATTCTATCATTGGGGATGAGTACAAGTGGCCAAAAACTGTTCCCTATTACATGGAAGATGACTTAGGTAAGAATGTGTGTTGAAACATGTGGAAAAATATAGCTTGAAAATAACTTACTGTAAACAGATTTACAGAATATTTGCATTTCATTTCAGTATGACTTGGCAACAGTGCATAGCTTTTACCCGTGTTACCTGTTTGCAACTTTATTTTGTTTATTAACATTTTCTTGAAAAATTTTACTTGAAGTGTTTTAGAATATAATTGTGCATAAAACATGCTGGTGAAACACAGTGAACTTAACGTGCTGTACCATCTTCTTATTGTGCAAGCTTTAAAACTGATAGAGATCCAAGATTACTGTCAGTTAATCATCAATCGTTATCATAAGTATCATACATGTGCTGACAAGCTTAAAGTTGTTTGTTCATAATCCTGCAGCGGGATGTGTGTGGTTTCAAGAAAAAATAAATAAATGCACAAATAAAATTTAAAAAAAACAAAATAGTCAGAAACACAGATAAAGACAGTACTTCTGTGCGTATCTAAATATCACTTTTTCATGGTTTATTCAATATATTATACATGGCAGATGTAGAACTTTACACTGATTAAATCTTGATCATATCAGTGGGTGGGGTGATTTGGGTAGAAAGTGAGCAGCAAATGTGGGAAGACTGAGTCAGAGCATCTTTAAACCTGCTGCTCCCCTATCAAAAGTGGCACAAGGAAGGAATAGTGATGAAAAGGTCTACAGCCAAAAGTGCTGACATCACTCACTAGTGAGTGATGTCAGAATTGGAGTAACATCTACCTTCAGAGATCTGGTGGACTCAGGCATAACAGCAAAAACATACAGGTTCACATATGATGAGCCTTTGATGATGAAGAACATTAAAACTTTAATATACCTGATTTGCTTGTGTTGTCTCCTCTGAAGAGATCAACGCAAAAGGCGTCATTCTAAAGGCCTTTGAACAGTACCGCCTCAAGACCTGCATTGACTTCAAGCCATGGAGCGGGGAAGAAAACTACATTTCCATTTTTAAAGGAAACGGGTAAAAGAAGAAGAACCTATTATTTTTATTATTTTTTTTTTTACCCTTTTAGATAGTGAGACAAGCTGTACTTTCTTGGGGATTAAAGCATTATTATTAAATCAGCACTTGAGAAGGAGTCGTGATAAGACTCTGCGGGTTTTATTTGATGTTCATAAAAGCTTTTCTTCCCTTCCCAAAGCTGCTTCTCCTCTGTTGGTAATCGCAAGGTTGGGAAGCAGAGGTTGTCAATAGGAAGGAACTGCGACCGCATTGCTACGATAGAACATGAGTTCCTTCATGCTCTGGGCTTCTGGCATGAGCAGTCCAGGTCAGACCGCGATGACTATGTGCAGATCATGTGGGACCGCATCTCGGACGGTATTAAATAGTTTTCTCTTTGTGACAAAAATGATTCTTTTTGTAAAATCTTGACTGCGATTGCATATACAGTGCCTTGCAAAAGTAGTCTTACCTCTTAGAACGTTACAAAAACTTCAGTATTTAATCAATATTTTTATGTGAAATATTTACAAAGTATAGAAAGGTAATGTCCTTTCTATGCTATGGATAAATAAATTCCAGAGCAACAGATTACCTTCACATGTCAACTCGCTAGTAAATAATATTCACCTCTGTATAACAAAAGTAAGAGACATTTATTGCTTTTGCAGAGTTTTATTGCGACTTTTAGTGCGCCAATTGTTTTATTGCATACATGATAAGTATGTCCATAAGAAATTGACCTCTGCTCATCAGTTTGCTAATGTATCATCTCCTTTAAACTGTAGTCAAAGTACATCTTCCATAGAGAGGTCAGCAATTTCTAGAGCATCTTTAAACCCCTATGAATAAACAAACTGTTTAAGAATTTTCTAAAAGTGTGCTTATTTTTTTTCTGTAGGCAGAGAACACAACTTCAACACATACGATGACACCGTTTCCAGCTCTTTGGGCGTACCCTACGACTACAACTCCATGATGCACTACAGTAAAGGTGCTTTCCAGAACGGTTCTGAGCCCACCATCGTCACCAAGATCCCTGCTTTCAGCGAAGTCATCGGACAGCGAATGGAGTTCAGCGACAGTGACCTGCTGAAGTTGAACCGCCTCTACAAGTGCAGTAAGAGTCAATACCATGCAGGGCCTTTTTTTTTCTTGGCAAAAACAAAAATAATTGAAACATTCGGGTCACTTTTTTCAGTTGAATGATGCTCTGCTGAGTGTATTGCTGTTCTTACACGCGCTTACCACATATTTTCTAGCTCAAGGCTCCACCTTCCTGGACTCGTGTGATTTTGAGCGTGAGAATATCTGTGGGATGATCCAAGGACATGGGGACAAGGCCAACTGGGAGAGGGTCGCTAGTGCTCCTGGAGGGCCCGACAAGGACTATTCCAACATGGGCAAATGCACAGGTGAGATAGATCTTAGAGAGACATGAGACACTGTTGAAATAAACATAGTATTTCTATGTTAAATAATGAGTTTAATTTAAATTCAATTTTTAAAGCATCTTTCATAATCTTTTATTTTCATTCTTTAATTGAATAAAAATAAAGAGAAAGTCAACACATGATTTTCAAAAATTCCTTTTTGATTTAGCTTTTTTCATCCTTTACCATTACATCTATCTGTACTTGTAAATGTTTTAAAAAGTCTAAACCAGACATCCACATAGAAAAAAATACTTTTGAACTTCACTTTCATCTCCAACATCATGATGATGTCGGCATGTTTCCAACATGCCGACTCATCCAGATTTAGAAAAAAAAAAGTTAAAATAAGTGCATGATGTTTCTTCTACTGTTAGCTGTGTTTTACACAGTACTAAGTTAAAAGGATTTTACACAGCTTTACCCGGGATGCTAAAGTGACTCTGCTACTGTCACATTCACAGTGCTAAAACAATACATTACGACTCACTCAGTCTTGACTTCATTTTTTATGCCATTGTTCTAGGATCAGGATACTTTATGCACTTTAACACTGGTACGGCCAACGCTGGAGACACGGCCATGCTGGAGAGCAGGCTTGTTTATCCAAAAAGAGGGTACCAGTGTTTGCAGTTTTTCTACTACAACAGTGCTGGTCCCAGCGACACCCTGAAGATCCACGTCAGGGAGTACGATGAAGCTAATCCCAATGGAACGCTGCGCTTTATAACAACACTAACTGGTGACTGCGTCAAAGCCATGCTGCTCACAGAGTTCTGCTGGAGAAATGAAGTCATTTCAATCCTCTTTTTTTTTTTCCTCTCTCATTTTCACACAGGACCTCCTCAGGATTTGTGGCAGCTGCACCATGTGAGTCTGGATGTGAAAAAAAAGTTCAGAGTTGTCTTTGAAGGGACAAAGGGGGGCTCGGGTCCGGCAGCAGGAGGACTCTCACTGGATGACATTAACCTTTCTGAGACCACCTGCCCCGAGTTTGTATGGCGGGTGAAAAACTTCGGCCAGGTCATGGATACGACCCCACTCGGCACCTCGATCTTTAGCCCCCCATTCACCTCCAAGGAGGGTTACACTTTCCAGATGCAGCTTTACCCCAGCGGTAAAGAGGACTATCCTGGGCAGTTGTCTGCCTACGCTCACCTCGTGGCGCGGGAGGGGGACGCTGGACAAACATGGCCTTGCCCGTGGAAGCAGATGACCATGATGCTGATGGATCAGCACCCTCACATTCAAAAGCGCATGTCCAATCAGCGCAGCGTCACCACTGACCCAACCGAGAAGGCAACAGGTGGGCTGTCGCAGAGAAGAGTCTTGTAACATATGCTAAGCTGCTCTTTATAGTTTAAACTTCACGCAACATTTTTTCAGATTCGGACCTTTTTTTCTGGGACGATCCACGGAAGGTTGGCACTGAGGTGACGAATACCGATGGGTCCAAGTATTTCCGAGGGCCGGGTTTTGGTACACCAGTGTATCTCACACACCTCAGAGCTAAGAGCAGAGACTTTGTCAAGGGAGGAGATGCCATCTTTCTGCTCACAATGGAAGGTAAAGGGAACAGATCACGACATAAACATTGAGTGAGTTTAATGAAAATACTCCAACTCCAACTCATCCTAACTAATTACTTACACATCAACACCACTACATTCTGATGCGTACAATAAATCTATGTCAGAACAACACAGATTCCTGGAGCTGACAACAAAGAGCTCTTTTGGGCAATGGATGGGTAATTGCTTGCTTTTCTGCACCTGTCCCATCATCACTATTCCCCATTTTATCCATGACTATCATAATTTTTCTCTGTGTCATAAGCTGTGCAGGTCCCCTTTTCTCTGCGTGGATGATTTTTTTTTAAAATTTTGTTACGACTTTTACCTCAACTCAAGTAAAATCATGCATGTACAAGTAACAAGTCTGTCTGGAGAATGTAAGGAGTTCAATACAGATATTTGTGTTCAGATTCAAGGACCAAATATAAAGTCATTCTAACAATAATTACAATGCAGTCATCTATTCTTTAAGAAAAACACAGATAATGGCAAACAAATACTTAAGAACTGTGAAAAAAGTTTTTGTACTGTGCTATCTCTCATCTTTGGATCTAATCACCTAGGCCTATACATTAAACCAATATAAAGAATCCAAAGTGTGCTATCATAAAACAAGTTTGATCTGCAAACCCGTGTGACACTATTAGGTTTGTAACTGTGCTGAAAAGACTTTCTCCTGCCCATATGAAAGCATGTAAGATTATAATCGCTCATTTATCTCATCTGTGCTTATAGATGTGGCCCATCTGACACAATCCCAGCCTGTGCCTTCCACAACGGTAAAACCTACCACATCCACAACCACTAATGCTTCAGATATTTGCCAAAATGTGCTGTGTCAGAATGGTGGAATCTGCGTTGGGGATGAAGGGAAGCCTTCTTGCAGGTGAGCAGGTTTTGACAGTGAAAAATAACCATAGTCAGTGCTGTTTTTTTAAATGATACAACAAAATACCCATATTATACCAAAGATGAGTTATTTTCCTCTCTGCTTTTGTTATTGACACATTGACAGGTATAAGACTCATCGATGCCTTCTGAAAAACACTCATATGACTTTAAGACCTACATGGATTATGAGAAATAATTACTTTAAAACTGTCTCAATTTCCTAAAAAGTTTACAAAAAACAGAAAAACGGTTTCAAGAGAATATTTGATGGTTTACTAGCTGGAATGAAAAAGTTATACTGCAAAATTAATTTTGTCACAGTATGAGGCAACATGTTGAGTTTATTTTAGCTAGGAAGAAAATTAATGAATGGCACCACTCCATTATTATGTTTAATCAGCAATTGTTTTTTAAATAAAACATCAGCATGAGATAATGTAATTTAAGAGCTTATATCAGTATAATATCAGAATGCCCTTAAGACATTTTAGGCTGTAAAAATTCATATTCTTACATTTAAAACAATTTATGACTCATTAAGACCCCTTTCAAATCTAGACATAGGGATACTGAAAACACAACGGTCAGATTTCCTATTTCTATCCCCTTTCGTCTGCTTTGCAGGTGTGTGGTGGGGAATGACTGGTGGTACTACGGGAATGTCTGCCAGCACAAAGGCTCCATGCAGGACAAAACCACTCTAGCACTGGCCTCCTCCCTGTCTGTGCTGGGGGCAATGTTAGTGATCACAGTTGTCAGCGTCCTCTGTGTGAAGAAAAAGTACAAGAAAAAGCTTATGAAGAACAACAGCACCATGCACATGGAAAATGTGCATGCCAATGATTGACCCTAACAATAACTTGGGACTTTTTTTTCAATGAAAACATTACAACCGTTGATGGAGAGCTGGATAAAACCAAATGTTGCCTTAGACTGCCACCTATTGGTCATTTGATGTAAAGACCTGGAAGTAATGGAGGAAGCTTTAATGTGTAAATGGAGTTATTCTAAATTAAGCTTTTATTATGGTCGTGATCTTTGTATAAAACTGTTAACATGTCCGAAAAAAAAAGTCTCAGACAACAATGCTTATATTCACAAATTTAAAATTTATTATACCAAAGACAGGAACATTTTGTAGTGTCTCTTTTCCTTGTGGCTATACTTGTTGGTGTTACTGAACTAGACACAGTCATGCCGGTGATAACAGTTACTGCAGGAGGAAGGTGGGGCTAATTACCTGTGAGTATCCATGTATGTGAATGTCTTGTGTGTGTGTGCGTGTGTGTGATTGTTTGCGTGTGCATGCAAATACCTATTAGTGTTCAGTAGATACAGTGATGACTACAGGACATCACAGTTCAACAAAGTGGAGCAAACCATTGCAACTTAGTGTATAAATGTTTTACGGAATGTTAGTTTCCATCCTGCAATTGCACATTTACATTTGTGTGTGTGTGTCTGTTGTGATGTTGATGTTTTGTGGGTTTAGATAAAGGGGGCACGCCTCCATAACAGCAAACAATAAATCCTCCCCACAGCTAGAAGCCTTCACCGACATACAGTTCCTTTAAAAGCATCAGTATACAACATTTTTCTTATTTACAATCATTGAAAAAGAATCACCATTTCTCTCAGAGAAGATTAGTAAAAAAGTGACTGAGTCACCATAAAGAGTATGCAACTCCTAGGAGTTAGTATTGGAAATTTTCTACAAAAAAATCTCTATGTCATTTTACAGGCCAAAGAACTGTGATTTACTGAAGAAATACAGTATTTTAAGTGCCCTATCTAAAACAGTTAGGTGTGGTAGTAATGGCGTATGATTCATCAAAAATCGATTGATAATAAAAAGATGAGTCTGTATTTCAAAAGGTTCCTTTTAGCAACTTCACTGCGATCACACTGATTTAAGTTCTTACAAAACAAAATAAACCATGGAATCATTATCCATATTAAGTACAATAACAAGCTAATGCCATCTGCAAATAGACTAGTATTGATTATGTACTGGAAAAACAAAAACAAACAAAAAAAACAGGTCTGCGAGAAGGGTGCGTGGAATTTGTGTCCTCTCGGGCGATTTGAGGAGGTTGAGGATCATTAAAGGGCTCATTTGCTTGTTTCACTCTGAGAATGCTTCATTACATGTTCCTCCAAAGAGGCGGCGCATGGAAGAAGCCTGTTGTGAAACACTTTCACATGTGCATTCTACAGCCTCCAGGCGAAACCCACCCGTCCGTGGGCATGAACGGAAGAATCACAGCGTGCTGTAGAGGAGATGAATCGGTGTCCCTCTAGAGAGGGGTGTCATAGTAATCAGTGGGCTGATCCGTCCCGGCTGGCTTCTGCTGTTTCTGCTGATGCTGCTTCATGATCTCCTTCACCTCTTCCTCCAGCTCAGGGGGGATGATGAACTGGTCGTCCGGGTCAGGCTGAGCCGGCGCTGTGAAGTAACCCCCTGATTTCTTGGACGGGGCGTCGGCTGCCACCTCAATGAGGTTGTGACTCTTCTCTTGACGCGCCACAGAACCATTGACCCTCCTCTTCCCCGGAAACTTCCCACCATCCCCAGCTCCTGCTCCCACACCTTGCCACGACTCGTCTCTCTCCAGGCCATTCTCGGCCTCTGCCAGATTCAGGTCCACACCGTCCTCTAGGGGTTCAGGGGTGCAAGGAGGTGGAGGCGGTGGAGGAAGGTTGAGCAAGATGCGTTCCTGACTGGACGATGCGGGTACGAGGCTTTGGGACGGTGATAACTGCGACAGCTCCGCTTTCAGGCAGTGAACGTCTGCCTCCACTTCCACTCGGCTCCCGTTGGAGAAAACGCCGGCGATGGGCTCCTCGTCCTCGCTGTCCAGCCCATTGTCGGACAAGGCGCTGGAGAAGGTGGCGCTGGACAGCTGCCTCTGAAAGGAGCCGGCCAGGCAGGCTGGGTGGAGCGCACAGCAGTTCCGAGCGGAAGCCAGTTCTGAACCTGGGAGGAGATACTGGCAGGACTGGGAGGTTGTGTGGGACTGCTGCTGCTGTAGAGACAGCAGCTGGGCTTGATGGTGCAAGTGAAGCTGAGGGTGGTGAGGCTGATCCTGCAGCAACACAAAGGAGCTCTGCGGGGGCTCGTCGGACGAGGCCGTGGAGCCCACCTCGCTGCTCATCTCGCTGGTGCTGATCTCGCTGCTAATTTCGCTGCAGGAAGACGGCGGAACAGGCAGTGAGCCGTCCGAGGGTCGATCTTTAATGGCAGAAGACGACGATGGGTAGGCGCCCAGGCCGGGACTAGGGGGAGGCTGGGGCGGGTCGGAGCAGCAGCAGGAGCAGCAGTCTTCACTCACGCTGAGCTGCACCACGACTGCACTCAAGCTGTCGGTACAGCCATAGCCTTGAGCCAGGGTGCAGAGCTTCTTCGCCGCAGCGAGACCATCCGGGACATTCCGAACCGCCTCCACTGCTTCTGTAGGAGACACAGCGTCCCACAGCCCACGGCTGCCCAGGATGAAGAACTCATCCTGAGGGGTGAGAGTCACCGTCTGCACATAGGGGCAAGGAATGACTGAGGGGAAAAGGAAGGAGTAGCCCATAATCCTTGTGGAGTCAGTCACGCCGTTCACCTTGTTGTCCTGGAAGAAAAGATGATGGAAATCAATACAGAGAACGTTTGAAACTAGATTTGCCTTTTTAGTGCAAGCTCTACCTCAGTCACGATGGCTCTGTGCTGCCTAATCCTACGGTATTCCTCCTCAAGGCCCACGTTGTGAAGCAGCGACAGGGACATGGGCTTCCCGTCCCGGCACAGGATGGCCTGGCACTTTCCCACATTAGCTGCTGTGAGGACGAAGCAGCCACTGGGGTCGGTAGGGTCGTGTCGGATGTGACATAGAGCCGCAGAGCCGCCGAGTTTCTGTCCAGCTGTTCCCAATTTCCTTCAAGGGGAAAAAGGATGACAAAAAAAGAGAGAGGACGACGGTTTATTGAACAGATTTTAAGTTGTAAATATTCAGGAGGGATTCTGTGGTTACAAACATAATTATGATTCAATTTAAAACCTGAAAATTAAAACCCTGGGATTGAACGGATTCATTTTCCATTCACAATCTCTGACAACTTGATGGTAGAGACGGGTGATCTGTGGTTAAGAGTTCATCATAATATTTTGTGGCATTTATTGCGATAACTAAACTGATGATAAAAAGTATTTAAAAATCTGCTAAACCCAACATCACCATAGTTAAAGCCCTATGAAAAAAAACAAACAAAACAAAAACCAAAACAAAACAAAGTATTGACTGTTAAACAGACTGTTTCAAGAAAACACAATTTAAAGTTGTGCAATGTTATCACTAAACGGACACAAAACTAACATTTAACCACATTTTTTAATGTCTATTTCTACTCTCTTGTAAAATCAAAAAATTCCTAAACACAACCAAAATTCTCTTCCTCCACCAAAAAAAAAAATCGCTTGCAAAATAACATCCAGAGAACAGAGTATTACTGCTGGTCACGTACCTCTGCATGACGAGGAAGGTGTTGGTCATGTAATCCTCTTCTCTTTTCGTCTTGTGGATTTCCTCGGCCAGGACATCGTTCATTGTGCACTGCAGCAGGTAGGGCACTTCCACGTTCCTGTCTCCGTCGAACACACCGTACAGAGCTTCCCGACTCTCACAGAAACTGTTTACTGAAAGTGCGGCAACACAGAGTCTGAAAAGAAACAAGACAATCACTCTGTAAGGAAATGACAAGAGCTAGAGAGAAAAAAAATAGGTAATACTTATTATGATCAGTTTGGATGAATATCTAAATATCTGCTAAGGTTTCCAAACATTTTTCATGCAAATATGTGTTTTAAAACTTCCAATGTTTTGACAAATATTTTCCAATTTTTTTGAATATTTTGAAAATACTGAATATTTTGAATTAATGTCATTCAGCAAATTCAAACTTCCCTTTGAATTTACAGCATATATTCTAGACTTTAAATATGAAAACTCAAAAATACAAGAAACTTAAATAAAAGAAGCAAGAGAGGAAAGAAGCAAGAAAGCAAACATTGAAAGAAAGAAAAGAACAGAGAAGCAAAGAAAGAAGAAAAAAGGAGATAGAAGAGTCATGAGAAAAAAGGAGACAAGGAAGAATGGCAAGAAAAGAAATGAAGACAAGGAGGACAGAATAAAGAAAGAAAGGACAGAGGGATGGGAACTAAAACAAAAGGAAGGACAAAAAACGGAAAGAAAGAAGGACGCAAGAATGAATATGAAGAAGGAAACTGAACTGTTACTGAACTGTACTTCTCCAAACATGGAAAATACTGAAACCGAATTCCAGACTTTTCCAGGCTACAGTAACCCTTTCTGTCATCAAAAAAAAAACTTTTTAATTTGTTTATTGCTTTGTAGTTCCAGTTTTCCCCAACAAAGAGATTCTGCAGCAAATGCTCATGTTTTAGAAGAGCACTGCTTCCATATTTTTTCATTAAAGTTATCTTTTAGAACACAAATTCTCAGAAGGATTATATTAGTGAGGCTTTGCAGCACAAACACGATGGAGGTTGTTCTTTTCACTCTTGACTGAATTTAGCTCACTTGTTCTTTACGCCTGAGGCCTCTGTGTAACCATGACTCCACACAGCGGGCCCCCCAGATGCCTCATTCGATGAAAAGGTTGGTGGTGGATCAATACGAAAACAGCGAATGTTACTGGAAGGCAAAAAACACGAAGCAGATCAAAATCATTCCCTTATCTTCAGGCACATAAATACATAAACTAAAGCCATATGTTATTATGAACAAACAGCAGAGAAATAATGAACATAAAGGAAAACTAGGTAATATATTGCAAGGAAAAACAGAGTACATTGAGAAAGAGCTTCAAGTGGAAAATGAAAAGGTGTGCTCAGATGAAGTTGGCGTACTTAAGCTGCTCGAGGGTTTTATGGTCCAGGTTGAGGCGCGGGTTGCCAGTGAGGTCCAGCTCCTGAAGTTTTGGAGGCAGATTCTCTGGGAGAGTGATCTCACTCAGCTCATTACAGCTCAGGTCCACACACTGAAAAACAGAATGTTGCAAGTGGAGGTTCAGAGGTGCAAAACCACAGAGACTTCATATAAAGACGAGCTGCTGCTGACGCCTCACCTTCATCTCCATCAGCTGCATGACTTCAGGGAAGACCTCGATGGAATTGGAATGGGCAATAAGCGTGTGCATCCGTTTACAGTTCATGATGGTGGTGGGAACGGTCTTCAGCATGTTTCCACTCAGGTCCACTTCCTCCAGCTCCTCCAACTTGGCCATTTTACTGAAGTGTAAAAAGGAAACAGATGAGCTGAAGCATGAACTAAATATCTGTTTCTTTAAAGAACAGCGAAGTTCACAGATGAGGTCAGCTGTCATAATGTGATCTTTTCCTTGCATGTGTGTGCTGGCTGCGCTACAAACAAAACATTCAGTCAAATGTCATATCCCATCAGAAGAACATGGTTTTGGCTAAATGATCCTTCCTGTACGTTTCCAGGCTTGGGAAATGCTCAAATTAAATTTGATACTTTTCAGGACGACATGCAAATGCTGTTAGCAAACACTGTTATATGATGATGTAGATGCAGTTAAAGCAAAAATGTATCCTAAACTTTTTTAGAATTACAAATTTTTCATTTATGAATGAAATAAACTCAAAACATTTATAATTATCTTTGTAATACATGTTCAGATTTCCTACATAAATTTTTTGTAAAACTGACATTTTTCTTTTTTACTGACTGGTGATTACATTTCTTCAAAATAAAAAGTATTACATGGACAATAAAATAAAACAAATATTTAAATTATTCCAGGAGGGGAAATTACTGGGAAGGAACTCTTTACCTCGCTGGGAAGGTTTGGAGGTGGTTGTACGCCATGTGCAAAACCCGCAGGTGTGTGTGACCTGTGAGCATCGGCACGCACTTGTCCGTCAGCCAGTTATTGGTCAGGTAGAGCTCCTGCAGGATGCTGTGGCTTTCCTCTGACAGACTGGAGGGTGGCAGGTGCTCCAGCTTGTTGGCTGATGCATTTACGCATCGTAAACTGAACCCAAAACACAAAAAACTCAGTTATTTTCATGGTATTTAAGAGACAGAAAAACAGAGATGAATTTCTAAACTGGGAAACACATCCAATGATTTACTATATTATACATCAGAGTTTTATGCAGAATTAATCAAAGGCAATTCAGATGCATTTCATTTATTTGAGCTGTATGTGAGAAAACTTCATGGGGTTCAGGAATATTTTGAGATAAAGAAAACTCAAAGGGCCCAGTGAGACTACAATAACCAGATTACTCATTGACTATATTTTTTGGCCAAGTTGTTAAACTATAATGCGGTCTCATTGATGCAATCTAGATTGGTTATCAGTACGCTGGCTCATTGTGGTGTTTTCCCACGTCAGCTGATCAGCTGATTCTTGTTCCTCTAGTAACCAAAACAAACATAAAAAAATGTTTTTATTCTTTTCTTCAGTTGGCTTTTAACAAGTATGCATTTGTATAATTCTTCAGTAGAAAACCCTATACATTATTTAAAAAAACACACACCAATGAGTAGCTTTGTTAAAATACTAATTTTCCTGAGAAAATGAAAAATCTTCCTTCGTAATGTTTTCTTCAGTTAGTCTCGTCTTTGATCTTTGTACACCCGAAGTTCCCGTTCCCTCAAGCTCCTCTTTGACTTAAAGATGCATAATTGTAAAAAAAGAAAAGAAAACCAGCCACTTTCAGCCAATTCTTAAAGCTACCTGTTGGATTTGAGGAACAGGTTGCAGGGAAGTTCCACCAGTTGATTATGCTGAACATCCAAAACCTCCAGCAGAGGGCGCTCCACTCTTTCAGGCAGCTTCTGCAGCTGGTTATGTCCAGCACTCAGCTTCCTTAGACTGTTGCTGCAGAACAACCTGCAGCATGAGAAATATCCAGAGAGCTGGGTCAGCACTGACATGTGATGGATAAGCAATTTCAACAGACAGATAGATGATTAAGATGGATTGATAGCTGAGATTCTGTAGGGTGGGCAGACAAGCAGATACAGATAAATTGAGGTAGACTGCAGTTATTGAAGAGAGAGTAAAAAGGGAAAGTGAAGGACAAAGCTGGATGTGCGTACAAGGAAGGAAGAAAATTTGAGAGTAGCAGCGCCTCTGGTGGCTCCTGTAACTGAAATTCATCATCCTGACACTTATTGGGTAAAAAATAAATGTCCAGACAAAACGGAGACCAGCCGTAGGAAGAGAGAGAGAGAAAGAGGAGAACAGGAGAGAAACCAAGAGAGCAAGGTTGATGCAAAGCATGGCAAAGAGTAAAAGGTGCATCTGAACTAACCTTCTAAAAATGCTACAAAAAGAGAAGCAGCCAGTTCAAAAAGCATCTAGAGGTTAGCGGCTATCAGGGTGATTTATGAGGCTCTACGGGGGATAGATACATCACTTGACAAAGGGCAGAGAGAGTAGCGCAGCATTGCTTCACATTTACAGGCATGTTTGCGGCGAGAGGGAGACTCACCTCGCCGGGAGCTCGGTGATGAGGTTGTGGCTCACGTCCAGCACTTCCAGTTTCTTCGCTTCACACAGCCAGTCTGGCACGGATTCCATGTGGTTCCTGGTGGAACAAGGGGTGATGATGATGATGAATGATGAGCCGTTTTTAAACTGTGTTACTTAAATGGAATATAAGTTAGAATGAATAAATGTCCTTTTTCTGTATTATGTAGCACTATAGATTTAGGTAAATGGAGTCCTGGCAGTGCTGCCTCATACTCAGACGGAAAACTCTTCTTCATTATGCGACTCCCTGAAGGCCACTTAGTTTTGTCAAATTTTAAAGTACATTATAAATCAAGCAGTCTCAATGTCAAGCTTTGTCAAATGTCAATGTCAGAACATTGAAATAAAAGTTTCCATCATTGTAAAGAGTAAAACAATTCACTATTGGGTTAGGAATAGCAGTGTTTTTTTTACAATGTTCATTTACATTCTTCTTCAATTATCTTTATTCTCATGCAGTGTATGAGCTTAAAAGCATGATCACTCATCATCTCTTCAGCATGGCAAGCGGCTATTTTACAAGTAAATAAAAAGTGTGTCCTGAAAGTTAATGTGTTGAAAGCAGGAAAAAAAAAATGGCCAAACGTAAAGAGTACAGGAAGCTAGACAACGTCCAGAGTGTAATGGCTAGCCAAGCTAGTGTAGCTCAAAATGCTAAAGAAGTTGATGCTGTTTCAGAGAGCAATGCGGTGGAAATGATATTCTCTGATGGCTGTGGGCTCTTTCAGCTAGATAATGCCAGGAAGCAAAATAGGATCTCAATTCAATCAAGTGAGATCCATAGAGGCCCCAACTCAAAGGACTTAAAGGATCTGCTGCTAACATTTTGGTGCCAGATACCACAGAACACATTCAGCTGTCTACTGGAGTCTGGGCAACCAAGAGTCAAGAGGCTGTGTGTTTTCACAAATAAGCAAATGGTACAAAAGAGATCTATTAGCTTTTTTTATTCTTACTTGTTTTCGGATGAGTTAGGTAGTTATGAATATATACTGGATATACATTAATCCAATAGATTAAGGATTCATCAGTGATTTCACTATTTTATTACAGTTCCTTTTTTACAAAACACAAATACTTTTTACTCACCTCGAGATATCCATGTAAGTGAGATTGGAAGGCACAGGACTTACATCCAGCTGTCGTAATTCTGTGGGGAGAAATCCAAACACATTAACCTACAGCAAGGACAGCCTAATAAAAAAGCAGGAAGATCTAAAATGGAGGAGAGGACTGGGGAGGGAGCTGCAGGGCGAAGGGGAATGATGAAGGGGAATGATGCAGAGGGACAATTAGAGAGTTTTATTGATGAGAAAATTGAAGAATGAGAACAGATGAACACAAGAGGCACATCTGAGATGACACATCTACCGTATAAAACACCTACAGAGTAGGGATTCAGGTATAGCTGAGAAACAAGTGACGATGTGGTTCAAAAGGAAAAGTTCTACCTACTAATTCAGAGCCATGCTCACCGTTATTTGAGGCGTAGATGCCTTTGAGCAGGGAACCTTTGACCTTAAGACATGTTATGTGGTTCCTCTCGCAGTGGAGGACCTCTAGCCTTGGGAAGATGGAGGCGTCAAGCTCCGTCAGTTGGTTATCCCTCAGGTCCAGCTGGGTCACGTGCCTCAGCAGGTCCGGCTCATCTGGCACCATGACGGAGATCTTATTCAACCTAACAGAGGAGGAAAGAGTTCATCTTCAGCTTGACCAGACTGCGAATTGTGTTTACATATTAGTGCTGGATTTCTGTTGCACAAGTATCATTGCCCTCTATTCAGTAGGCGTGTGATTTACAAAACAGGATGAAAGCTGAAGAAGAGTAACAACTGCAGCTGATTTCAAAATTTCTTCGACAAAGTTTCAGTGAAGCATTAACTGGAAAATAGTGCAAGTCACTCCAGCTCTGTGTTTCCTTGCGAGACTACAAGAGGGGACTTAATGGGTAGACAAATGATTTCTTCATTTCGTGCTCTTTAGCCGTCTGGCTCTGTGACGGAATCCGCCTGATGTTATTGTTTCCATAATTAGTGAGATTAAAGCATGTTAATGTGTATAACAGTCGAGACAGGAATGACTGAAAAATCAAAGTCATGCATTGTTCTGGGCAGAGTTCAATGAGTTCGTTCAGAAAATCCCCTCTAAACATAAAAACTACAGAGTGAGCTGCCAGTGCGGTTTTACCTTAGATCGATGTGTTTGACATGGAGCAGTCTGAAATTCTGCAGGGTGAGCGTTTCCTGGTTGTTTCCAGCCATGCAAAGCTTCTCCATGGAAGCCAAGCGCTCGAGCACCTGGGGCACATGGCTGAACTGGTTGAAGGAAAGGCCTAAGTAGCTCAGCCTCTGCAGGGACCCCAGCTCACACGGCAGCTCACTTAAACTGTTTCCGTCCAACAGGAATGTCTGCAAACTGAAAGAGGAACGATCAGGGATTTTGACAAGGACATATCTAATGATGTCTCTGGATTTTATCAAGCGTTATAAGATTAACATGTAACATGCTATGCCTCAATAATCAGTTTACTTAATGTCCAGTAGATGGCAGCAGCAAAATAGCAACCCTACTGGTCACTTTAGGAATTTACAGGCATACCAGATCTGTCCTGCAGATTACCTTCTCATCTTCAAAAGTTCATACCCTGCATACCAGCATGTTTGGCTTTGACTGAGGTCTGAATATGAAGGAGTGTTCTGAAATGTAATCCCAGAACTCGTTCATATTTTGTGTGTTTTTACGACCACAAGCTTTAGTTTGGATTAATGGGATTTTATGTGACAGACCAAGAACAACACTAACTTGACTAAAATTTAAAGCTTAAAGAAAAATGATGCATGGTTTTCAACTAGAAATCCACTGAGTGCGCCATATATTTGTTTTAAGTCTTCCTGACTGTCAAAGCTCAGCTGCAAATCTTTTGGGATATGACTCGACAAGCTTTGCATATTTGCAGATGAACCTTTAACAAACCTGGTAAAAACAGCATATTCCCAGTTAGACTGAATGAAGTACCAATTTTCAAGTGTTGCCACAGATTCTGATTTGACTGGGCAAGTCTAACATAAAGAAGCATCATTATCTTAACCACTTCAGCTCTTGATCTGTTTAGGGCGGACCTTCACTCAGTTTCAGGTTTTATGCCACCTCTGATGGATTTTTTTTCTGGAATGTCCTGTAGATAGTGTCATCAAAAAACAGAATCCCCACATCAACTTTCATGATTGGGGTGGAGTCTTAAATAAACGTATGAGAAATGAAATGATTTCTGAAATTACTCAAAAGTTCCATTGGAATTTAGTTAGGGGTATCAGAGTACTGATATATAATATATTTGTCTGAAATTTATTTAGGAGAAATTTTGAAAACCATCTGTTTTTCATTTTACTGCTTAATTACATATTGTTTGTGTTGATCTGTCACATAAAATCCCAACAGAAGACACTAAAGTTGACTGCTTCAGGGCTGTGATTCCTTACTTAAGGCATTTCATAGTGTCTGTATTGTCAGTACGTGGCTGGTGATGTTTGTACAGGTAATGTTTGTCAGAAATGTGGAGAAAAATTAATTTTTAGCAGCTTAAAGAGATGAATAAAAACTGTCAGCAAATGTGTCCAAACCCAACTCATAGCTGATTGAAAAATATTTTTTTTTATCAAAGTGAAATGTGCATCAAAGTGGACAGACAAAGCAAGCTTATTACCCACTGATTAGACCATTGTTAAGATGAGATCATTACAAACAAAACAATACAAAAATAAATAAAGAAGTAGACCAAAAGTACTGCATGAGTAAGGTCACCATTCACCCTTTTAAAATCGACACATTTGGCTATGCAAAAATTTGACACAGACAAACAGAAATGTAGTGCACTGTTGCAAAATGTGTATCTACAGAAACTAATAGTAGATAGAGGAAGGTAAACACCAAAAGGAAACAAAATAAGAAATGTCTTAAAAATCACATATGGGGAAATATATTAAGCTCCTGACATCACCAAAGATTTTGATCTGTAATATGTATTTCTTTTGCCTTTTGACACTGGTAAAAAAAAAAAAAGTTTTCTTTCCATTGCTTCTGTGTAAATTGCTTCTTTTGCTTACTTGCTCATGGCCTCCACAGAGCTGGGGACAGAGTCCATGTAGTTACAGCTGAGGTTGACCTCTGTCAGGGTGGGGATGTCACAAATGGCCAACGGGAACTGACCAAGGTGGTTATTGGAGAGGTTGAGGCTGCGGAGACGAGAGAACCTGAAGAAGAGAACGGAGACGGAGAGGGTAAATTGAAAAGCTTGTTTATATGTTGTAAAGATTAATATTGCAAAAAAAATATAGTGCATTCATAAATATATACATGGGGAGTGAAGCAAAGTCTCGCTTGAATATATATATATATATATATATATTATATATATATATACATATATATTATATATGTATATATATATATATATATATATATATATATATATATATATATATATATATATATATATATATATATATATAAGGTACATAAAAAAAATACAATGAATTTCAACACCCCCAAAGACAGAGTAGTTTTAAAAATTCATGTTGACTTGTTGAGTAAACAAATGAAGCATGAGTGTCTGTTATTTCTTTAAACATCAGAGACCAGCGGCATTCAGTGTGTCCCCTCATGACATATTAATAACCCTTATAGGAGCCAAGCCCTTAGGAAGAAAGGAGACCAAAACTAAAGTGAACTTTGCAGAATGAGCTTTTCTTTATTTATCAAACAAACAACTTTTTTTTCCACAGTAGCTGCTGTAACCAGTATTTGATCGGATTTTTCTTTTCTAAACTCAAGCTAAACACAGATTCACACAATATATTATGACAATGATAAGGATGTTGGAGTTATTGATTTGAGTGGCCAAGTAATTCCAGCTGAGGGCGGCCCCTGCTTGACATTGGTGGAGATTATGTCAGAAAACACCTCTTGATCACTACATCAGTCTCTGCAAATGGCTGAGTAAAAGACTCATGCCTTCGCCTCAGTCTCTGTGTCTCCTCCTTTATATCATGTTAGGTCATTCCAACATGTAACATAAGAGACAGTTTAAAACCTGATCTTGGTAGCCACATTGTCTTATTACTGAAACAATAGTAAAACTGTGTTACAGAGACTACTCTCTGAAACCGCATAATGTTGTCTATGCTCCAAATTTAAATAATTCATCGCGGCTGAGCAAGAAAAAATATCTTGAATGTTCTTACTTATTCATCTTTGTTGCAGTGCTAACGAAGCAGCGATTATGTGAACAACTCCCAGCGTGATAGCATCATTTTGGTTTGTTTTGGTATGTAAACTGCAGTTTTAAAGTACTGGTTAGCATATATGCTGAATTGTTTTTTTTTGTATGCAACAATAAAACACTTGCTCTTGTGCTCCCAGTAATTGTAGACACCTACCCTACAAGACAGAGCAATTTGTTCTTTTGTGGCAGAAATTAGCCATTTCAGATGTGACTGATGGCTAATTGCCCCTAGAAGTAGAGGTAACAAGAACAAAATTACGGTCATGTATTTCATATTGCTAAAAAATTTAAATGCAGAAATCGTACAAAGTCCTCATAGGACCATTATTTTGCGGTATTTTACAGAATAATGTCCAGACACCACACAGAAAAAAGGTTCTGTATTGTTGAAGTCAATAAAGTCTCAAAAACAAGCTGCAAGAACTCCTGAACCTGGTGTCCAACTATAATTTTGTTCTTTAGTCCTGGGAGAGAGAACAAATGACTCTGTTGCTGCTGAGTTTGTAAAGGTCTGTAGACGGATAGTTCTTAAAGTTTTTTCTTAAAGAAAAACTTGAATCAGCAACAATTGAGGTCAGCAGGTGGGAGCTTTACATTAACAGAGATTGAAAATCAGCCAAAACACCCAACTGGTGCATTACTATTACAGTAAAGCAACCAGAAGACCTAAAACAGTCTCCCCTGATACAGAGTTCTCAAAACATTTCAAATTTTCAAGAATTATTTTGTGTTAAAATAGGCAAAAAAGTTAATTATATCACATTTTGCCCTCTGTAGTCCACACTTAATACTAACAAAAATCAAAGAGAAAAAAAATCTACTGACTATTACAAGATTTTTGATAATCTTGTAATATCAAGATCACAAGATTGGCATATTTCTGTTACAAAAACATGCAAAGCAGTTAAGTTTGCAATTTAGTTCTGAATATTCTACTTCCAGAAGAGATTCTTAAAATGCTACAACATCATTACTGGATTATGGAGACTGAATATGCTTAAGTTCTTTAAAAGAGAGAAGCTCGCAAAACAAAAACATCATCCAAATGAAAGCTCAGATGTAAGATGTATGTCTTTGCAAATACATTTAACTCCCTTGTGAAGAAAGCAGTAGAACTGTCATTCAATAACAAAAACAAAAATATTACCTGAACAAAAAAACCAAAAAAACAGAAGGTTTTGTTTGTACTCTTCTGTTACGACAATATCAGTTTGCTAGTTTTGTCCCAACATCTTCCATAATAAAATACATGTTTCAAAAAGTTAGAAATATGAAAATGAGAAAGTAATGTATTGATTTAGTATTTGGTTCTGGTACATAATGGTTATCTCCTTTTTTGCACACAAATTCCTAACAGGAACAGCCAATCAGCACTCTCCCTCCTTAACTGACCTGCACACACAGGAGAGTTTCACACTCAGAAAACATTCAGACATTTTCGGATATTTCAGATGTGACTGATGGCTAATTGCTCCTAGAAGTAGAGGTAATCAATGACTATTTTCCCCAGTCACCTGGGGAAAATACCAAAAGGATCCTGATGTTTCTTAGATTTCACTTAATTACTTGAAGTTCTGTTTTAAATAATGTTAATTAAAAAAAAATCTGAATTTTCTGCCAAAATTGAAAAGAATGAAATCTGTAAGTATTTGGCAAGTAATAACCAGATGTGTCATACTGGAGGCCAAATTAGACCAACGGTGAAGGAGTCCAAGAGTACTATTGCATTAATAAGATGGATTTAACTAAAAAATGCTTATAAATGCCACCAAAACACTGTCAGTTAGCTCATTGTTTCAAAGGTCCAGCCAAGAAGTCCATTTATAGTTTTTTGAGCAGCTGCTGTGTTTTGGGCAAATCTCTGATAAACCCCTGGTACGCTGTGCCAAGCTCTAAAATGGCCACAAGGCAAAGCGGGCATCTAGCTGGTGAACGATGTGGAGCATTTAGCAGTTGAAAAGCCATAAATCCTCTAATGAAGAGAAAATATAAGATGAAGAGAGAATGGATATTTTGTTAGGTGAACCAATAATCAATTTCATTTATTTTGTTACAAAAGGTTTACAGGTAGAGTATAAAAGCATAAAATTAAAAGTTTTGATTTCTGCCAAGATTTAAAGTCCCATTACAGATGCTATCCAATAGCTACACCATAAAAGCTTTTGAAATATTTGTCTAGCATTTCTGCCTCAACTATTTGTATTAGGAATAGAAAAGATATTACACCACAATTTAAAGAGGGATCGTTAAAAAAACAAATCAAAACAAAACAGGTTTTAACTTTGTCTTAAACAAAGTGTAATGATTAAGAAATGCTTTTGGGATTTAGCACCTTACTATTAGTGAATTGCGTACATGACATTACTACAACTATAGCCTGCTGTCAAGAATTAGAATGTACAGTAGATCTTTAACAGATTTCTAAATCCATTATGTTAACATAATGACAGCGAGAGAATAAAGATTCAAAATTCATGTTGCTGTACTCTGTTTCGTTTAGCCTTCCGGTTATCTATACAAGGTCTTGCTTCCTTGAAGCCTGAATGATCCACAAACAAATAAAAAATTATTTTTATTTTAATAGCTTCTTAAAATCTTTGTTTTCTCTGACTTTGTTTTTTAAACACCTCCCTCATACAGAGATTGCTAATTTTGAGTCTTTCTGTTCTAGTGGCATCTACTTTGGTGCATTAACAAATTAAAAAAAGATTGTACTTTCAAGTTATTCTATATATATATCATCAGTGTCTCGTCTCTCTCTCTCGATAGATAGATAGATAGGTAGGTAGGTAGGTAGGTAGGTAGGTAGGTAGGTAGGTAGGTAGATAGGTAGGTAGGTAGGTAGGTAGGTAGGTAGGTAGGTAGGTAGGTAGGTAGGTAGGTAGGTAGGTAGGTAGGTAGGTAGGTAGGTAGGTAGGTAGGTAGATAGATAGATAGATAGATAGATAGATAGATAGATAGATAGATAGATAGATAGATAGATAGATAGATAGATAGATAGATAGATAGATAGATAGATAGATAGATAGATAGATAGATAGATAGATAGATAGATAGATAGATAGATAGATAGATAGATAGATAGATAGATAGATAGATAGATAGATAGATAGATAGATAGATAGATAGATAGATAGATAGATAGATAGATAAACTAACAGTCCACATCGGCAGTACATAATGTAGTACACTTCTTAACTTCTTAACCTCGCCTGCTTGATACAGGCCTCTCAAGGGAAATGTGGGAACTCAAGTAACTCTGCTGCATGTTTCTGTCAAAATCCCTCTATTTTCAGCTAAACTATTCATCTCTTTCTCATTACTGACCTCATTTTCTCTCATGCTGGGTCAAATGCGGATGAGCCTACTTAGATTTGGCAAAGCAAAATAGATGCTATCTCCTTTGACCGGCAGGGGAGCTATGCATCCCATATTCTGATTTAAAAACAGTTTTTCCCTTCCATGTCATTCTCCTTTTAACATCAGTCATTATTATCCTGGAGATTAAAAAGGAAATAAAGATGAGTCAAACTAATATTACCATGACAGGGACTCACAACAATTTGACCCCATTTGTCAGGAAGGCACAAAAGCATGTCAGATTATACACGCACTGCCACACAAACACAGAGTTCTCGAAGGCGAGCTAAAAATAAAATAAAATTTAAAAAACCCAACAAAAAACATAAAAATGCCATACTGTATCATGACATTGCATGCACTGACCCCAAATCTACAGCCTGCAGCCAAATTTACAGGCAAGCGACTTCTCTACTAACACACGCTCCGCTTTGCACACGTACATGTAGTACGGAGTTACAGTGACAAGCATAAAAGTGAAGCAGAACATTATATATTATATATGGCTACACACCCACACACACACGCATGCAAACACACGCGACCACACATGTAGCATCCAGTGTCTTGCCTGTGGTCTTTAATCTGGGACCATGATAAGCACGCAGCAGATGGTGCCCACAGAGAGAAAGAGTAAGACAAGCAAGGCACATTAAAAGCTTCCCTGCAGTCGCTTCTATCCTTCTGGGCTCTTTTGGCCTACCCTCCAACAACCCTGGCTGGCTTCTTTGATCCTCTTGTGCCAATGGCTCTTGTCCTAGTCTGGTCAGGTTGATGATTTGCAAGTATGCGGCTAAAAACCAAATCTCTCCAAATCAGACAGTCATGTCCAGCTGTTTTCAATGAAACCTCGCCATCAGTGTCTCGTCTCTCATCTTTTCATATCACAAGTTTCCTTTAACACATGGTTTATGCTTCGCTTTCCTAAACCTCACCTTGGCACAAAGTTCATCATCTGAGCCACAACATTCAATTCAAAATCAACTTGACCTATTATGACTTTCCCATCTTTTTTTTGTTTGCACTTTGTCATGTTGCAAACACAAAGTTTTTTTTTTTTTTGTGATGATGGATAAAGTGCATACTTGTATAGTGGATAGAATAAAAAACATGGTTTTCAAATGTTGTGTCAATCCTTTGTAGAATCACCTTTTCACCGCAATCACAGCTGGAAATGTAATTGGCATGTATTAATGCCCTTTTTACATCCAGAGAGAAATCTTGCTATGGCTCTCTGCAGCTGCTCTGGCACTTCTGTGAACCTCTTGGCTGCTTCTCTGATTTAAGCTCTCCTTGGACAGCCTGTTACTTCGGGTGGACACATAGATCTGCAGGTGTGCCACACACTTTCCAATTCCAGGAGATGTAATGAACAATACTTCTTAGGAATGAGTATCATTTTATATCTTTACCCTAGTTTAAACTTCTCCACAAATTTATCCCTGACCCATCTGGTGTGATTTTATTTTATTTTATTATTTTATTTTATTTTTTTATATCTAATTATGGTACTGTCCGCTGTCTAATGTTCTCTAACCTCTGAGGCCTTAACATAATAACAATTTTTCCACAAACTGTGGAAGAATTGAAGTGACATAAAAACATCAATGATACATGCAATAGTACACATTTCCAAAAATCAACCCCTTAGATGTTTTTCCTGTATGTAAGTCACAGTATCATACCTTTGCAGTTGCTGAAGGCGATGGTCTGCAGGCAGGAAGTTGTGTTTTAGGTTGAGGTGGGTGAGGTCGTGGCTATAAAAGAGGTTGGGGGGAAGAAGTTCCAGACTGCAGCAGGACAAATCAACTGAGTTGATTCTCTGAGACACCATCTAATAGGAAGTAGGGAGAAGAAAAGTGTAAAAAATGAATGGGATGAATGAAAACACTGTTGATCAGTATTATCTCCATCACATGAGAACTGTCGTCGTATACATCACCATGATAGGGGTCAAACATTAGAAAGAAAAGATTTTGACCTAACATTGAGAACTTTAAGTTGTTTGGTTCACCGAAATGTTGAAGAGTGTAGTAGCAGTTTTGTGTTTCCTTAGCGTGAACAGAGACACCAAAAGCACCATAATTAAAAGGCCAGAATAAATGTCTCTCATCTTAAGGAGAAAATTCTACAATTTGTGAACTTGAGCCTTTAAGAGTGGAGTTAGCCTGCAGCTCTGTAGTCATCGCTGAAGCACGTTCCATCTTTATCCAAGCGTCTATTCTGAGTGTCCCTTTGGGTACCGGTGACATGCACGTCCCTGTTAATATTTAGAAAAGAGGTTTTCTGGCTGTGTCCTACTTGAGTTCAAATGAGAGACGGAAGAGAGAGAGACACTGTGTGTGAGGGCACCTAGAGACAAAGGCTTTATACACCATGCCAGTGACAGTAATCAGCTATAAAATGTTTTTGAACTACTAAATAAATTTAATTCTGATTAAGCAATCAAACTTCTTCTAATTAGCAATTACAGTAAATAAAAAAATCAATTTCTATACATAATATATACTAATATTATGTATAGAAATTGATTATTTATATATATGTATATATATATATTCTTAGTTTTTTTTTAAAATACTAAGAAACATGGGCAACAAATATACATGGCTTCAATATCTAGTGGGAGAAACCTGTCATTTCCAATTGAAAACAAAACTTTTTTGTCCACTGAAGAGTTTGAAGCCATTAGAAAATTCTAATGTTAATTTCAGTCATTTCAGCAATCTCCTTAAATATTTTCTTTCCATGATGCATGGAAAAAGTTTGATCCCTCATATACAAACAAGCATCTTTTCATTTCAATGTAATGTGTCTTTCGACATTGTCGAAAGACAACGCTAGTCACTGCATCAGTTGTGGTTAAATAACTTGGTGCTAACTGAAACATAATTATCCATGCAGTAATTTTAAAGGGAATGTTTTCACTTTGTTTGCTTTGATAAATCCAGGTGGTACGTTTTTTTTTTTTTTTTTTTTGAATGGCTGTGTATATTAGATTTTCTCAGTTGACGGACTCCATTTAATAAGCAAAAACACAAAAATCTCAGTGGATGGGTTCAAAAATATTTGTTTACAACCTTGTCAGCAAATTTATGCCCACTTGGCCGTTTCATAGTGGGATTAAAGCGCATGTCAGCTGAACAAATACAAAACGGACCTGACACTTTTGTAGTTTTTTCTCTTCCAACTCCCTCACACACTCCATACCTTGGCAGCATGTCTGTGCCAGCGCAGGTGCTCTGTGAAGCTGTCAAAGCTGACATAGTAGGTTTGACTTTGAGGCCCTGCCGAGCTGAAGGCCAAACAGTGATTGTGCTTCTTCACCTCCTCCACCTGTAGTCAAAGTAAATATAAAAGTGACAACAGGCTGTGAACCATTTTGACCACATACACAAAAAAAAAAAATAGTTATTTGTAAAAATAGATGAGAGGAAATAAGGAACAAAACTAACACAGGAATGACTAATTTGAAATGACTTGTTGAAGCAGTAAAATGCTGAACACCTGCAGTGTAGATTAACTCAGTCAAAGACAGTTATGAAAATATGCAAAGCACGCACTCCTCTGATCAACACCTGTGCGTGACAGAGGCAACAACAAATGTAGGTGAAACATCTTTTTTGAAAATGCAGTCACACCTGATCATAGGGTAGCCTTTGTGAATGAACAGCTGATTGAGTATGGAGCTTGAATGGAACACCAGCACACACACTCAGAATGTAAACAAATGCGGTCTTGTGTGTGAGACGTTTAGAAACAGGGTGTGGCGGGGTAATGGAGTGTTCTTTGTGTCAGGCATAAAAGTAGATAATTATTTTTCTGAAAAACCTTGGACCTTATTTGTCAAGTAGGCATGCAAGGCTATAAATGGATAAAGGTGAATTTATTGAGCGCTATTGCACAAAAGGTTAAAGTGTGTCATGACTTCAGAATAGAAAGGAACAACACATTCTAATAAAGCTGAAAACATTCAGATAGAACCAGTGGCTCTCTAATCTGAATTTAATAAAACACAAACAATATAAATATTAAACTCAAACCAAAGAGCAAACAGTTACTTAAGGTCACATACTGATCGTCAGGTCATTTCGCTTGTGGAGCGACATTATCACTTTACGATTCAAAGCATAAACCATAAAACATTGAAACAAAATGGATAAGCAAGAAAATGTGTGTCATGTTTCCTTTACATACCTTCCCGCCAATGAGCGGCAGGATGTGCATTTTTCCGATCTGGCTCTCCTTGACAGAGGAGACGATGAGGCAGGAGCCGCATAGAATGACCTGCCGTCTGGTCCAGCGGTTGACTGGCAGCTGGAGCTTCCCTTTCCGGACGTTGTAGGTCCCTGAGAGCTGGACCCGCTCAGAACTCTCAATACTTTGGGGCTTCCCTGTGAAAAAAAAAAAAAAAAAAAAAAGAGAAAAATGGTTTAATACAAAATATGTTGGCAAGTACATAGGTAAATAGACATGGTAGTGCATTTAAAAGTGTATTTAAAAGAAAACCTATGACTATTGACAGTATAAAACATAATTAAAATCATAATTGGCTTTTCTGTTGTTTTTCCAAATCAGATAAGTAATTTTACATGCATTTTTTATTTATTTATTTTATACAAATGAGTTTTTGTAGTAATGCCTTTCTTAAAAACAGGAAGTGAATATATGGATAGTAAGTAATCTGGATCTGCAGTCCCTGACCTATTTATGTTATTGAATAGATGACAGACTATATTCTTGATATGAAACAAACCAAAAAGATACTTTTTTTTTTTTTTTTTTTTTTTTTTTTTACCAGATATACTCCTATATAGGGAGCTGGTTAATCCTCTCAAATAACATTTATCCCGGTTTTTGCCTCCTTTAAGTGAGGACTTGACCATGCAAGTCCTCACTTTATGAACTCAAGCTGGAGACACTCTTGGGTTAATACTTTGCTATGCTTTAACGTCCTAGTTTAGCATTCCAAATATCACTTGGTTACTCTTTTTTAGCTTTTCTTCTCAGAAGAAACTTGCAGTTTTCAATCCATGATCTTTTTTTTAAGAAGTTAAAATTGTAAAAGTAGTGAAAATGACTGTATATGTGACTTTTATTAATACAAACAACCAGGGCATGGACTCATATGTGTTGATCCGGATATCTGCTATCTGTCATTTGAGCATTAGCTGTCAATAGTAGAAGGCTAACCTGTTACTCTCAGATGTTTTCTGAGTAGGGCTAATAACTAACCAAACTGTAATAAAACAGACTTCAGTGACATTTTGTAAAGTATGGCATATTTTTTGTACATCTTAAATATCGTTTATGCAGAGCCAAAGGTGACAAAAAGCTTTATTACCACACAACCAAGCAAACCAGTGGAACAGAAAAAGATCTATTACCTTCAACATAAATGTTAGACATGGATGGCCTACTTTTGCAGACAGAATATAACAGTGCTGATTTACATTTAGTGAGGCACGTCTTACATTATTATTGACTCAGATAAAATTCTAGCTGCGTGTCTCTTTAATTAGGCTCTTGGAAATCCTGAGCTCTCTCAGTTTTATACATTTGTCTGCCTTTTACTTTTTTTTAACCCAGTTCCCTCTTGCCACCGCAACCCTGCCAAACCTGACTTTCAGACTGCTTATCAGGCATTCTGTCAGCTGAGGCTGTGTTATCACCCAGTCTAAACACCCAACTGCTTTCTGTCTACCTCCACCTCCACAAAAACTTCCCCAGGCTGGCACACACTGTACTCCCTTCTCCCCTCCATCAGTTTTTTCCTCCTAGATCCGTCTCCCTTGCCTGGCTTTCAATTTCACCATTCCATCTACAAATTGTTGTTTTGTGCTTACTGTGTCTCTAACCAAGTTTTTTGGTATTCAGTCAATTAATGTATCTCAATGTTGATGAAGTTTACCTCCAAGACGATGTCCAAAAAGCTTCATAGAAAATAATTTTAGTCCTTTTTATGGTAGACCAGCTCATCGCTAGGCACACATTTCCACTGACACTAAACACAGAGTCACTAGGATGAGCAAGTGTGAACTTGCACATAGTCTTGTTGTTGTAAATAATTCAGGTCCTTCACATGCCAACTGGGGCTAATGTAGTGCAATAAGATATTTCTATACGGTGGTAGGCCGACACAAGCTGATCAAACCCGAACCTTTTGTGATGACCTGACTTTTTCAGAACCTTCACACCAATAAAAGACAGCAAGGAAGAACTGATCAATTTTTTCATTGTAGATATTAAACTTTTGTTCACAGCAGAATCACTAATTTTGAAGATGAGACTTGACAAAATGTTGAGCATGTGATATAAAAGCTAAACATTCATACTTAACTACAAATGTCAGCTATTTTATGATGTGATAGAACATTTTGAGGGCATATAGAATAATTCAGGATAGAAAAAAATCTATGGAAAATATTAAGTATCTCATGGACTAGATGCAAATTATAAAGAAACAACATACAAAATGTCATATTTTTGCAAATGTTTACATCATATAACCCTGCAATGTTCCATTAGTGGAAAAAGTAGCAACAAATGAGTTAATGTAGCAATATTATCAACAAGAAAAACATCACAAAACACACCTCTACGGGCTCGTCACATGTCTTGGCATCAAGACTGAACTCTTTTCCAGCAGCTGAAAGCCAGCAATAATAAATTGAAGTTAATTGCTAATGAATATGTATGAGACATAATGATGTAAACAAGATCTTTATTTCTAATGTGGCACAAAAAAAAAATCCAGTGCCCCATTATTCGCAAATACAAACAAGATTTTCTTGAGTCTTAATCAGTGTTGTAGTCAAGACCACCTAAACTGAGACCGAGACAAGACCAAGACCAGAGTGTATGGAGACCGAGACTGCAGTGTAATCAGAACATTACAAGAACAAAAAACGGCTCTAGGTGAGGCTCCAGTCCTGTCTTCTTAGTAAAGAGAACAGGAACACGTAGCCCCCACAGTCTGTGAAAGCAAAGCGCTGCTAAATGATTGGTGGGTTTTGCATCCATTGAAAACAAAACTATAAACAAATAAACTGTTCAGTATGCTATAAGGTTAGTGATATTTCCACAGTCGCAGGCTTGACTGATCTTGAAATAAAATACCAAGACTGAAACAAGACCGAGACCATCAAGAAATGAGTATTACAACACTGGTCCTAATTCCCTTGATACATACTGTTGCTCTCCAAATTCATTTACTTGCACTTCTAAACCAAGTGGGATGTGAAGGCAGAGAAGGAAATTGCAGGTTTTTATCGCTCTTCGAGGAGACTTTATTATCACCACCCACTCCAGGTAAAAGCTGTAGAACGACTGGATGTTTGTGTTGCTATCATAATGTGTACACAAAGGCAGAGGTGTTGGCTGATGATTTTTCCTGTAAGCAGCCTATTTTCAAATTTAAGACCATAAATGTGAAAAAAAGAAACAGCTGAATAATATAAGTAAAGCAAAGTTCCAATTTAAGTTCTACTAGAAAATAATTTTGATTAAATCAGAAAATTACAAAACTTTTTTGATGGAATTATGTATTCATTTATAAAGATCTTTTAAACCATCCTATTTCCAATAACTGTGGTTGTGACCCAATTTTGGGTCAGTTGACATTTACAAAATATGACAAATCATGACCAGGGATTAGGTAAGAAAACCTTAAATTGACCTCCAGCAGCTTTATTTCATTTGTTGGAATCAAATAATGCTACTTCTTTCTAGCAGACCACTATTGGGCAATAGAATTTTACTTTAAATCAAACCGCAGGTGGTTAAGAATTGATTCGGGACTGGTACAAAATGTTCAGTGGAAGACAGCTACAAAAGTATGAAAGAAATGAAGGGGCAAAAAAAAACTGCAATTGTTTAAAAAAAAAAAAAAACATATAGCATTTATAATAAGCTTTCTTCACATGAAAACAATTTTTTGAAAGCTTTTAATCCCTTCAATGCATAACGAGTTTTATACAAAATGTCACAAGAATCTATGAGACAAAACAGGGTTAATGGAACAGACTGGTCATGCACCCCTTCTGACTTTGTGTCTGACAGAAGTTATCAGCAGGAGAATATTTGCATGGCTGATCTAAGGAAGAGAGAATGTGTTGTGTTAAGCAAATTATTCACAAGCTTTTAGCTTCCGTATGTCACATGGGCATATTCCTACTATTTTTAGGCTTTTGTTGGAGCATGCTCACTCCTACACATGCATATGCACAAAAGACACACACACACCCCTACGCCTCTTCAAATACCTCTGCATGTGACCACACATTCAGACACGGCCACATTTGGAGCTTACAACTATCTGACATGGACGTGTGGGATGTTGGAGGATACACTTTAACAGTCGGACCGTGGGAACGCACCCTGGAGGAAACAACGGGATAGGTGGGAATCCCAAGTGAGCATCCTGTGCACAGTGGAGAGCAGGAGAACAGCAGGATGACCCTGCGACAGGGGGCAGGAAAATATAACAGGCATTTGCCATATCCAAAATTTATAAACTACAGACGCACTTCTGCTGGAAATTTTTTGAGAGCCGATGATGTTAGCCATTAAGGTCAGTCATCCCATAATCTATGGGGAATGGATAAGGAGTGAAGCTAAAAATAATCGGGGCCTGCAAGGTGGGTGTGTTCGTGTGCAGAAGTCAATCTATTCCCAGACTTACACTATGCAGAAGCAGGAGGACAGTGTGTGTTTGTGTGTAAGAAACTAAAGATAGTTTCCTTCCTTTCCCCCAGGCAGAGGAAGTGATGGTTTCCCTTCCACACTGGGATCCAATAACGTGTGTTCACCCCTGCTGCTTAAATATAAACCAAACACACATACACACATAGAGGAACAATTTAAACTAAACTAGTCAATACCTATTTGGATTTATGTCAGTGATTAAAAGTGTACAGATGTAAATAAATGGAAAAGGAATATACAACTTAATACATATTAGATTCATGTTATTTTAATGTGGTTTATCTCTTAAAGAGAGGAGTTAAAAATTAGGATGAGTGGTTTCACATAATTTTAGTTTAGTTAATGCTTAGTTCTGGTTTTTGATTTACGGTCCAATCAAGCAGAGATGAGGGTATGTTCTATTTGTTAGACTTAAATACGATACATGCATTCTTGCCACAACCCTGATTACCACTTATTAAGCTATTTAAATAACAATAATGCAAAATTAGAAAACAGAATAAGAATATTGTAAATCTCTACAACAAAGTACCACAAGTTCTTGAAGTGAAGCAGAATTATGTTCAAGAGTTTGCAGAAAAATCTGAATATCACAAGGTAAACAAAGACCCAAGTAGTTTAGCAAGAAATAGAACAAATGGAACCAATCATCACAAGTAAATAAAAACAAATTAAACAAAAGTTGAAGATTTAAAAAATGAATGGTGCAAATGTAAGATGTCACTAAATGTAATTTAAGACATTGTGGCTATATAAGATTACATTTGAGATAATTAAATTAGACTATGTTTTAAAGCTATAGAAAAGTTGTTTTCCTTTAAATGGGCTCAAACAAATCTAATACTTACTAAAAGCTTTACTTACTTTGATTAAAGTATTTTTTAACACAATATGTATGGATGTAATAGTTTCTTCAAGATCAAATTTCTTCCTTTTAATATGTTGTGCAGCGTAAGCATCTTATTAATTATAAACAGTACGTTCTCAGCTGAGAATTGTCAAAACACAAAAACAAAAAACGAAAGAAGAAAATGTTACTGTTGCTATGGTAATTCCAGATTTATTTCACATGATTATTAATTAAAAACAGCTCACATGAACTGAACAACCTGATGTTTACAGTGCATCTGCTACAACAAAATATATTGTTTTAGCATAACACAAGTAAAAGATCATCAAACATCTGAAAGAAAATGTTCAAACCTCACTTTGACATTTGACTGGCAGGTTAACCAATAGTGACATGGTTGTAATCAGATTGAGAAGTTATCTACCTCCCACATGGCATGCAATCACAAGCATTACTTCAAGCACTGGTGCCATTTTTTGTGGTTTAATTCAAGTGTGCTGAACCAGAGATATGTCTATAAGCTACAGTACACTGGTCCTTGACGACTGGAATTTGACACCTGCTATTTAGGACACTCATTCATTTCGGAAGGCTAAGTTCAAGTCCAAAGATTGAGCTATTAAAAAATGGTAAGATTTTTCATATCAAATATGCAAATATTGATTAATACACAATAGCCTAGTGGCCATGGCTTTACAGGTAAGAGCATGAGCATCCACATGTGCAACGGCCTCTAATCTGTGTATTTTAAAATGCAATATGAAAAACAAAATCTTTTAGAGTAACTTGTATCATATAATCAATTAATTATAAACAACAGTCTGAACTAGTGATGTCTCTCATTTTCCCACATGAGATATTCAAAATAACACCAAAGACAGCTTCATTTATCTTTCATTTAGCAGTTCAACACTTCACTACTCTAGAGCCTAGGCATTGAGAAGAATGAAACCCAGATTAATCACTGTGCCCTGCTAAACGCAACCTGACATTAGCACACCTCCGTTTCAGGACTGGGCACGCCATACCGTAGGGCATCTATGACCCACATAAGTCACAACAGAGCATCAACCGACATATATGCAACTGTGACGTGCAGGATAGAAAGCTTCACTTCTAATCTTCAGCAATCATTTGACGGAAGACAAAGCATCAAAAAAAATCTTATCAGACACGAGGTGTGGTGCTGTTGGAGGGTAATAAATGGATTAAAGGAAGAAAAAAGAACAAGATAAGTGTTGAACTTAGGAAGGGGAATGGTTGACTCTGGGATACAACTGCCTCATTTTTCTGGTTCATAGGACGTCCAGGCGTGCTCATGAAACATCAAAATGCATTTGCTTTAAAACATGGGGATTTTAAGAACGTGCTTCCTGGACTATGCCATTCCTTTACTTACTTCTCCACCACTCCTCTTGTACTATGCTTGATTTGAGGTGATTACACAGATTCAAAATGACAGACCGTGCAAGGCCAGCTGCCTGGCAGGGGTTGACGAGCCTCGCAAGAAGGTGGCAAAGGCCATCATGAGTGACAGGTCACTCACTGCACTCAGTTAAAGTGCTCCACAGTTTTTCCTCTCTGTGCACATTTTAGGCAGACACATGCCTTCAACTGAACATGTGAAGCACTGAAATAAGAAACCCTGTTTAAAAACACCAACTTTCTGAAATTAGAGATCCCAATTAGTAGGCGCTTAATCCTACAACCCTCTTTAAAAATTCACAGATGTTCTCACACAAACAGGTCAATACAGCAAGCGGGGGCCGACTCTCCCTTAGGGACTGACAATGTGCTGATGTGTGAAATGTATCAAGCTGTACTTTGCCTAAGCATGATAAGAAGATGAGGAACATTTGCATGGGAAATTAGTGAAATGTTCCTACATTATCGCAGTGTGACGCCACATTTGCACAACCTCATCTCGAGTTATCCGTTTTCTTGAATCGAGTTGTGCTCGGCATAAATATGCTCGGCTGCAGGGTTGCCTCAACGATTGAAAAACACAAGGCTGAAGTTGTAATATCGTGACTGGTAGAATTAAACAAAAATGTCCAGCAGTCAAAACACTACTCAAGGACACACCGAGGTATGTTTAGTTAGCTTCATTTCAACCCCACAGAAAGGTTGAGGAAAAGACGCCAACTGACTTACATCATTTGATCTAGACGTTGTAAACCACTTTCAGTCCAGTACCATAGCGATATTGTGGCTCGGCATTAGCTTTGGATTGTGTTGGGTGATAAATGTAAAATATTAGCATGCTAAGATAGTGAACCACATTACAAGCTCACATTATGCTAATTTATAAGCCCAACCATTTACTTTCAGTATCTGCTAAAATAGATTTTCCAGCTGTCCTCTTGACATTTTAGATTCTAGCAGTTTAGGCTGATAAGAGTAATAAAACTGCTATCACTTGATTACTTGAGTAATTTAGTCATTTCAACCTAAAGTATTAGCAAACTATTATGTACATAAATGCAAAGGTTTCTTACACATTTTTTCATCTTAAAAATATATTTTGGTTGACTTTTCATGCAAAATTAATAACCTTCTGGACATTTTTATGTTTTCTATGGAAGATATCAATTTCTAATTTTCTTGCCAATTCAGATTTTGATTGATTTTCTTTGTTTTCCAAAGCCCTATACCCCATCAAAGTAAAAAAAGGCAGATGCAGCTTTTTTTTTGTGCCGACAACCCTGCACAAACACATTCAAAACTGAATCAAAGTAAAAACTGTTGCTCCATTCATAGACCATAAGCAGAGGAAGTTCTTAAATCGATTGGTGACGTTTCTTTCTCAAACCACAGTATTGCATCTGAAGAGTGTTTACACAAAATTGCATCATACACAGATGTAACAACAATTCCACAAGGCTCCATAGGTAGGACAATTTATCTTGGAAGACTGAATCAGATCACAACTAAAGATGAAAGTTAAACAGCTTTAAACTGCTTGTTTAATGAACGTGCACATTATACACTTACTCATGTTGTATTGTGTTTACATTATCTCTGCTAAATAGCTTTTCAATAGAAAGCAATTAGAAAACAAATGACAGAGAGTCTGTGTGTGAGTACTTATTTATCAAGAGCACACTAAAGAGTCCTTTGAATCTCTCAATGAAAAGCTGAGCGACACTCGGTGCTCTTTATACAGATGTCTATTGTGAAAAACAGAGTATCCTTCAGCTTTAACAACACCGCCGGGGTGATACCCCCCACCACAGCCTCAAACATTAATGACTGTGGCCATTGAAACAAGAGACTGAGTAAATTTATGTGTTTGCCTGTGACCACAAGGCTTTGAGACATCAATTGTTTCCCCCAGAGGAGGAGGCGGGCAGTTAATAGTTTGATGAATGATTAAATTCACTCATCTCTTTCAATCTTGTAAACTGTGAAGGATGCCATCATACAGAGTGCACATGTGCATGTAGATACTGTACAAAAGAAATCCTCTGTCCAGTGACACAAATCCTGACTCCAAATGAGGTCACAGTCTGCAGCATCTTCCCCATCACACCATTATTACCCTCTGCCCCAGGGGAGAAGAAACTACACAGCTCTCTGCTTTTAAAGGCATTGTGCAGCTTTGTTTTTCAGGTCATCATAGCACCACTTGCAAACACGGAGGCAGTGTGAGGAGAACTCAAAACAGGAGGAATGATGTTGTCTCCGGTGCCATAAAGCCAGGGTTCCTACAGATTCTTTACATTAAAATTTGACCCTGTCTCACATTACTATTTCCAGAATTCTAAGTGACGTTTAGAAGCACCTTTTTAAAGCAAAAAGAAAGTTCAGAATGAATTCACTGCTAACATTTCTAGAGCTTTCAAACTTTAAATATGAAATCTAGTAAACCTAAATACGGATCAGAGCAAGGGCAGGAAGATATTAAAGAAAGAACATGTATTCACACCAGAGCAAAATCTCTGACTCTTCATGTCAACCTGAAACAAATCTTTTGCTTATCAACAGAAGCAAATGCAAATGATGTACAGTATTCAGTCAGATCTTATGATGGCATGAATGAGGAACTACAAAGTTCCACAACAGGCTGGTGAATCACATTTTTCAGCTATAAATTATTTTGTTAGAATAAAAAACAAATGACTAGATTCTCTTGCAGCAGCACAAAAACTGCTACAACATATGAGCATGATTCATCACCAGGTTGATGAAACAAAAACCACAGAAATCAAAATGAAAAATCCTACACAGGGGAGGAGTATTAATGCTTTAGAAGGAACTGGCGGTCCCTGGTAAAGGTGTGTGAAAACACATAGATTTCCCTTAAGATTGCCTGTCCACTGACGTAGATGGATGTGTGCTCCCTTCTCTCCTGCCTTCGCTCCACATCTCCATTCCTGCCTCCGTTATGTAATGAGTGTGTTGTTATGAAACTCTGCACTGGAAAACACAGGCCCACTGATCAGCTACCTCAAAGCTCACACAGACACAGTGGAGCTCTGGGGATCGTTTTATAGCCGCTTGTGTGTGAGACAGAGAGAGAAAGAGAGAGAGAGAGAGAGAGAGAGAGAGAGAAAGAGACAGAGAGAGAGAGAGAAAAAAGAGTGAATGCAAATGCTTCATATCATCTGTATGAGGCTTTGCTACAAATTAATTGAATGCATAGGCGTAAATGTATAAGTATGATTGTAGGGGCTGATAAACTGCAGAGGGGTCCAGAGCGAATAAGCAAGTATGTTTGCAGAAATGTGGTAAAATAAAATAAACAAGATAGCAGGAGAGAAAGAGAAACATGTCCATAGCAACACATTGTACTGACAGAATACATATTCTGAGTACTGCAGGTTAGTTTACAGGAAAACATTTTATTTTGATAGTAATGTAGCAAAAATACATAGTCAAGCCATATAATGTTTGTTTGGAGTGTTGCCTTGTCTCCTTCATGATAACATGAAGGAGTCATCAAGTTAGAGAAATCTTTAAATATCATATGGCAACCATTCAGCAGGGCAAAATGCCTGGGTGGACCAAGCACCGCCTTCTCCTCCTCAGAGCTGTAGTTTCCAAGCTGCCGAGCTTCCACCTCACAGAGAACCCCGCAACTCACCCTATCAGCTCTTTCAGACGAGCCAGCAGCAAAAGCAAACACCAGGTGTAACTGCACATACTGTATGTTGAGCTCATTATATGAGCTACTTCTCAGTGCAATGCTGGTAAAAAAAAAAAATGTTTGCAAACAGGTTAATAGAAGAATGCTGTTGAGAAGAATTCCTGAAGGCGGAGTTTCAGAAGGAGCAGGAATTTTCGATTTCGAGGTGATAAATTACAAAGTAAAAAATGTTTTAAATATATACCGCGTTTTTATAACAAGTGAAGGTAACATAGTTACTTGATTGTGCTATAAAGTGGCATTATGTTCCTGGAAAACACATAATACTGTCCCTTTAACTTTATGCAATTTACAATATATGGTAGATATGGATAACATTACTGAAATAATCAGTCTTATAAAATTTTAGCAGCATAAAAGTAAATTGTTGCTGTCCTGCTTTCATTATGAGCAGCTTAACCACAAAATCCAGCTTTAAATTTTTAAGTAAATATAGTAATGTAGATCAATGGTCATTTTAATCAAGATTATCATTCTGTGAGAATCTCATATCAGCCCAAGCCTAATTATTTAAACATTAATCTTATTTTAACCTGTATACGACCCATGTGTTAATACAAAATACAAGCTGATTACTGTAAAAAAAAAAGCTTAGAAAATATTTCAGTAACTTCTTCTGATTAAAGTGTAAACAAAGTTGAAATCTGAAAAAACAACGCTTACCAAATAATCTCACCTACTTTAATGAACTGAAATCAATCCAGTCAGGATGGTCTGTAATGCTTCTTTTGGTGTGTGCAACATGTTTTGTCAGGCGCCTTCTGTGACAGATAAGCATCTCATCATGGCAAATCTGATTTTGTAATCTGTCATGCCGAAAACCAAAGTAAATAACCTGGTTTATTGTCAATAAAAAAAGGCAAGGACCCGGTGAAGCTAATTTAACAGTCATCTTTTTTCTCTCAGCTCAGAAAAACCTTTGAAGACGCTGTCACTTGCATTTAGTGTCTGCACATCCTGCCACAGAATAAAGACCAGGATGATTTTCCACCAAACCGTGTCATATTTTCTATGCTAAACCGCACAAGAAAGCTTGTTCAGCGGACCAAATGAAAGAAGCAACTGTATGGGAAAAAAAAGATATTAGCAGGTCATGATCATGAGAAAATAGGAAATTGCACATTCACACATAAGTTAAACTAAGCCTGTACATGTGTGAACTGAGTTACTATTGTCCGCTACTGAACTGGAGGGAGACCCGCAGTCCTAGTTATGTAATGAGTCTGTTTTATTTTCTTTCTCTCGTTCTGTCTTCAAAACAGACAAGTCACAGCTAAAGATTTACTGTCTGTGTGCTCATGTTTTGATATTGCAGCGGGGAGTAAAAAATTTCAGCAGTAGTAAATTTCTGATTTATCTACATCTTTTTCCATAACTATTTCTTTGTATATAAAATGTGAAACTATATTATCTTTATTTTATTTTAAGCTCCCTTTTGAAAAATAATAGATTAGTCCTTTTAATACTTGTACAACACAGTCTCTCCAAGCTATTGCCCTCTACTGAAATGTGTGCAACAGCTTCAGAGTTTAGATTTTGAAAAAAAAAGAAAATTATTGCATCTTTTCAGGAAATAAAAGAGAGGGAAAGAAGCAATATTTTTCTTGAAAACATAACATTTACGTCATGCAATACAATGGCTTTTGTATATTCTCTGGGTTTCTTTTTGCCCCTTAAGTCTTCCTGTTATCTACTGCTATCAGCCCACCCAGCTCCTGGCCCCTCCCACAGCCTCCACACTCCAGCAGGCTCTGCAGTTGTCCTCGGCACAGCCTGTGCCATCATGCTCAAGGATACTCCGCTGACAGCTGCGGGTCACTGCAGTCCAGGCACAGGGTGGCACACACTCATGAATGATGCAGCACTGGCCTTTATTTTAACAGCCCTCTCACTAACACTTAAGGACACATAATCAGGCTTACAAACAGGCAGGCATTCGCAATGACAAGAAAACGAAGGCAGGATGTGGCGTGCAACGCAGACGAATCCGAAGTGAATCCAAAAGACAGCACGGAATGTGTCAGTGCTGAGAGAGCCTCAGCCTGCGGGGAGATTCTAAACAAACTGATCTGTGGCACACATCTGCACTGTTTACACTTTATGTTGATGAAGTTATATCACTGCAGGATACCATATGGGGCCAGACTACTGGGAGAGCAGATGGAAAATACAAATTACAAAGAGCATCCTGCACACCTTTCCATTGTTTTGCATGATTCCAGAGTAATCAGCGAATGAATCCAAATCACGTAGTCAAATGAAGTTTTTCCTTTCAGAAACAATGCTTACCTAGATACAAAAAAGTTCCACTACAGGTATTTCATGACTTAGAAAATAACATGAGAGACTATTCTTTTTATCTAATTTGTAGGGATTAAGTCTCAGATGGGCACGAAATGTACACAAATAAATACATTAATTCTGATTTGTTATCGTTATTTTTATGTGTAAAAAGAACCAGTTTCATTATAGCTATTTTTGCCCCACACTATGGAAGTTGATCTTGACCAAAAGACACTAAACATCTTTGACTACATTACAAGTCGAGTTCTGTTTTCCTCAAACAAAGCTGATTACACAAATTCATTGGAGTATGCTTTTAGAGAAAACAAAGAGTTCCAAGTTCTAGTGTGTCTAATATACAGAGAAATGTGTCTTTTTTAGGACAGATGCATGCATGAATAAAAACTTAATTGGAAATCTCTGTTGTTAGATTGCTAATTAGAACAATATAATAAAATAATTCTTTGAAAATTACATTTAAAAATGCACTGATCAGACTATCTTGGCCGATTTCCGATTTTGTCTCCATTTTGTTCGATTCTGATTTCACTTTAAAACCCATAATATAAGACATAGGAGCAAGATCAAATCTATTTTTCTAGCCTTCCTTTTCTGAGCGATGAGTAATAAATTATGCCATTATTTAGACAGAGTAGAAACAATTGTTGTTAAACAGAATATTAGGCAATGTGATTATAGGGATTAAATTTTAAACTTCACTATCTTCTGATTAGCAAAATAGTGAATGAGAATTTTGACAATATTGTTTGAGTACGCAAATGTTTTTACTAAGGTAATGCAGAATGTTACAGTAAATTTATCTTTCTCAACTATATTAAGTCTTCTTGTTATCTACTGCTATCAAGCTCCCTTGCAGCTTGAATGTTATGCAGACATATCTTGACATTTAGACAATATTCTCTTTTAAATAGCTTCTCACATCTCTGTGTTTCTCTTGAGCCTCTTTCACAAAGTAACAACAGAAGAGTATTGTTGTTACTATGAGTGGACAGCAGTCATTTATGATGTTCTCACAGATGGGTAATATATCAAATCCTTAAGTTTCTGATGGCCGTCATCAGTCAAGGATAATCAAGCTGAAAATTGTTGTATTCCGGTCACCAATGATTTCTTGCTACATCTCTAGTTAAACTGAGGTTTGAATTTACCAACATTAACGTTTCATAATTTTAAAGACCATATTTTGGGAAATGGTTAGCTGTTGATCAGTTTGTATATAAGACAAGACTGTAGATATTTTCAACACTTCTTGGATTAATATGAGAGCTTCCCCAGCCTCACATATTATCTTTTCACTCAGGACACTGGTTGCTCATCACCAGTATCACTGTGTCACTTCAGCCTCCGCATTCTGTCACTCAGAAGTTGCTAATAGCCTGTATTCAGCAGCAGCCTGTCTGCAGTCTTTTTCTGTATACAGCTTTAATAAAGCACAGCATTTTATGGTATACGGCAGGGTTAAAAGACACAGAAAATGAGATGGAAATGGGGTATTGTCATCTTAAAGACTATATAATACTCTCAGAGGTTTAGGCTTACCCACCCAACAGTCAACTCCCCCGGGAAGCACATCAGGGTGGATGTAACATGAGAGCAGGGGTGATGGGAGAGCAGCGATAAGAAACAGGCTGACAACACCTCCCCCTGATACCGAGGCTAAAGAGGTGAGATGTGATCGCTAATTGGTGAGCCGCTTTGATGTAGCGCAGAAGGTTACTGCTCTTTGAGGTCAACAGCCTAAATATTTCTGGATAACTTTTATGGTGTTAGCTTGCAGGGATCCCAACATGTTTATAATTCTGGAATCTCATTTTTTATAACCCTGTAGCATTAGAAAGAAAGAAAAATAATTGTGAAATATGATGCCATTATCTACCATTTACATTGACTTAGCTTTAAAGGTCTTTGTATACTGTTTTTTTTTTTAATTAAAGACATAGGAGCAAGATCAAATCTATTTTTCTAGCCTTCCTTTTCTGAACGATGAGTAATAAATTATACTATTTAGATAAAGAGCAGAAACAATTGTTGTTAAACAGGATATTGGGCAATGTGATTGTAGGAATTAGATTTTAAATTTTACTATCTTTTGATTAGCAAAATAATTTCACGTTTTCTTCCCATATTTTAATTTCAATCATGTTTAATCTGATATGTGGAAGGTGCTGGAGAGATGGAATGAGAGGGTTAAAAGTTATCAAAATAAATAGTTGAAAAGAAATGGTCTAGAAGTCGCGCTACATCTATATTTTATGTTATTTTGTGTAAATGCCTGTAATACCAAATACAATACCAAATGAATGAGATCCAAACACTCAATCTAACAACTTTTCCCGATTTTGATCCAAAAACACATCAACCCATTACTCTGATTTTTGAGTTGGTTGAATTATGAGGCCACCAAGAACACTGGGTGGGCTGTATCCTTACTGGGACCTACATGGTGTGCCCAAATAGATTTTCTATCTGGGGCTCCATTAGGCTCTCCATGTAGGGCCACCATGGACAAAACCTTATGGAACCCATATTGTTTGTCCTCTTTCATCCCATATGGGGCCCACCTAGGTATGCTGACTGAGTCGTAATCACTGTTCCCATGCAGCAAGGGGAGTCTGGGTCTGAATCCTAGCCTGAGGTCCTTTTTTTCATCCCAGTCTGTGGTCCTTGAGTTTCTGTAATTCATGGTGATATTAGCATATTATCATGGTGATATTAGCATTCTTGTATTTATACAAGAATGTTTTATAGCTTGTATTAATTGAACTCCCTGCCAACTTTCAGAATGGATAATTGAAATAAAAGTAGGTTTTAAAAAATACTATGTGTCATTTGGAATGTGTTCTTAAGAGAGGCAGAAAACAATGATTAAAATCATAAATCATAAATCACATCTGGTATGAAAAAGTTGGAAGGTTTTTATTTTAAACAATATCACCCAGCCGTGATAGTCTGCAACCTGGCCCCATTGTACCAGTTCTGCTGCCGAAAGGCCGCTGCTGTTGAGCAGCAGCCACCCATGACTTTGCATGAATAAGCGGGCTAAAACAATACGAATGATTCCAAAAAAAGGGCAAATTGGAGGCATAATTACAATATAAATTCAAACATTAATTTCAATTTACTTGACATTACATGACAATTGCAATAACAATATTGCAATTATTATGTTTGTTTAATATAACTGGCATAGTAATTGAGTAATTGACTTATTTCACACTTATGGCAGGCTTTGTCCTCCACATAAAAATGTTTCTTGTTGATACAAATAAAAAAGAGGCATTATAAAGACTTCTTCTTGTGCTTTTTATCATAGGGCTTCATCATTTCCCCTGTTGTCAAAATATTAAGATGGTCAGAGAGCCAATGTCTATCCTCTTGTGTAAAAGTGGTAATAAAAATAGATTTTGTTAGGGAGAAAAATTAAGCTATCTGGGAAGTAAAAATGATGATCATAATTATCCTCTATAATACAGCAGGAACCTCCATTAGACTCTTCTGAATATTGTTAATTAAATAACCTAATGAACGAGTTGCCTAAAGGCAGATGGAAATGTGAGAAGATGACTGAAAAAGGTCAAAAATGAGATGAACTGATGCACATAATCTAATTGTCAAAGTTGTATCACACAGACAGACATGACAATTATTTTTTTTTTATTCTTGTTTTTCTGATACGAGTAATTGACACACTTGATCATTTTTGGACAGTTAGACATTCCAGCTACCGATCCCAAGATCCTAATCTGTAAATCTTAAAACTAAAAGGAATTCAGGCTAAAATTATTGACATCCTTTGCAAAGCTCCTCATTATGGGTGCATCAGATCTGACAACCTGAGACACGAACAATGTCAGAAGTTACACCCACACTTATTCAACTGCTGCTCTCCCACAAAAGCCCCATCTCCTTACTCTTTTTGCGATCAAAACTGGGCCTAAGCATGCGTACCTCTGTCAGCGAAGCTGATGCAACAATAACTCAAAATCTAAGGCTTTATGAATACACAGAAACAATGGCGTCACAAGCAGATCAAAAGTGGAAACAATGTGAGATTAGCCATCAAAATGAAAATGACTGTCACGTTTCATTTTAATATCTGGTAAAATATGGAAAACAAACTTTAACAAATTTTATTTTTACTGCTGTAATTTTTTTTAGCCCAATTTTGTAGGGCAGCATTATTATAGTAAATTATAAAATAATTGTGTGCAGTATAGTGATAATCACCATTACAAATGTGATTTTATGTCTTCAGTGTGCACTGAGCATGTGCAACAAATCACCGAGCAGACAGTTTCCTTAGCAGGGGGGACCCATTTAAGTACGCAGCAGCAACATTTTCATAGATGCAGAACTAGAATAGGGCTGGCATGAGAAAGAAACCACTGTACTGTAAAATCAGAAGGAAGTGTGTTTGCGTGTGTGACTGGTGGGATAAACAGAATGTTGCAGCCTGCTTCAGGCTCCTGTCTGAACTTGTTTTCCTCACATATGAGGTTATGAGCATGAAACATTTGTGTCATTTGATAGCAGAACTCCATAAGCTCAAGTCCTCTTTGTAAGACTGTCATAATTAACTGTGGGTCATAAAAGCAATAAAACATTTAATTATATTTACCATTACTATCCTAATCATAGCTAAATTGCAATACTTTAAACAGATCCATAATTATAGACTATATATGTTTTTCCCGTTAAGAAAAACTGCTGCTGAAATAACGGATGTCAGCATAATGCATAATACCAGGAAGATTCCATTGCAACATGAATGTGTGATCACAATAATAGAAATTGCATCCCCTGATTAATTAACCTCAACATCAGATACATTAAGTACATTATTTGGTGAGGTTTGCATGTATTGTTTGGGATTAAGTACTAAAAACTGAGTCTAGCCTTCCTCTTCATTTCATGTTTAAAGAGGGGCAGGTTTCAGTCTGTTTTTCTTACCAACACCTGATTATCTGATCATCAGCCCACGTTATCACCAATATAATGCCAAGATGGAAAGAAATCAACAAGGAGTCTTAGAGAAGTCATGTTTGCCAAACAATCTGGGAATTATTAAAAAGCAAATTTGAGAAAGTAACAATGTTATAGTGAGAAATATTACTTGACAGAACTTCTCGGCTTATTAACCCAAATATCTGGCTGTGTAAGGCAATGAAAATGTTCATAAAACCAAAAAAATTATATTTCAGACTTCACAGACCTCAGTTAATGTCAGATGTTAAAGTTCATTACTGCACACTAAAAAGGGGGTTTTAGAAAGGCTACGATGATAAACATTTTTTTCTCACAAACAATGATGTTAGCATGACTATCAGGCTTGCACACATGCATTTCAAAAAGCTAAAACATATTGAACAATCGATTTTGTAAAGATGAGACCAAAGTTGAGAAGTCTGTACACAGCATATCAGTGCAAACACTCCATACCAACTGTTAACTGTCAAGTATAGCTGACAATGAAAGAAATCTAGGTGCCCAGTCAAAGTCAAGATGCCAACTTGAGTGAAATGCTGTGGCAGGATGTTAAGAGAGTTGTGCGGAAACAAATTCCCACAAACCTTGCAGAACAGCAGTGCTGAAGGGAAAAGAGGGACAAAATTCCTTCACAATGATATTGACAAAGTTAAACAAAAAAAAAACCCGACAACTTCAAGGTGGTTCTAGAGGATGGTAAGGCTACAAACAGTCATTTTCCATTGTAGACTGTGTTTTCCATTATCCTCTGACCGGCCAAATGTCTGATGCAGAAGACATTTTAGCATGCAAATGGCAGCCATACAAATTTCTCTGACAGTGAAAACGTTACCGTTAATAATATGGGAATACCCAAATTTTTTTACAAACTACAGTAAACTTCTTTCATGTATATTTTAATTTTTTGTTTTTAATGTGCGCATGTGGCTAATATGGGAAAGAAGCTGCCATTGCAAAAGCTCTTAAATACCACCACAGGACAAGCCTGGAGGTAATCAGACCCCAGATCTGAGGTTAAGGCCACATTCAGAAGCAACCAGAAGCAGAAGCAGGACATTCACAGAGCAAGGAGGGAGAGCAGGAGAGCAGGAGAGCACAAGAATCAAAGTGCCGTTCTTGCCTGATGATGCATGGGGGACAGAGCGAGTAATGAATGAGTTTGTGATGTTGCTGCACATTCCCCCAACCCCACGTGCTCACTTTTCTCCTTCTTTTCTTTCTCCCTTTTTCCCTTCCCTTTTGTTTTGTTTAAAATTTAACAAGGCCTGGAACAGCGGAGGGCTGAGACGGGCATCCGGGGTGTTCTGGCACAGCTTTGTGTCACATGCAGGGGCCATGTGAACAAAGTGGCAGTGAGGGAGAAGTGGAGGGAGGGGGTGCGGGCAATGGGAGCTTAGAGGGGAGTGTAAGAGTAAAAGGGAGTGACAGTGAGAAAACTAAAGAGCGAACGCTTTCAACCAGATGGACAAGAGGTAAGCAATGCAAGAAAAGAAACGTTCAAATAAACAATTTAAAAAACTGAAGCTGCAGTTGGAGGCTGGGCCATGAAAGACAAGCTTCAACAAGGAAAAGCACATGATGATGGAAAATGACAGGATACTTCCTAGTACAACAGGTGCTTGTCACAGTTTTTTTTTTTTCCAGAACTTGGGTAATTATCAAACTGCTGCCACAGGAGACAATTTCCACGTTAATGATTGAGACCAACAGGAGTGCTTTCTTCTCAGTATATTTTGGCTGAAACTTAATTCGGACACATTGAGGAATAACTAGTGCCATTTAATACAATATAACAGTCTTGCTTATATTCTTACCTTGTTTTCATAAATTTAGTGTTTTAAATTTACAGACTAACTTACAAAGCTTTAGAAAAGGAATACTTTAATGACAAACTGTTAAACTTTCAAAAGACTGACTGCTTTTCTAATAAGAAGCTGATACAAAATATAAATGTTATGATATGTTCCGCTACCTGATGAACGCAAGCATGCAGTTTATGTAATTTATGCAAGTTATAAGTTATGGAAGTAGTACAGAAGAGTCAAAGGCCACTTTTTGACTCTCAAATGTCACCAAAAATAATAATATTTTCTTACAATTCTAATGTAATGTCAAATAATAACCTGTGAGTTTCAGTTTAAAATCCTTACACTATAAGAGTTGATAAAGTTTAGGAATGGCCCGACTTTCCTTGAGCAGAATGAAGCATAAAGTAACTGGGATAAGCCCCCCAAATCCCATTATGTTGCTATACACTGACTGACAGCTGGCTGAAGGAAAGATGCACTTGCTCAAAAACATAAAAGATATCCTGGTAATATATTAATAAACTCAGAAAATATTTCCAAATATTTTGAAACATTATTGAATATCATGTTTTGTTTTCAAGCCAATCCCAAGTGCAGAGTTGTTGCAGGTCAGCCTGAGCAGACAGGCTGACTTGTAATTTTTTAATACATGATGTGAAACCCCGAAACCTGGCATATTATTTCTTTGTGTAATGATTTATAGAACACAGCTGCCAAAAACACTTACCTAATGGCAACACACACACACACACAAAAAAAGCATTAGAAAATTATGGCATGCTGATTGAGTCTGGGTTCATAATGACAACCACAAGTGTATCACTCATAGCTTTAAGCAACTGCTTCATGGTCTTGCAGAACATGTTTTATAAAAACTATTTTTCAATGCAGAGCATTTCCTGCTATCACCTCTGCCTCCCCCCACATTTTAGAGGATATTAAAAAAATTTCTCTTGAGAGTTAATCAAAAAACTATGTTGCATATTAGAAGTTAAGATAAATAGAATGATGGGGATCTATCTGTAAAATGCAGAGTGAGCTGAAGTTCTCTGCAGCTGTAAAATATGTACATTTGCATATGGCTGTATCATGGCAGCTACTTTTATACCTTTTATCTTAGATTCACCTGCCCATGAGGAAGCATTAGACTTGTACTTCAGCATTTTCTGAGAAGTACAGATAAACCTTAAACTAGGTCAGTTCATACTAACAACTATATCCTCTTTTATTAGGAACATAGCCCAAGCTCCACCCAAACAGTTTATCTTGCTGTATCCTGATGATGCAAACACAAAGTTGGTGTCAGTCTCCTCACACTTCAGTGAGGAGACTGTTTGCTCATTGTTTGCTCAACCAAACAACTTGTCTTGTGTTTCTGACAGGTCTTTCTTTTTTTTTTTTTTCTTTTTGACTCTGATGACTACATATTTAATTTAGCGGACCAAAACAGTGCAAATACAGTTTTTTTTTTTTTTTTGGTTTTGTTTTATTTTTTGTATTTTTTGCTTTTGCTCGGGGAATGTTAGATAAAATGAAATGCTAAAGAAGCAACAGCACAAAAAACCCTCTCTAGAGACCCTGGCTTTGTAAAACAAATCAGCATAAGCACCAGTGGAGTGGTGGTATTTAAAAACCTCCCATCCAGGAACTGACACACTTCTGTCCTGTACACTAGCAGGCATGCGGGCCTCATGTTCCCTAATCGGAATTTTTGGGCCTCTTTAATGCAGAGAGGTGCAGATGTTGTCTGGTATTAGGCTGTGCTGTTGCTGATCAAAGCCGCGGATAGTGAGCCCCCGCTGGCATGCCTCTAATCCTCCCTCATGCATGCAGTCCAAACTGCGGCTGGTGCTCAGGTCGAGAACAGTCGGTCTTCCCCATGGAGGGATCCTTTTCAATGCCTTTGCTGATGGGCAACAAGTTCAACCATGTGAGGATTCTGGGGAGCAGTTGGCAAGAGCAGCTTGGAAGACAGCTGAGAGGTCAGGATTCTCCCACAAGGCCAAAGAAGCCGCTTCCCCTTACAGCTAATTTTCCTAGTTCTATGTCTAAGATGTGCCTGCTTAGCCTGACATTGTTTAGCCTAGATTTGGTTACTAAGAGCAAAACGAGGAGGACTTTAGTTAAATAATTTCCCTTTCTGTTTCTGCCAACTTCCCTGCCCCAAATACATCTATGTGTTCTGTTAATGTATTTCTCCTTAAATGGGAAGAAGAAAATATGGGGACTAGACGCTGGCCAATAACCATTTTCAAGGTATACCAAGATGACAAGCAGCTAGAATTTCAAGAAAGCTGTGATTTTCCATCCTTTCCAGTTTAAAGTCAATTTAATGATGTGTGACTTTGTGAAGGATTCAGCAATGTAGGGCTGCTCCTTCCCACCTGATGCGCACCGCTGATCAGGAAACTTGCTAAAGGAAACTTGCTTGCCAGAAAGGCAAATTTTAAAACATCATCACCCATCACTCTTTATTGAAGTGAATAGCCATGGGGCTTTTTTTTTCTTTAAATGAATGTGTAATTACATACATACATACATTCATACATACACACACAATACGATGAGGAACTTGCAAAAGATTTCACAAAAAAAGCTGGCTAGAAAAAAATAACAGAAATAAACTAAGAACATCTTATTGCACTAAAATAAATCCCTTACTCTACACATCAATACAAAAGTTTTAAGGTGATTGGTCACCTTTGTAAACACTATGTTGGAGTTGCAAAAATACAGAGATTCCAATGTGAATTCTGAAGCAATCTCATCTGGTATAAAAGACTTTCTTTTTTTTCTTTTTTTAGAGGAAAACAACTTGTATAGAAGGAGCAATCAACCTGCAAGCACTTCAGCTTTGTATACGAGCAAGAATCTTATTCTGACAAACCACATGCCCTGATTTTAGTAAGGTGCAAGCAGAGGATGAAGCAAACTGTGAATAATGATCATCTTGAAAACTTAAATTGCCAAGAATTTCATTATACCCCTTATTGAAGTTTCTCATGTGATGAATTTCCATGCAGGTTTGCACCACATACACAATATTCTACTGGTTTTGCATTAACTGGTAAAATTCCTCCGCAAAGCGCATGAACAATGCAGAAAACTTAATGTTGTGATTTGTGCATTACTGCACTGGATGACACTTTTTAAATGGTTACTCATTTATTCAATGTAACATTTTTGTTGTAATTAATGTACATCATATCTAATGACCTAATTAATGAAACTAAAAGTGGCTGTGAAGCAATAGGGCGCAGGCAGGCTAACTATGCCTGCACCCTGTTGGTTCAAGTTATCTTGAAAAATAAATCAGCAATTATCAACTTGCTATACTTCTGTATACTTCTACATTTAGCTCGCTTGTATTGCATTGTTATACTATTTATCTAAATCAAAATAAAGAACTTAGAGGAATTATAAACTCATGGGACAATTGTATATTATTTTAACAGTGAAAGAAATTGCTGCTTTTCTTATATAATTACATGTATTTTTTTTGTTTTACATTTTTGTGTAAGAGACAATTTACAACCTCCTGGTACAGTAGCTGCGTTTTGTCATGTCCCTTCATGAATGCTTTTAAAGACATTTATGAGGGCGACCAGCTAATCTTGGAATGGAAGGCAATAATATAGAGGAAAACAGAGATATGGAAAGATGAATGGAATCTGTCAGATGGTGTGAGGGAGGAGGAGATGCAAGAAAAGATAGTGAGAGGAGGGGGAGGTGGATCGATCAAGAGAGAAATTGAGAGAGGGAGGAAGATTTGGTCTGAAAGTAGAGTCGGGATGGAATGTCAGCCATGAAGGCAATCTATATTAAACAAAAACAGTTCTGTTAGCTTTAACACCCAGGAGCTGAAAATGCTATCCTCTCAAAGTCTGACTCAGTTGATGCACAGATCCAGCTGAAGATTCAAATTGATTTGATGAACTTGCACATAAAAAAAACAGTCTTAACCCTTTTAAGGTGTTCATATTTTGTTTACACAGCCACTGTTGTCTACACTTTACAGTTCAAATTCAACACAAAAAAGGCTTTTTACATTGAAATACAAAAACATGTTCATTTCACTCCAATTCCATAAAAAGAAACAGCAAATATGGCTGATCTTTTTGCTTTTTAACTTACAAAAAAAATTCCTTGTTCATGCTTGTTTTATGACCTAAACAAACATTTAAAAAATGAATTTCTATTCAATATGAATTCACATTTATTTTTATCTTGAAATTTATCTGTGAGGCTTTATGACAAGCTACTGAATGCCAACTACTAACCATTGCACGTCTATTCCTAATCCTAACCTTTACCAAAACCTTTTTCTCTCTGTACCTCAAACCTAACCAGTGGAGCACAGCCCAATTGAACAAAATAAACATCAGGTCATTCAGTTTCCACAAATGACCTGCCTTTGTTGGTGAAAATGGTCCTCTATATGTAGTACACACAAACCCAGAGGACACCCCTTCCACCTTTTTCCCACACACACACACACACACACACACACACACACACACACACACACACACCACACACACACACACACACACCCACACACACACACACACACACACACACACACACACACACACACACACACACACACACACACACACACAAGTCCACGCACAAACAACAGGCTTAGAAAGAAGCATAGCATAAAGAGACACATTTTTATCAGCTCTGGGTCTGGTGGACCCAAACACCCTGAAAGTAATGTAAATGTGTATGGACATTTTATAGTGGGTGGTCATCAAGCTTTTTTTTTTCTGATTTATGTTCTTCACAGAAAATGACCAAAGGCCAATGAGTCCCAGTTTGAAAAATTAATTACTTCGATTTGCTTTGCTACAATAAAAAGTGAAAATAGGTCCCACTGACCTGAACATCTAACAAGGGGTAAAATACAAGAAAAAACATTTTGCTTATTTTGCTTGCTTTTTCTGAGAAAACGCTTCACAGAGGCAAAATGAACTGAGGAATAAACCTGAGCTCTGAAATGTGTGAAATCTTATGCCATAATTACATAATAGCTGCAAAAGGCCATTTAAAAATACTTTTAGCAAGCATAATTAAAAGTATGAATTAGGAAGCCTTAATTCTGCAAGTGATATCTGCAGATTCCTTCACATACAGGGGGGATAAATGATTATTCAAATTTAATAAATCTAAGAGAAAATGACACCCAAACTTCAGACTTCATAACAGATTATTTCAACATACCAAAATACAAATGAATGAAACAAAATGAGGGGATATTAACACAATGGACAGCAGCCTTCAAAGAAAAAATGGAAAGACTACAGCTTGTTGGGAATTTAAAAATTATTTTCATAGAAGTGCAAAAAGTGCGAGTGTGGGAGCAATCTGGCGCACTGACTGTACAAAAGGAGCGACGTGGCACAGACAAGACAGAGAGACTGGTTCTTCACTTAATAGCTGCCACAGAGCCTGCTGGAGAAAGCTGGGAGCTTCATTAAGCCTTTAAACCCTGCAGAGACGTTTTAAGTCATCACGCCACTGGCTGCTGCATCCTCAGACATTCCCAGAGGCAACAAGGCAAATATGGAGTTCACAGATGAGATTCCAGAACGATCTGTACAAGTAAGTTTCATGAAGACTGTTTTTGAAAACAACAGCATGCTAAGAAATTTAATACTGACTTTTATTTATGAGGCCATATGCCATCTATTTCTCTCAGCTACACTGGGAAAATGTTTTTGCATTTTACAAAATGTCTCTTTTAAATTAATATTTTAATCTGAACGAAGGAAACAAAATTTGTTTTCAAATCATCTTGGGAGTTGCACATTTATTAAGGCTTCTAGCGATCTGATTTCAAAATTTAAACTCTAAACAGGTTTATAGTGATGAGGAAAGTCATAAGGAAGTACATGAGGCCTATTGTGAGTGTGAGGCTTCTCCTTGCTTCTTTGAGTAAATGACTTGACAGTCGTTTACTGTTCAGATTCATAAAAACAATGAACTTGTAAATTTAAAAAAAATGCATTTGGAGTTAACCCAGATACTCCTGGAAATGTTTGCTGTGGAGTTTGGCTTAGCTCAAAGTAATAAACTCGAGATACTGTCAGGATTTGCTGAGTAAGAAGTTCAATAACACTGAGCCAACAAGCATTAAAATATTATTTATTTCAAGTCAAGAACATTGGCAGTGAATTTTTGATGTAATTAAAAAGTAATGCACCATAAATGTTATTTTGAGAAACCAAGCTTTACAGTTATAATGGGTTTTTTTTAACTATTATGATTGAGTGCTATATATAGATCCTAGTGCACCTATTTCTCATGAAGGAAGAATCATCATGAGCAGTCCCACTGCACATTACCATTTTGCTCTGCAAGAATCATTTTTCATGCCAAACGTAAGTAGTTGGTAAACAGTGACACATTGTGAAATTGCCATCAGCTATGATACACAAAAGTAATACCTTATAAGTTTTGAAGTCAAGAAATCTTTGGTTTTAATTACTCTTTTTAGGAAAAGCAGCGTTTTCGAAATAGTCAAGAAAGATTTTGTATTGAAAAATCCCATTCAAGGTGGGTGAAAACACCAACCTGAGCAGGACATACTCTCAATACATGGTGAAATCATTGTCACTCCATTTTACACATATGGCCAATTAAACCATAAGTGTAGAAAAAAAGAGAACATTGGTTTAATTTCCAGAAAAGCCAGACTATATACAGTTGTCAAACTGTGGACTTGACTGGGATATAATATGCATGAACTAATTAACTTTTAGTTTCTTTTTTTTAACCAATCTTTCTTATGACGTTTTTTTTTTTTTTTTTCCTTACTTCTTTCTTCTCCAATAAAGCTGACCAGGCATTACAAGAGACTCCTCTGTGGGCAGTTCTGAAAGGATCCCTCATCGCCCTGCCAAAGAGGACAGCGGCCCTTTGATCTAGTCGTCCTTCAATATGTGCGTGTGCATGCGTGTGTGTATGAGGGGCACAGTGTGTTTTCTCATTTGGCCTTTGCAGAATCGGTTCACTCGAAGCATGCCCTGACTTCTTCCAAGTCAAACCGATCTTTGCATTGTCCAGAAAATCTGGCATAATGCACCATGGCAACTGTTCCATTTAACAGGCTCTTTATATCTTAGTACTGCAAGCCTAATCATGCCGAGTACCTCATGTGTCACTCATATTACCACCATCACAAAGCATACTGCCTTTCTATTAAATGTATTTTAGGAAAAAGCAAATAAAATTTGCATTACACTGTTGTTCATCAACTAGCTAATTATGCATGGTTTGTATGTTGGACTTCTTGTATCAAAGGTCGCTCAGCGTGAACGGCCATGCAGAGAGAGAAAAAAAAAAAAACAAGGCCTCTGGAGTGACAGGGGACCGGCCTTGCTGTCAGTCGAGGTCAGTCGTATCTTCCCTATCTGTTTAGAACCACCATTCAAAACAAGCTCAACATGTGTCTGCACACTATCACCCTCATGCATCCCCGCCTCCAAAATCCCCTTCCTCCACTTCCTGCACAGCAAACGTGCCTAACATTCTGGAGAAGCCGGCGTACATTCCTCACATGCTTCAGCTGCATAAAGAAATGGTCGAGAAGCCAACAGAGATGTCACAAGGGCATCAGTCCTTTCTCAAATGCAGGACAACCTTGTGTGCCTCAGAGTCCTAGTCGTTGTCCTTTTACGTATGTGCATGGGAGTGAGGTCACTTGCGGAATGAGCAGCCTAGGTTTTGAGTGGTGCACTCAAGGTTAGGAGAGCTGGAGGCCATCTCAAGTGACCGCGGTTGAGCTGTCTCACATAGGATGAAGAGGCATTACCTTAAAAAGAGCATCAAGGCATCATTGGCCCACTGCATCATTTAATCTCCCTCCACAGGTTCATGTATGCTTCATCTGAGGCATTTTTTAAGGTACATTCCAATTAACTTTCATGAATGTTTATATAGCCAATCACATAATGTCACCCTGATTAAATCAATCCTGTACATCAGCAAGGACGTTTAAGGATCACCACAGGTTGTTGCGTATGTGTGATTGCGAACTCAAAAACGTAAAGCCATTTTTAGCTTACAGGACCTCTCAATATGTCAAACTTCAGTGCCAGCAATTGCTCATCAAACATCTTTACCAGACACACATTTCAGACACCCCCGGCTCCTCTTCCAACAACAGTAGCAATACTGGTGAAGAAAAAGGGGGCTTCCTGAGCTTCGGAGGAGCAGCATATTAACTCAGCTTGGCAGGCAGTAAGTGTGACAGTAGTTGTGTTGGATGCCAATAGGACAGGCATTGCACAGCATCTCAATGACTTAAACTCACAGAGTCCACAGAGGGGGCTTATGATCCTCCCAGGCCATACCGCTCCCACCGCTATTCTCCATCCAACCACAAAGGCATTCAGGCTTTTCATTTGGATGATAATGGCCCAAAAGCCGGAAAGGGCCCCTTATGTCTGCACACCATAAGTTGTGCTGAATGCCTTTGTGGCAGTGTCATGCATGTTCACGGGAGCAAAGTGGGATGCTTCATGCCAACAAAGACAGTTAAAGTCGGAAGAAACAAAAAATAAATGTGTTGATTGATCAGAGGAAGTTCCTGAGACAAGGTAGATTTAGACAAGTGCTAACAACCTCTCCATCACAATCCCACTTGTAACATTGTGACCAAAGAGCGAACAAAGTCAGAATAGAAAATATTAAATAACATCCACCCAAAGTAGAGATGTAGCAATTAGTCGTCCCACTATTGGAAATTGACAATTTCTCCCATTCTCTGATCAGTAATAATCAAGTCAGTTACTGAACAATGTGCATCCATCTCCCACCAAAAACCAAACAGGTGTACTTTGATGCACTTTCGAGTTTTAATACAAATCAGATAAAGTTTACGTACATAAGCTTTGATGAATAAACTGTGAATCCTGTAATTCCTTCATTTCCTGTTTGATTCAAAATTTTGCCTACAAGAAGGAAACTGTAACCCTTTTATAAACTTTGTAGTCCATATAATTTAGATAGTCTGAATCAGAAAGTCAAATTTCTACAACAAACAAGAATGAAAATCAGCAGCTGCCAAAAACTTGACCAGTGCATCTGTAATCTAAAGTAGAATTTATTTTTTCAAAGAAGCACTGTTTGTAGAGCAACTTCAGTCGACTGAGAAATCAACAGAATAATGTCTTAGGCTTAGATACAGGTTAACAACCAGTTATAAGCACTGCAGAATTAATCACATGATAAAAATGAATCCTCAACAGGTTTTGGTGTGAGCAGAAATACAATATGTAAAAATTTACCTGCATAAAAACGTAACAGGGAGCCGATTTCTGTGTTGAGTCCTTCCTCTTGAACTCTCCAAGGGTCCTTAAATCCAAGCTTAAACAGAAATTCATTCTGGATCTGCAGAGGCCTCTCATCTGGACTAAGCCTCCTCACAGCCTCACCATGAAGCTGAACATACAGTGTGGGGCTGGTATCACTACAATCTCCATTTTGGAGTGCTGTCGGCTCCTCTTTCACAGCATCTTGACCACAGTCTTGAATGCCAGGTGTAATATCTGTGGAGCAGAATCTTGACAATGAGCCGGCACTACTGCTGGGTGGCAGGCTGCCCAAACTGTGTGAGTTCAGTCTGCTATCAGGGCCCACGTTTTTCGTCATGTCATTTAAATGTCCCATGCTGCGCTCCGTGTAGCTGGCAGTGACAGCTGAGATGCCATTGCTGTGGTCAATGCCTGACCCGGACACTGGACAATCGAGCTCCAGCTCGTCTGAGGAACTTCCATACATGTCGTGGCCCTCTGTGGCACTGTCAAATGAGGGGCTGAGGATGGATGCTTCTGTTCCCAGGATCATGTCATCACTCAGGGAGTCTCTGTGCTCACTGAGGCGGGCCCCTGAGCTCAGGTCATCAAACGCACTGCTCTCCACATCTGAGCCAGAGTTTAATCCGTAGCTGTCCACGCCATTCCTATGCTCCGAATCGTCATCATTATGGATATCCAAATTGGAGTTCAGGTCTGACAGCGAGCAGGTTATGTTATCCTGTGACTCTGATTCGGGGGTGAAAAGTTTCCCATCAACTTCCTGTTGCTTTTGCCTGTCATCTGCATTCTCCATAAGCAGCAGCCTCAATCTGTCACCCGGGTGCCCACTCACTTCTGCAGATCCTAAGGAAGTCTGCTGGCTGCACTTTCTTAGTGACCCGTCTTTCGTATGAAAGGAATCGTCATTGAATTCACACTTCACATTGCAGTTGCCATTTTGGTCAGTCTTGGAGGTATCTTTACAAAATATGCGCATCACCGAGCTCGACTTGCTGCAGAGTTTACTCAGTCGGAGCGCCACCTCGCCGGCAGTGTTATCCATAGTGCAAAGGACTGGCCTGGGATATGAGGACGTCAGCCTATCGTGTACGTGAATGCAGCCCCGGTGCAAATCCGCTCTCACCCACTCGCGATCCGCTGGCTGCAGCTGCAGGTTCAGGCGGTGCTTCAGCAGGGTCTTCCTGTCCAGGCTCCGGGTGTGAAGGGACGCGGAGGACAGGGCCGAGCTCATCTTCGCGGTGACAGCTGAGCTGGCGGCGGGAGTTGTTGCTGCAGCTGCGGCGGAGAGGTTCCTCTTCAAGCGCCGCCGTCTCAACAGGAGGGAGCTGGAGTTACTGGACGAGCTCCGGCCATTAGACGCCACGGCCCGGTTTGACGCACTAGTCGCCGGCATGGAGGCGGAATGAGATAGGCTATTCCTGTTCTTCGTCTCAGCGCGGGAGGGTGCCGACCGTCTACCGCCATCATCCACTGGAGTCCCCCGGGCGACAGACGGCCCGCCGGGCTTCTTCATTAACTTGGTCGCGTCTCCATCTGACGGCGCATCCTCGGCGACAGCCTGCACACTTTCCATCTCTGTCAGAGAAAAGTACCCCCACTCTCAATAAATAGCGGTGCGCAGTGGGTTATTCCTGAAACCCCCTACATTTAAAAGCCTTAAAATGTTCCCAGCGTGATAAATGTCCGCCAAGTAGGCGGCGTTGCCGAGTTATGTCCTTAGTTGTCATTCACTTCTCGCCGTCTTTTCCTCGTCGAAGTGCTCTCCGCGGTTCCAAAAAAACATTTTACCCGATTAAATTTGCTGGGAAGAGGCAGGGCGCTAAGGGGGCAGATCGGGGCGGAGACGTGACTGTACCGTGCGTCCCAAAATACAGTGCTAGAATATGAAATGAACGTCGGCAGACCTCCTACGCAAATCCTGGCTGATATATATTCATGAGGAGGGCACAAGATGGGGTCGCTAACAACAACGCAGGGAATTCTGGGAAACGTGTTCGCTACAAAAAGAGTTCTCCTGAGGAAAACGATGCAAGAAATACGTTTCCCATGAGTCCTTTGTTCCTTTTCAGTTGAGCAGGGCGGTGAACTAAGGAGAGGCGTAAACATAGCTCCTATAAATGTTTGACATTAGCCTGAGGTAGTTGTACGCTTTAGCGTACTTTACTTGTTGCGTGAATCCTGTTTATAATGAAAATGAAAGCATAATTTGCGACAGCGAACTGCTATCTAAACTGTTAAAAAATGCACCCGTATTTTCTAATAATTCAATAAAAACAGCCTGTTTATTTAATTGTATTGCAAATAATTAACATTCGAATCCGTGGCTAAAATAAACTTGGTAGTGTTGTCGAGTTACTTGCGACTAGTGGTGGCGAGTGAAAGTACTTCGGCACCATCTCATCAGGACGCCATTTCACAAGGCCGCGGTTCAGATACTCTCATCTTGTTGTATCTGTTGCCATCTAGTGGGAAATATTTTGATTTTTTCCTCTAAATTCAGAAAAAAGCTATTAAGGCCTGAAGTACAATTTCAAAGATTGTTTTTTTTTGTTTTGTTTTTTGGTGAGTGTTGGTTGTATTGGTGCTTTTGTTTAACTTAAGAAACATAATTAAAACACCACTTTTAATACCGTTTTTTGTGCCACCATATAAGATTAAAAAGTTCAGAGTAGATAAAATCTGCTCTCACATTTTTAAATCCGCTTTTAAAAATATCCAGAGATTATTACATTTGTGTACTTTTATTGTCTCTTTGTACAATTTAACTATTGAATTTATTGTATGAGTTAAAATTTTCAGGCTGGGGAAATGAAACGATCTTCCATTTGGAACACATAATTTTGACCTGTTGTAATTTGCTAGGATTAAAGATTTATAGTTCACATCATACTTTACTATCCCGCAGAGTGTACGAGACCATTAACTTGGCAAACTAGATCTTGCATTTGCAACTTTTAAAGTAATACAGCATAAAAAAAGAATTAAAAAAATAAGCAAAAAGAATAAGTGCTGAAATACTGGCTTAGGGATCAGTTTATAATATAAATTAACTATGCACTATTTTCACATAAAATCTAAATGCTGTGCTTTGACGTTTTAGCTCAGTGGTTGCAACAAGCAAAACATGGAACACGTGGTAAAAATAATTTTGCAAGTCATTATGTACAGCAAATAATTTAACCCTCCCATTTATATCAGTGAACTAGGGGTTAAGACTACAAGAAAAATATATTAAAGCCTTGTTTCAAATCATTGACACCTGAATTGTCCCTGACCACATCTTCAGAATGCCTCAGGTATAAATCGGTAATTCTTTGAAATGCAAGCAGTGCCTAATGCCAGTGCTAATACCCTCCTTAGATGGTAATATTTAATCAATGTTTATTGATAATAAATATCCCATGTTATCTTTTCAATGTTATTTTAGTCAAAGCCCATTCTACTCTATGCTGCTGTGTCAAGTGCTCACATTTGTCAAAATCAGACATGCCATAACAAAGACACCCTTCAGATTTGAAAGATTCCTCACTTAATTTTTCAAGTTGAATCGGTAAGCATCTTTACTCCTTTACTGATGCAAATATCAGCTCTAGGTCATTAGATGTATGCCACTCATCAATTTTAGCATTAATGGAGGATGCAATTAGTTTGCAAGTTGCTTTTTGGAAATTAGCAATAGTATGCATAGAATGTATTACACAATTCAAAAGCACTTCATTAGTCCCAAAGGGAAAATAATGATAAAAAAGTACATTCAATCCCTGAAAGTAAGGCTTTTAAATATCTTAAAATGACAAGTCAAACTATTTAAATGCATTCAGAAATAGAATTTTATTGGCATGAAGTGTTCCTTACATGGTATTCTGCATTTCAGGAATTAAAAAACAAAACAAACAAACAAACAAAAAAAAGACTACTTTAAGTCACACCGCCAACTTGTTAAAGGAAACCGATTATTGCTGATATCATGTTCCTTGATTCCAGCAAAATGCCAAATCTCATGCTTGATCCACTGGCTCGGGTCAGGATATAACTTCAAAATAGTTGATGTTCATTTCTATAATGTTCAATTTTTCTGAACCTGCAAATATATATATATATATATATATATATATATATATATATATATATATATATATATATATATATATATATATATATATATATATATATATATATATTAAAAAAAAAGGGGACCTACTACAGTTCTGCAGAAAGTGAATTTAACATAAAACATCGCATGTGTGTGTAAGAACAGATGGCCTAATCAAATCAGAATTATTTTCCACTAAGTGGTATTGATAAGAGTGATGACTGGAACAACAATCCCTTTTCTGGCATACAAAACACATGCAGAACAAAGAAATGAAATGTTTTTTCATCCCCAGATATCATCAGTTCACCTAACACTGCGTAGGTTTTTAAAATAATACAGAACCCATGTTCCTTTACAGAGATGAGCCACAATAGGAACAGAGTCTAATCTAAGCTGCTGCTGAAAATTTCATTTGCAACTTTTAAAGTAATACAGCATAAAAAAGAATAATAAAAAAATAAGCAAAAAGAATAAGTGTTGAAATACTGGCTTAGGGATCAGTTTTAATAAAAACAAACAAAAAAAAAAGCTTACAAATCTGAAAACAATAACATAAAATAAGCTGAACTCTTAACAGTACAAAGTACATAAGCAGTAAAAGGTCTTCAAAATGGTCACTCAGAACAGGATTAAAGTTAGAGCCCGTTAAATACAGTGTGCATCGCAAGCCATAACACTTTCATTGCACCTTGTCCGAACGTGTTGGTAAAGCTATCCAGGCAGATTTTGCGTGGTCCTTTAAGGAAAAATTGCTCTGCAAAAACTCTGAAAGAAACATCCATATAAAACTAATCGTTAGACCCTGAAGACAGAAACGTGTCTGCACAGAAAAACGAAAAAGAAAAAAAAACATACAAATGTTGGGGGGAGAATTCATCTGAACCTCCTCTCTACAAAGGGTATTGCTTTGTTAAAAGCTTCAGGGACATGAGTACAAAATTAAAGTGTATATTACAGTGCACATTTTGAGCCAAGAGTAAACATACATAATCAAACAATACACATAAAAATAATAATAAAAAAAGAAAAATGTGGCAAGCAGTCACTTAATACTCTCTCCAAAGCGGTGGAATGCCTACAGCAATTTAAAGTAGGTGTTCATGGTTGAAGTGGTTCTATCTAAAACATAAAAATAAAAAAAAAACAAGATTGTTGTACACTAAAAATCAGAAAATTTCTGTGAGCTGCAAATTTAACTGTAAAATGCATAAGACATTGATAGAAGTTGTCTAAACAGGATTTTTTTATTCCTTAAATTTAACCTTCCTTCTCAAGTATCAACAAAATATACATCTGGAGAGAGTCTGGCAATCGTCCAGACTCTCAAATTCACAGTTAGCAATTAGATGTCAGCATTGCTGGTTACAGTTAGAATTGCACATATGGAGGAGCAGAATTAGGACTACATTTGACTCACCCAACTCCAGAGGGCGCTGTAGTCTGGGAAAAGCAGAAAGAAAGAAAAAATTGCACATGATTCTAATGCTGGAGGCTTTTCCTCCTTTATGTTTCTCTCTTAAAATCCCACCAGGAACAGTAAAGATGGAGTCTCTTCTCACTTAATCAGCTTGGAACAATTAACTCTCCATCCTCACTCAAGATTGTCCACAAGAGCTAAAAAGAGTTTGTAGTGACAGCCTAATGGAGAGGAGGGGATTAAAAACATGTCCACTGAGACAAGTCCACTGGTGTTGTTGATGAACCCAAGTAGGTTTGCCGCAAGTATCAATCAACTGCAAACGAGGACTCTTCGGCTGTCCAGTCTCCACACCACTGAGCGCCAGCCTGAGAGCTCAGCAGAGAGGTTTAAGAGACAGTTGAATGAGCCCCTTTTAGGGGCGATGTGCATTATCTAAAGTTGTTTTGTGCTACTATAAGGGACTGAACAGTGGCTGTCAGCATCTCGGTGTGCAGCGCTGACTCAGATGTGTAAATCCTGAAAAGGCATTTCAGAATACATGGCCTTATTGAAGAGACGGGCACCGTTTTACTGTCCAGCACTTAAGGTTCTCCAGATTGCTCGAGACAGTTGTGGTCTACTATGGTCTGTGAAACCTGTAACAACAAATAAAAAAAATGTTTTAGCTATTTTATTAAGACGATGCTTAAATTCATTACCTAAAACTACAAACATCACAAAGTAGAAAAAATTGAATAAAAGATATAACCCCAGTTAAAGTGGACAGAGAGCATCAGTTAACAGTAAGTCTTGACACAGCTTATCGGCTTTAGGACTGGACTTTAACTGGGCCCCTTTGTAACACTTTATCCTTTGATCTAATCCATTCTATTGTCGCTCTAGTCTTTTGTTAGAGGCAGCAAAAGACCACAGCCATATATATTTTCATCCAAGACTGTCCTGCATTTATCTTCAATCATCTCTCAGTCATCTTTGTTTGGCTGTTCTGTCTCAGCTGAAATAATAATAATAATAATAATAAAGCATCTCTGTAGATAGGTTCAGACCCGGTTGGTCAACATTTTTCACATTTGCTGCATCTCCTACATGGATTGTGGTCATTTAATTCCTTCTTACCACTCTTCTAGAAAGGGCAGATGTGTGAATTTCAAACAAATTCTCCCATCTGAGGTGTAGATCTGTAAGAGTAACCCTTAGCTGTTTCTCTGATTAATTAATTAACGTTTTGGCAGACAGCTATATCTTGGTGGGTTTGCAGTAGTGACCCAATCTTTCTCTTTTCAGACAATGGGACAAGCATGGTTGTGTGAAACTTCAAAAGCTTATTAGATGGTTTTGTAACCAAATCCAGCATCAAACAGCTCCTTTCACAAAATACTATGCTGAGATTACATTACACACAAGTGGAGTATTTTCCAACTGGATGACTACAGAAAGAAACTGGGTGCACAAGATCTTGCTTAGGGTTTTCAAGTTCAACCACAAAGGGCTGAAAACAAATGCACACCACAATTTTCTGATTTTCATTTGTGAAGAACTTTGACTGTTGTAAAAACTTTTCCTTGCACTTCACAATCAAGCACTACTTTGTGTTGATCCCACACTTTAAAATGTAAAGTTTATGGCTTAAATGTAACAAAGTGTGAAAAGATTGAAGGAAACAATGACTTCTGAAAGATACTGTAACAGGGATGAGGAGTACAATAATGTAAGGAAAGTCAGATGCAAACTCAATTCCACTAATTACCTGGTTAAATGACGACTTGACTCATGGACTTCCATCTCGTTGCTCTTAAAATCATTGAGTTCTTTCCTGATTGCTGCCTGTAGACATGAAATAAGATTCAGAAAAGTAGCAATAGCTTTCCAACCCTACAGTCTGTAAGCCATGTACTCCAACACTTTTTTGTGCACTTCATGCATTATTTATACTTCATTCCAGGCCATGAACAATTCCACTGAGTTCTCTTTCCGTACCATAAGACCACATGTTTTCTCTCTGCAGATAATCATGAGCCCTAATATGATAAACAGTCCTCTTCTGGTCCAATTATGCCTCTGTGAATAAATTTAGGAAATTCAACATCCCTAAAAAACACAAAGAAATGTAGACCGTGGCTAAGATAAATTGGCCTCAGTGTTATATAATAAGTATAGGTTTGTTAAACAGTAAATTATAGATTACTAATTAGAAGTTTAACAGTTTGATCAACTTGTACTTTGTCAATTACATTTATATAATCAGAATTGTTAATGGTGCCAATACATGTGGGTTTTTATAATCAATTACTGTCAAATCTATTTTTTGTTCAATTTCAGGTGCAAAATGATGGTCTGACACAAAAGTAGACATTTATTTAAGGGGTATTGCATGTGGAGATGGAATCATATCCGTAAACTCAATTTATAATTCAGATCACTGTAAACTGTAAATGCCTGTGTGTGCAGGTTTATAAAATACAGTTTACGATTTGATCTTTTTTTGATGACTCCGAGTTCAGCTTTTAAACATAAAATTTATGCTAAGGAATTGTGGTTCTTTGACAATGGCATAAAACATCAAAGCTGGGTTTCAGCAGTAGTAGCTCAGTAGTGGTTTCAGTATGCCTGTTAATTAACAAGTCACATCAACCCTCACCCTCTGCTAATGATCCATCCTCTGAGAAGTTTTGAACCCAGCTCACATACTGAGCACGTATTACTGCGTCAGAAGTCCATGACCGCTGAATTACTGCCTTTATGAGATACGTCTTCAGCAGTGGAAAAGTTCAGGACATAAATCGGTTTGCCAGGGGGACTTTAAATCCAATTTAAAATGTTATGTGTGACGGCAATCCAGCAAGGTGATGTTATTGCTTTACTATTTAGCATGACTCAGGGGGACATCTAGAGCCTCGCGGAGCAAGTTCTGAGGACAGCAGAACAAAAATTCTCTACCCAGTGAAAGAAAAAGGAGAGGAAAACGTCAGCAGAACAGCACCATGGTTAGGGGTCCCGAGGCGTGGTTTATCCAATTATTCTCTTATGTAAAGGACTTAGTTGCGTAATAAAAATGCTGATTCCCTATGATGTTCTCAAGAGTTCCTCAGGTGTGACCTGGGGTGCTCTGAGTCACGAGTCAGCAAACTGAAAGAAGGTAGAAGATGCGCTCAGCACAAGTCTGGCTCTCATTAAAAGTCAGCTGCGTAGATCGGTGGACAGTCAGCAGCCGCACCGCTTCAGGATGTTTACTCGCTTTCAGAAACAAAACAGCTGAAGTGGAACATGACACTACAAGACAGGAGAAACGTTGAATCTAGCTGAGTCATGGTCCGCCTGTGTAAGGGGCTAGCTACACAATGAGGTAGCACAATTTCAATTTGGACAATGAAATTTAGGTAAAAATATTAAAAGATTACATCAGTTTAATTAAAATAGTCAAAGTAATACTTGCCTTATCAGCTGCTGTGAGTCGGGTCCAGGGTTTGTCGGCTCGCCGGTCGTAGTCCTGGGCATCTGAGACCTCTACATAGTCACTGAATCTGATAAGAATTTTGGCTTGTCTCAGCTCTTCTACAGTGGGTCTCTGGCTTAACTGGAACAGGAGGAAAAAAAAAAAAAAAGTTATGAAACAGAAAAACGTAAATCTATTAGAAGCTCCGGGATTAGACGGACCTCAGGACTTTTTATATAATCAAGCTCACAAAAGGAAGACTTGCAAATTATATGCGGACATATAGGAGTACAGCTCTGGATAACATAGTTCTACAAATCATGCTATTCTGGACAAGAGCTTCATATTTTAGATCCTGTGCATCATCTTTAAAAACATCGATTTGAAAAAATTTCTAATCACCTTAAACGAAAGTTCAGAAATATAATTCAGTTAATAAAAGAATAGAATTCAGCTAAAGTAGACTATGCTTCATTATAAACCAACCAATTAGAAAAATTGCATTATAAACATTGCAATATTCTGCAGCATGATAATCAACGTCTTTTACCTGAGAAACAATGACCATTTATGGTCTGTTATTGTACTCAAATGAATGTAAAAATATATCTTGCTATTCAAAAGTCTGCAAATAATAACACAGTTCACTGATATTCATGCTGAGGTTTATCCAAGTCAACTTAAACTTTCAAAATTAGCATCCTAAGAATTCATCCCCAAGACTCCCAGAAGTTTTAATGCAGCAGAACAGCTGAAGGAACCAATGTTTTTAGAAATCAGGTTTCTAGTGTAATGCCCTTCACAATGAGGAATAAATTGTTATTTTCACTTTTTTATTATTATTTGCAGAACTACATGACAACTAAGATAACAAGAAGAGCTATAGCTCAAAGGGAAATTTAAGCCTTAAGTTTGTCAACTAAAGAACCTGTGTACTTTTATGACCGTGACAAATTATCAATAATATTTAGTACCTGAACTCCGACTGGTCCATTCTAACAGATATGTGTAATAATTTGATCTAAACCATTTCAGTTTACTTTTGACTGCTTGTTTTCAGTTGTTGTTCCGCTGGCGGCTGAACACCTGCCCCAGTCTCATGTCCTTTTGCAGTTCTTAAAGCGTTCTCTTTCAAGACTGGCCTGTGTTTACCTCCTACCATGTTCCAATTAGTCTTGACCAGCTTCCCTGTCTCTGCTGGGGAAAAATGTCCCCAAATCCTTAAGGGGAGCCATCATCATGTCTTATTGCAGAGAGAGTTTTTCACCAATGTACTTCTGACTAACATTAGCCAAGAAGACTAATGTTAGTCAACTTCAAAGGACACTATATTTTTTTCACTCTTACTGCTTCACTTTACATTCACTTAATTGGTTCTGAAGGAGCAAAGCATTCACACCACCATTTAGGAGGGTTTTTCTTCCCAACTCCTGTTTGCAACGAAGAATTCAGAGTTATTTGTCACTATATAGTACTAAATTAACCTTAAAAGTAGAATAATGCTCCAGTTTAATATTACATTGAAACCCAAACATTTAGATTATCTTAAAAAATACTAATTGATTAATATTTCTTTAACTTGGTTTTATTTAATTCACACAGCTCAGCTCAGCAACATTAGAGATTCTACTCCAGTGTAGTGTATCTGCTGGTGAGCAGAAAGTGTTATTGCATGAACAACATTGAGGGGAACAACACCTCCCTATGGGGTCAAAATATTTGGAAGCCAACTGAAGGAGCAAGGGCAGCAAGGACATGAGGCTCTCCTGTGAAAAAGCTAAAAAAAGAAAACAACAAAAAAACACACATACACAATGCCAGCCCTGTAAAAGACAAGATTTTTTTCACTGTTCTAGTGTTTATTTACCCTGACCTTTCATATGCTTCCTTCAGTGGTTTGAACAGCAAGTGTGAGTTTGCACCTTCAGAGCTATTTTGGACTCACCTTTCTCGACAGCCTTCGTTTTATTTCCCTCTTTTCCTCCATCTCCTCCTGCTCATTGCGAGCTGCAGAGATTGAGAAGAGTAGCTGGTTTACTTTACAGCAGGCAGATACAAAAAGGAGGCTCTTTGTGGGATTTTAATGAAACTGTTGAAGGGATAAAAACACTATTTACAGAAAGTGGCTCGTTAGAATGACACTTGACTGGAAAGCACTTCTCAATGCTTTAAATAGTTCAGTTATTGACTGTATTTGACTTGGGTTTGGGGAGACAATTATTGCTTTGTTCCTTTCAAGTCCTTGTTGTGTTTTGCAGGGCCCTTGGTTTTAATTTAGCGAGTGGTCCACGTTCTGTGTTGAACTGTGGATTTTCACCACATCACATGCACAAAAACATCAAACTCAGGAGGCAGCCACAGAAAACAACTGTCAACAATAATCCTCCTGGTGCTGTTTGCAAAAGCTCCGCCAGTCAAACATGTACTGCTGCTCAACATGTATGCACTGCTGTCGCTGCTTCTGTATTCTCGATGGCTCCTTACTAAAACAGAGAAAAAAGCTGTTTGTTTAACCTTGGCGTTGGTGTGTGTGCAGAAGCGATGGATTTATCACTCATTTGTGCTTTCCTTCAGTGCTCTGCCTATTATGCAGGAGCCTCTGGGAAAGCAGGAACTGCTGGTAAGCTTGTCTTTGATGTGAGAGCAGCAAAGTCCCAGGCAACAGAGCTGCTTCTCTCTGATACGGTGTACGCCTGAACTAAGACACAGGTCTCTGTAGACATGGTTTCTCAGGGAGTCCTGCTGCATGTCTGCTTCACGAGAAAACGAATGACCAAGGAGGAACAGAGCAGCAAATGTATGTCAATCGCATAACCATGTCAAACTGCTGAACTGTATGAAAAACAGGGTTCGCAGATGGCCAAAGTAAATGTTGATGTCATTTTATTTTTTTTTGTGATACTACAACATTTCTTACAGTTTGGGGAAAATTCGAACACTTACGTTTGAGGATGTTCCTTTGTTCGAGTTCCTCTGCTGTTGGTCTCTGGCTCAAGCGCCTGACAAGAAACACATGCACTGTCAGAACAAAAGCTCAGGCAAAAAAAAAAGAAAAACTGTGCACAAAATGGCAAAAGCTTTCACCCACTTTGCAATGGTGATGTAATGATTATGTTTTGAAAATATTCAGGTGATTTTGGATTTATATATAAAAAAACACTGGTAAAAGCAACCCAATGCCTTTAAAACTGATATTCAACTGTTCTGAAAAAGCTTTTTTCCCCCCACATTTTGTAACCACAAGCTTCAATGGATTTCATAAGGATGTTTTAATATTCCTACAAAAAACATCATATATTTTTGAAGCAGAATAAAATCAGTTTTGAAAATCTGTTAAAATATAAATCTGAAGACTGAGACGTGCATTTGTATTCAGCTCCCGTTCTTTTAATAAATAAAGTCCTGTGCAACCAGTTGTCTAAAGGTGCCACTATGGTAATAGATGTGAGTATTTTCATATCAGCATAACTACAGATGTTCTTCGTAGACTTTGTAGATACTTATGAAGACCAGTGAACACAGTAGACAAAGAGAAAGTTACCATATGGCCCATGGTAACTGAAAGAAAATTGACAACTCAGGTGGGAGAGTCTGTCAGCACACTAACTTTTAGTTGTGCCCATCTACAAATCAGACCCTGAAAGAAGAGGGACAGAAACAAACCTTTTCTTGAAACAAAGCCAGATGTAATATTGTTTCATTTACCACGAGGCATGTAGGAGTCAGAATAGACCCATGGAGATAAAAAGTAAACCTTTAGCATGCATATGTCATGTATGGCTACCACTTAACAACAGTCTGGTGTAAATAAACAGTGGTGGCAGCATTATGCCTTTCTTCAGCAGGGACAGAGAAAATGAAAAGAGCTCATAGGAAAACAAAATGAAATTCTGAAATAAAAGCTTCAGTTTGATGTTACAGTTTAACCTTCTCGCACTATAATAACCCAAATATAAAGTCAGATCAAATTGTATCCATTTGCTAAAATGGCCTAGTCAAAAACCATACTAAAATCCAACTGAGAATCTGTGACAAGACTTTCAAACGTTTGCTTATAGATGCGTTCCATCCTGTCTGACTGAATAAACCACTATGAAAACAGAAGGACATATGTAACTGCATGCACTAGTTTGTTTTACTTGACAATTACTTTGTACTTTGTGTTTGCCCATCACATACAAGAAAATGAGTAAAAAAATTCATACAGTTTTGTGGTTGGAATCTGACAATATGTGAAAGTGCAGTTCAAGATCTTTGTTCTCTTTTGGTCTCAAACAAGCAGCGAATGAAGAAAAAAAATACAGATGACAGACTAGTTTGAAACTGCAAACATTTTGATTTTCAGCCATTCTCAGTGTAAGGCAAAAGCAACAGAATGCAAAACTAAGTTTAGTAGGGGGGGAAAAAGCCTCCCATAAACAGTGACAGAGCAGAACAGCCAGGGCTACTTTCCGCAGACACAATGTCTGCTAATCCTCAGATAACAGATCTTGACAACTGAGCAGTTCAGGTTCTCGAAATGCACATGTCTAGCACATGAGCAGATGAGCTACAACAGTGGAAGAGCACATCCAGTTCCATTGCTGTCAGCTAAGATCATTCAGCCGAGGCTGTACCGCACCCAAGCTCACCAAAACAGTGAAATAAAAAAAGCAGCTGAAGTCTGAAAATATGCACTTTAGTCTGCATATGATAAAGTTTTATTTTTGCTGAGGCTGCAGACGATGTAGTTAAATTTGGTGCCGACAGCACAAATCCATCGACCCCATGGAAGGTGCTGCTCATGGTGAAATGGTACAGGGTGTCTGGGGGGCAGTTTCTTGGCGGATGCCTACCAACCAATTATTGATTTCATGCAAAAAATAAAAATAAAAAATGCTGATCATCATTCTCCTTTGGCAGTTTCTAATGGGTACAGAGTTGTTGCTTAACCAACCACATACCTATTAGTAACAATGAAGCATGGTGTAGGTGACTAATGGGTACATTATTGTTGTTTTCCATTTTTCAGTTGATTTAGGTGACTACTCAAAAGGTAAATGTAATGGAATAACATCCTATTTCAAAGGGAAAACATGATTTCTGCCTGGTTTCATAAACAAATGCATATCTCAGCTGTCATCGGATCGAACTTCAGTTAAACACTGCTGTAATCAGGTGCTAAACCTCAAGCCCAAATCCAACACATTTTAGGTATAATTAAGGCCAAGAAGTGCACTACTTAGTATGAGTACGGCAAGTGCAGCTCAGAAAAACTTGACTCCCTCTTTTCTCTTCCCTGTATTTATTCTCCAGTTTTTTGACAGCAAGTCCCTGGAAAGTTAAGTAGTTGACATTCACAGAGCAAGTTCTTCTACAACTGACAATGAGATTTAGAATGAAACACCTCGACTTGGTCCCAAACTGAATAAAATACAAATAACTTCAGAACCTCTCTTAGTTTTTACTTTTCAAATGCTTTCAACACAGCGGTGGCTCATTCGACACTATTAAAAGATTAAATGCGAAACCTAACAGCAGTTTGACAGGGACATGCCTAAACCTATTGAACTGGTGTCCAACAGAATGTCTGATAATGCAGCAATGCAACGTAGTAATTAAAATCATCAAGAGCCATATCATACGCTTGCTTTGATCCAGCACAGGGCAAATATAAACGCCTTTATTAAAGCTAATAGAAAGGCTATCAGAAATTCAAATATTTGAGGAGAAAAAGTCATGTAAAAAAAGATACAAGGATAATCATGTTCATACATAACTTTCAGAGCAATAAACTCTAGACAACCTCCTTTCGGTACAGCTTGTCTTTGCACCCCATTTTGCCTTAAGAGCTGCCTTATCTGAGGTCTATTCAATACAATATTACAAATATTCCTCAGAGAATTTGGTCCATGTGAAGGAGTTTAAATCCCCAGGCAAGACACTTCACACGCCTTTCCTGCTGATGGTGGTCAGATGGCCCAATGGCACCGGTGCATGGCAGCCCCAGTGGTACAGCGTGGTAGCTCACCACCATCAGGGTGTGAATGTGTGCATGAACGGGTGACTGATTGCAGGAACTGTGAAACGCCATACAAGGCAATAAGGGCCATTTACTATTTGCTGCTGAATTTCTTTGGATTTTGGCATGATGCCTAGCTTTTGAGAATCATCTGGTGTACTTCACTTTGTCAGGCAGGTCCTATTTAAGTGATGTATTGGTTGAGAACAGATGGGGCAGTAATCTTGCCTGGGTGACAAAGGTGTTATAAACCACATTTAAGCTATGTTTTAACAAGGGGTAGAGAGTTTTTTTTTTTTTTTCACAGAAGACCTTATAAATTGTTTCTTCTTTAATGATAAACACCATAATTTAAAAACTGTGCTTTGTGTTTACTTATGTTGTCTTTGACCAATATATAAATTAAACATGCAAAAAAATAGAAAATAATGAAGAGAACAAACACATTTTCACACCATTGTATGAGCTCAGCAAATAAATACTCATTTGTGTGGTTTAAAGAATCAGCTCCAGCATCATGTGAGATTGTAAAATTGCTGGTATGAGAAAAAAAAAAAAAAAAAAGATTTTCATGGCACTGTTGTGAAATACTGGAGTGGAGCTAGTTTGGCACAAGCATCACCGTGGTGATTCAGTGAGCGAGGGAGGAAGTCAGGCAGGAGGAAGAAAGAGGAGAGAGATAGTGAGCACACGCTGGAGAGAAGACAAGAGAAAGAGACAAAAAGGGAGGGAGGATGCATCACTGAAATTAGGTCAGCTCCATTTTCAGAGACTTCTTAACGAGATAAAGCATGTCTCCTTATCAAATGTTTAGAAGACAAGATGAAAAAAACAAAAGGATAAAATAGTTTGAAAAAAAACAGAGAGCGATCCATTTTGGATCCCGCTGCAGTTCTGTCAGCACAGTCTAACCCAAAACACTTGCTTTAGTGGAAATGAGCCATTGCCCATCAGTTGAATTCATATTAAAAGTTATAGCAGGTATAAAGTAATTGTATTCACCTTGTGAGTTTGGTGCCTATTTGCTGCCTTGATTCCAGCCTCTCCTCATCTGTCTGCATGGGCAAGATGTTTTTCTCCTCCAACTCTCTTTTTGATGGACGATTGCTCAGCTTGATGGCCAGAGAATCTTTTCGTAGCACTTTCTTAGCCAGAGTACCTTTAAAAATAAAAAGGCCATATTAACGATTTACACTTCTTGCATTTTGAGCCCGAACGTGAAAGTTTACGGTATACACAGCACATTCAGTAGTAAATGTCTTTCTCCTGAAAGACCCCATAGTAGCTCTTACTTTAGAAGGGAGGGTGCCACAAATTTGAATTTCAAAACATATATAATTATTCTGATTAGAACATCTTACCACCACTGACTCGTTACAACGACCTTAACTGTCCCTTGTAATCGTTCGAGCTTAAAAACTCGATCGATATAAGCTATGGCCTCGCTCACTTGTGAATATGGAGTCGTCGTCTTCGTCATCTTCCTCATCGTCATCTACATCATCCTCTTCATCCTTGTACATACTGGGCAGGTCTTCATAGTCAGACTCGTTGGGCATATTCTCCTTGTCGTCCTCGTACTCGATTATCACTGATGGCACTTCTCTCCTGTCCAAGGGAGCACACTGAACACTGCCCAGTAAAGCAGAGCTAAGGATGAAAAGGGAAATTTTGTTAAGAATTTTATTTTTGTCAGACTTTAACCATCTAGTCTTATTAAAGAAAAGCATTTTTGATATAGTGATAAGTTAAACAAGCAAAAGATGAAATTTCTTTGGTAAACCTTATATTTGATTTTATTGATTCAATTTATTAAACCTATGTGTTGGTAAAAAAAAAAAAGCCTCAGCAAAAGAAAATATAAAAACACATTGAAATACAGCATGCTGCTTGTTAAGCTTTCATCCCATCACTACACGACTATAAATATTCAGCAGACATTTTCTGCAGTGATCAGAAAGGCCGTCCAATCAAACTGAAAGATGTACGGACATTGCGAAGTCAAATAAATGCAGGTAAATTGACGAATGACAATGAAAAAACACTGACCGATGAAAGAAAGGCATAATGGCTCAACAGACAAATTGACAGACTACGAGTAACAAATAGAAGGACAAACAAACAAAACGATGGATCATCAGACAGTTGGAGAGACAAATGACCAAAGCAGAGGACAATGGATCAATGGACGGACAAACAAATGGACAGAGGAACAAACATCACGAGAGGTGAAAGGACAAATAAATGGATTGATGGCCAGAGAGAAGGACAAACAGATAGAAAGATGGCCAGGCACAAACAGGGAAATACAGAAATGGATGGAAGGAAGAACACAAACAGAAAGACAGAAGGATAATGTGAGCTTGAACAGACAGACAAAGAAATAGGCCTATGAATAAAACGACAAATGGACAAAGAAATAGACAGATGGAAAAATTCAACAATAAACAGGAGGCCAAGTGTGGGAATACTAACTCGTTCTATGCTCCGATTCTTTTTCTATACCAATTCAGGTCTGGGAAACACTTTGCTCAAATCCCATACTTTTCCAGACTACGAATACTGAGGTTCATGAGCCTAATCATAACCTAATCAAAAACGTAACACAAAACTATAAAATCCAGTCCAAAGTGATTCTGCCACAATAAGGGGAAAACTTGTCTAAGGTAATTCAAAAGAAATCCTGAAGAATAAACTTCCGTTTCCTGCGGCATCACAGGTTAACCAGCTGCATATTTGATAGAATGATTAATAAACAGTCTGGTTGAAGCTCCTTATGATGAGCCACTGTTATGCAACCACTCCAAGCTTTCAGACTAATTGTGAGCTCTGTCAGGAGCATTACTTCCTTATCCCTGCCCAAACAGCTCTGGTGGAAAAAAAAAAAGAGAGATCCTAATGCAAGAGGTTACATAATGTCCAATCTACTACCGTGTCACTCTTCTCCAAACATGAAGAAGCTCGGCTCTCGTCAAGAGCAGCTGGTCATGTTATGTCAGGCCAAACTGCTGGAGGGACGCCTACTCCATGCGATTGTGCCCACACATACACACATTTCACTGACAAAAAACCAGGGCAGGCTGCCCTGAGAGGCAGTGTGCTGATTTAGACCTGTACAACAGAGCAACAGAGCTGCCAGAATGCGACCTCAATGAAAACAGAAGATACTTTTTAAAATAAGTTAACACTGAACTTGGTGCCAACAAGTGTATAGAAAAATTCTAAACTGGATAACAGTCTTTTTTTCTGTAGTTAATAAATGTTGTGGGGTATATATATATATATATATATATATATATATATATATATATATATATATATATATATATATATATATATATATGCATTTATTTTTTTACAGTTGATTAATGCTAGTTAGAGAACTACAAACTTACTGGCATTTTGTTTTCAATTAACTTTCAGTCAGCACACACGTTCAGCAAAGTTCAGTCCAATCCAACTAAGATACTGCGAATGAGGTTATACAGCAAGCTAGACCAAATTCAACTCCTAATCCATCCTTTCCTCCCCCCAGACAGATTTAACAGGACAGAAGCTGACCTTTCAAACCGCTGCATGGATAGTGCCAGGGTTTTATTGAGCTCCTCTATGATGCGGCTAGGGGCGTGCAGGCCTCCGTATTGGAGCTGGAGCGGGTGGCCGTGGCTCTGGTGGAGCCCGGGCAGCCCGGCGAGCTGGGAGGGCAGAAGCGTGCCGTGGTGAGACGGCAAACCCTGGGGAGGCGCGCACTTTGGTGGAAGCGTGCTGAGGGGGTTTAGGGAAGGTGACGGCGAGGAGTCCAGCCCGCCTGGAGGCACGCAGATCATCACTTTCTTAGGAGGCAAGGGTGGGGAGTGCTTTGCCCCTGGCATGCAGGGCAACTTCATTGGCTGGCACGAATCTTGAGTAAAACAAAAATAATAGGGAGAAAAAGGAAGACATAAAATTTAATATGTGGTTGCATCAAATCTGTTAAAAACTGCCAAAAAAGAGGGATAAACAAAGGTTGTAAATGGTCACACATGGCTACCAACGTCAATGCAGAGGGAGTGGGAATTAGGCCAGAAAAAATGCCTCTTCCTGCACCAACAGATTGGTAATGACAGTGAGAGCCCAGCTGAGTTAAATGCAGGGGACTTTAATGAGACTACTATAATCCTATGAGCATGTGTAGCGCAGGCACAGCATTGGGAACGAGCAGTCACTGGTCATCAAGTGTTTGGCAGGCTCAGATGACGAGGCAAGCTTATAATTAAGGCAGCAAATCCCAAGGAAACATACGACTGACCTGTGCTATGGTTTGGGATCCTAGAGAAAGGCTTTGGAGGCAGGGCAGGAGGCTGCTTGTGGTAAAGTGGGGGCTTGGCTGGGGTCTCCTGATGGTCATTTGGAAAAGATACAGATTTCTTGGTGGGCAGGACCATAGATGTCTTCATGGAGGATTCCTGAGGGCAAATATTGCCATCCATAGAGGATCGGAATTCAACAGTAGCTGAAGGAGGAGAGAAAAACAACAAAACAGAGCATACATTATCATCGAAAACATGCATTACTGCAGTGGTTAACAGTTATTTAACGGTGCTATTAAGTAGCACTATGTGCCTGGAAATTACATAATTCCTCCCCTTTAAGGCAACCTGGGCTTCCTGGAAACCTTTGGAAAGTGGCAGGCCGATTCTGTATCAGGCTGCATAGAAGCAGTAATTCACGCAGTCCTGACCTGGCATTGCGATTGTACACTGGTTAGTATTTGCATACACTTTTCAAAAACTAAATTCTATGTTCTCATGAGCTTTATGCAACTTGCTCGAGCTTAAAGAATTCCTGAAACATTTTAATCGTGCATACAACAGATCATGAAACGTTGGCAGGGTAATAGATAAACTCAAATTGTATTATTATTCTTTAGTCTCCAACTGCAGATTTCAAAGCATTTGTTTCTAAATGTTTGCAATAATCTTTAATAAGTATTTTCAGACATGTTCTCGAGAAAGAATCTGGTTGTACTCTTTTTAGTCTCACTGAGATGACTCTCCGCTGTCTGCAGCATGAAATTTGAATTAATTTCTTACTCTTCTAAAGTACAAAAAAAGAGAAAATTTTCTTATCTTCTCTCCCCACATTTTGGCAAGAGCAAGCGGACTTTTGCAGCCTCGCCAGCTTTTTTTTTTCCCTTTAAAGCCCTAAGGCACAAGACTTTGTTCGACTCAGATACAGAATGTTTTTAATAGAGGCTACTGAAATCCAACAAAATTTCAATAATGTAAGATTATATCCCTGGATGCTCCATGTCAAATGTTTAAAAAGGAAGATCAGAGAGCAAGGACTTATGACACGGTAAATGAAAGGGTAGTTCAGCATTCAACTCACCTTTTTCAAAGATCTCCTTCAGAACTCCTCTCTTGATGAGTTCATCTCTGCTCTGGCGCAGGGACATCTTCCTCTCCAAAGCTAGGCGTGTGAAAGGAGAAGTTTGTTAAATGTTTGTGAATTCATAAACACATCACTATCTCTTGCATATTTATTAATGTGGTTTGGCTTTAGCGCCTTTTAGAAAGCACTTTATAAGACAAGCAGGACCACATCAATCCTACACAGGTTCACTTACACGCCTTTCAATTTGATTATGCTCTCTAAAAAGTTATTTTTTGTATAGAAGGCCTGGTCGACTATGTTCCGTCGTTGACTTTAAGAAATCTATTTACAAAATCAGGGGTTAACTTGCAGTACCATTACATGCACAGAAACAAGATATTTTGCATCCCGTTGTTGAGCAAAGCACGAGTGCTTTCAAAATGTCAAACATCACTGTTTTGGATGTGTGCAGAAAGATGCTAGAGCTGCAGCTCATTGTTAGTGGTCGTCATGGTAACACAGTATGCTTTACTGTGCTTTTAAGGAGCTTAGCAGGCAGCAAAATAGATTTGACCTGTTCAGCAGAGATCAGTGAAATAAAGGTTTATCACATCATCAGGAGAGCAATTCAGTGAAGCTGGTCTGTTGCTAACACTGCTAAAATACTAATTATTATTTAATCGGCCAAATGCTGACGCTGTTTGTTTCTTTTTTTAATATTTTGTATTAAAGGAGGCTAAGAAAACAATAAGACATTTTGACTTTCAAACTTCACAGAAAAGCTTAAAGCTGCAGCAGGTAATCTTAATCAAAATGTATTTTATGCAGTTTGTTAAAACTGTCACTATTTTGTGAACGTATATAAAAGACAATTTGATATTAGTTTCTAAACATAGCTTAAAATATAATCTCCACAATTGTGTTTTTTATATTTTAAAATATATTAGTAGGACACCGTTTTACAGTGACTCGTTTCTCACATGCACGGTGGCATTAATTCTGATAATATAAGTAAATAATGAGCACACTTGGCAGAAGGACTAACTAAATGATAACAGTTATCACTGTTCTTCTTTCTTTCTAAATTATAGATCTGAAAGAGAAAATTGGTACTGGTAGGACAAAGCACAAAAACTAGAGACGAGCCACAAAATTCTGATCTTTGCTTTGCTTCTATTTTTAGGTTTTAGAAAATGCAGCACTTGTCCTCTCAGCTACCTAAAGTGATTATATCCAAATCTATCTCTGCATAGGAACCAGGTAAGAATGAGAAATGAGGATGTGCAACAACACTGCCAATAGAGGACTCCCACCAGGCTTCTGTACTTTGGCTTCTGCTTATGAGAAGGATCACAGCTTCCGCCATCTGTGCTTTTGATTCAAGAGTCCTAACTCTGCCTGATATTTCTTGGCAATGGCATTGTGTTCGACGGTAAGTTGCACTACTGAGCTGATTTATGACAATAACGGCACCCCGGCCATCTCTTTGTTTTTTTGCGCTCAGACCTGAGGGCAAAAGCTCCAGAAGAAATTCAAAAATACAAAAATCTGACAGACAAGGTTGCAAGACGATAATTTGGATAACAATGAGACTGAAATGATCCTTAGTCTAGCATGTTCCAAGTAACCAACATGTTATGCTAGATTTTATGCATAGCTAAAACATGCCAAACATCACCGTGTATGTAGAAGCTTTCAAACGTAAGCCAGTCTGAGATGGGAGCCAATCATAAAATTAGTTATTACATAACCGTCTACTGATCTTTTCCCATTTTTAAAAAGGAGAATGATCAGAATACCCAGGCATGGGGCACAAAATAAAAACCCTGCCACTTCTGGAATCCGGTCACATGGTTCATTGAAGTCTTTGAAATGCAAATAAATTGTGCCTTTTGCAGATGCTATTTTGAGCTTTTCCTGCAAGCATCCACATTAAAAATTGATTATGCCCCACATGAGGGAGCAAATTTAACATTAGGTCATGCATATCAAGGGGATAGTAAACAGAGCTATCAAAGAGTTGACCCAGAATTAATAAAGCACAATTTTTAGACTGATTGTGCAAGCAGTAACTTCACCAGACTGCTTTCCTCAAACACTGCAGGGACTGCAAGGGGAAATTATATTCATGTTTTCATGCTGCACTGTAATACAAATCAACAAATACTGAAAAGTACACTGACCATGTTGGCAACAGGCACAAAATTACAGTTACTTAAATGCTTTGAATATAATTACCAAGCATAGTGTGGTGAAGTACTTATACATTTATTAAGAAGCATAAAAGGAAAACAAGTGACAGTAAAGACGATATCAATTTAAATTAATTTATTTACAATTTATTATTATTTTATTTAGTTGTATTTGTCAGAGTCACTCCACTGTTTGACAAATTTTTCTGATATCCAATCTTACATTGAACTGAGGGATGGAAAATGCAATCTGGCACTGAAATTGCACAAAATGAAATTAGAGTTTAACTTTCCTAATCTGTATGATTGCCATCTAATTATGAAACCTAAATAAACATTGTCAGTAAGTAATCAAACAGGGAGAAACCTGGGGTAAATTGTCACTTTGAAAAAGGCAGTCTAATCATCCATTCAAGGATTATTCTTCTTTTCCCATCCTAAATGAAAAACAATTATCCAAGGTTTTATGACATAACTGTGATGGGCAAGGGATGTGCACACTTATGCAATGCCATTAACTCAAAAGCTTGAGTGAGACTATTAGGTCCTCAGATCTGAAAGACCAATCAGGAAATAAAAGAGACAATTGGTCAAATTGAAGCGGACATGTCTAACACCACCTGAGTTAGACAAAACTATTTTTTTCTTATTCCCTTAAAACGGTTTAAGTTATATGCATTCATTATTAGATGGTTAGATGGTAAAAGGTAGATTTTCATTTCAATATCATCAGGATGGTCTAGTAGAGAGCATTCTGCTCAAATCAGCCATACCAATCTGTCTTTTCTTGAGCAAGCCTGGTTTTTGATTTTTCTTGATTGCAGATTTTTTTTTCTTTTTTTAGGAACAGACTCCCTAACAGAAATACAATTCTCTTCCTCCTTCTCTGACTAAAAACATAAATTAATAACATTATCGTCATGCTGTATATGTCGATGAACACATTTGAAATTATATTTGAAATACCTCACAGGAGACCTTTTTTTTCATTACTGACATTTTTGATTTGCTGAATGGCATTAATATGAAGAATACTTTTTTTGTTGTTCTTTTTCCCCTTCTCATTGTCCTTCAAATCCACATGGTTTTCAGATATTTTTTGTAGTATTTGGTAAATTCATCTTTTAAAGACAAATGACTTGGGTAATTATCTTGGGCATTCTTTAGCATATATAAACACTTGACCCATTCAATCAACAGTGAGTTTCCATTCCCCCACCCCCAAAAAAGTAACCTGCATTTAAGCTGTAAATAATTTCAATGTTAGATGGATACCGTGTCTCTAAAAGATGTCTAGGTCAAAAGAAGCCTAGCCTATTTAATCTGTGCTAAGGACAAAGGAATAGACACTTACTTACTCTGTTTAGAGCATAATGAATGTGGCCATAATATCCAACCTCCTCCTCTATTGATTTCAGTGCTGCACTTGAATTTTTAGAAGGAAAAAAGGCAAGGATATTCAACTGTGAAGTGACCCAGATAGTCAGAACATATTCTACCAACCCTGAGGCTCAGTAGCTCAAAGTGAGTGTTACAAAAACGGCATTAAAACTTTTATGGGAGAATTTTATCCACAGGGAGCCAAAAGCGCTAATCTTGAAAAGTTTTGTCAAAACAAGATCTCTGCACCTACATAAGTCCTGCAAAGCTTTTGTTATGTATGATGCATAATCAGCTTTTACATACAAAATATGCATTTTATATTGAAATTTACTACTTAATCCAGTGAAACGTGGCCCTCGGAGACATGCTGTTTATCTGCTAATGAGATTTAAAAAAAAACGACACAAAGATAACATCAGAGAAACCAGATCCCTGTTCTGATGAGTCCTTAGATCTATTGCTGATACAAGCTTACTGTGAAAACTGTGCAAAGTGCTACGAGTTAAAATGATAATACGTGCAACAGTCCACCCATCCGCCACCTTTCCTGAGGTGAAGACTGCAGTCACTCTCTGCTGGAATTCATCTACTTAATATCACGCCACATCTATAATCCTCCATAGAGATCAGCATCCAATTATCCATAACAAAATCTGCATAGGCGGCGGCTGGCTTGCTCCACGCTGAAGCAGGAATTGTTATTGTTTTGAGGGAAAATGTGAAGACAAAAAATACCACTGACATCCGAAACATGAAAAATTACACATTGTTAATGTAAAAAGCAAACAGACCAAAAAGTTACCATCAGTACAAAGTAAGAGAATTAAGGTCTTAATCGGCCCAAGAAAAGTAAAACAAAACGGAAAGTTTAGTCAAATTTCTGGAACAGCACAGAACAAAACAACATTATATTTCCCACACATCACTCACAGATAATTTAGGTTGTGGTTTCAGAAATTCTACTATCTTTAGGCATTCCATTAGCAAAGCAGAAAGTATATTTAATAAGGTCCCAGAGCAAGTGATTGGATGATCAGAGCTTCAGAGTAATACCTTGCCCAGAAAACATTGCCATGTAACCCGAGGAAGTAGGATGGGAACCCTCAACTTCTGGATCACAACACAACTACCTTTTCCATTGAGGAACAGTTTTGATCAGAAAACAACAATCGGAAAATGCCATTGGTTACTATAAGGGATATTAATTCCATAATATACTATTGAAATTACATGTTTTGGGTTTTTCTTTTTTTTACTCAAAGCCATCATACTGTGAATTTCTCAGCAGCATTCTAGCCGAAAGTTAGACGTATTTCAATGTTCAATGAAAATCAAGGTCACCACTGCTACAGTTGCCAGTATTTGGGCTTTTTTTTTTTTTTTTTTAACCAGTCCTTTTGTTTTGGTCCCTCATATTTTTCTATGATCATCTTTTGTCTCACCTCTCCCCATTTTCTTTTTCTCTTTCCTCTCTATTATAATGGAGTGTCATACACTTGTTTTGTTTGGCATCAGCTGTCACCAAATAATTTTGGTGCCTCTATTGTTCACACTGAATTCTCTTTCAAAGCCATGTCTAAATGCACTGCCTCAAAGTAAAGTTTCCATGATGTTTTCAGTGATAAAGCACTCCATAAGCAAGTAGCTCCCCAAGCTCAGGCAGCTGCTTCAGCATTGCTCAATCCTCCATTATTTTATGCATAAAGCTGACCTTTAAGGTGACCTATATTGCCAAACGTTCAAAACTAGTTAGTTCTGAGAAAGCAGCCGCTTTGCTCAGAAACTGTAATTTCTGGGAAAGTCTCAGGACAATACCCAGAAAGTTCCAGGAATATATACGGAAAATCTGTTTCGTGCAATTTCTAGCATTTCTTTTCCTATAGATGCAAGAGCCAGCTTTGGTCCCTGCTTTTTGCAAGAGGCAAAAAAGTCACATTCCTTTTATTTGGGGTTATAAGAGTTTAGTTTCATGCTTCGGCCTAAAACGGATGTGACAGGGAATTGTCTCTCCAGAAACACAAGCAGACTGCAGCAGCTGCCTGAGCTTTGGAAGCTACTTGGGAGACCACTTATCACTGAAAACATTATGGAAATTTTCACTTTGAGGCAGTCCAGTTAGACATGGCAGATTATCACTAACTTTGATAGAGGATTCAGTGTGAACAATAGAGGCATCCAAATTATTTGGCAACAGCACCATTATGCAAACAAAACAAGTGGATGACAAAAGAATGAAAAAAGCCATTTCTCTCAGCTCCACTGTGCATTAACACCATGAATAAAAAAGCATCTTTTGTTTCTTGGTTCTTGATTATTATCCCTCACCACAAAAGGGAGATGCTGTTATCACAGGGCAAGCATAAATGCACCAATCAGGATTTACAGCAACTCCATCATTGTTCTATCAAACAGGCTCTCTGGTGTAATACAGCAAAACCTCAAAACAGTCAAGCATCTAAAGTGGCAGAATGGTTTTGATCAGCTTTTTTGCACAGAGCTGAATGCCCGACAATTCAGAAAAAGAGAAGTTGGTCAATGCATTGAGGTATCCAGGGGTTAAGATAAGCTAGAGCCAAATCTTTACTGACAAAAAAAAAAAAAAGAGTGAACCAAAAAGTTAAATCTGGGTCATCTTTGCTGGAAAGCGATGAAACCAAATTAAAGCTGTTATCACAGAGAACAGGATCAAATTAGATTGAGGCTGAATCATTCAGCAAACTCACTCTGGGGAACCCTAAATTTCATATCCAGAATCTGAACAGCTTGTCCTGTTCAGCCTGGAATTAGAGTAATTGCTTAGAATGTGCAAAGGGGAGAATTTTGTGTCCAGTCTTGGAAGTACAGCCTGACAAACTGCTTCACAAGGTTCAAGCACACTGACAGAAGATTTCAGGATACGTCTGGTCATAGAAATAAACACAGCCACAAATGAGGCCACCGTGTCCTTCAATTGCACTGCTTGGCTGTCACCGAGTTGCAAATATCTAAGGACATTTTAAAGAGCACCTTTAAATAAAATAAAACAATGTCGTTATATCCATGCTTTGTTTTGTGTTTTTATTGTCTCTGTGCAATAAAAAACACATCGGATGGAATGAAGAAAAATACTAATATTTTACCTGCAGATGTCTGCTTGAACTTTTCACTCTTCTTCTTTCTCCACTTCCAGGGCTTGAGGAGTCTGCCAAGAGTCGCAAACTTGCTCCGGTGACGGATGGGCGGAGTGTGTGTGCCAGAAACCAGGGACTCGGAGCGCATAGCAGACAGCCGCTCTACTTCCTCAGCTGTAAATAAATGATTAAACAAATAAATAAATAAGCAACAAGCTTATCTTCTGGTAAACCGCTGTGCACACTGAACCAGGAATTGGAAGAAGCAGACTCTTTCAGTTTTTTTAAAAGGTCCTGGCGGTGGGAAACGTGTGCCGAGTGGCTTCCTGAAATCCGTAGTAACTTAATGAGACTGAACCAAGAGCATAAACAAACCTGCACGTCAGATATCATTATGCAGAATGCAAACAGTTTGAGGCTGCGCTCCATTCCGAGCAATTGATCCATCACTCCAAAAAAAAGAAGAAAAAAAAAAACACTAAACAGACTGACAAGCAGCTCATTATGAAGGGAATTTTTCAGCTCTTCATGAAATATTCACGAAGCCCAGCCTTCTGACTTTAAAGTACTGTCTGACATCAAAAGCAAAGAATGTACAGCATTTTGTCCCAGCGCAAACTGTTACACAGAAATGTGATGCAACTGCAAAGAGCATCAAACCACCAGACTAATGAGACAAACAATTTGGCCAGACCCAAAATTCTGAAAAAATGTGAGGGGTACATGATAACACACAGCACCATGCAAAATCTTTTCAAATTTTGTCACATTGCAACCTTGTAATTCACGGTTTTTAATTTTTCTTACAAATAAATGCCTCAAAATTCTGTTGGGCATTTGTTTCTGATAGAGAGCTACAAGTCTTTTGGAGCAGCTGAAGACTGAAATGTTTGTCTGGACTTGGACTGGGTTGTCCATAGAAAAATATCTTTAGATATAAATATTCAGGCTTATTGTCTTGCTATTTTCATCCTGGTCTCAAGTCTTTTGAAGCCTCTAATATGTTTTCTAACAAGATTACCCAGCAGTTAAAAATATCACCTCTGACCAGCATTACTATCCCATCTGGAGAAAAGCAACCCTGCAGAAAAAGACTGCCAACATGCAACACAGCTTCATTTTTGTCAAATCTGAAGAACATGTTCTTCCATGTCTGGCATGTACATAATAAAGATTGGAGCAAACTTTAAACAAGACTTCTTCTGGATTTCTTAAAATAAATTCAATTTAAAAAATCCATATGCTGCTCACCATTTTCCCAAAACATCTGTTTGAACTCAAAATGAGCTTTTAATGTGTGAACAGTTTCTCCCACCTGAAGAGCAAACTTTATTCAAATCATAAATATTTATTTCACTAAATCCAAAAAGTATATGTGGCCGTCATTGGGCATTTTCTCTTGTGTGGTACTTTAAATCAGCTCAAACTCAAAAGACTAATGCAGATTAATATATTGGTATTTTTCCTTTTTTTTCCACAAATTTTTGTGTGAGCTGAAATATTTGAATCGATCATTAGTGGGACGGTGTTTCAAGTGTGCTAATTTATAAAAGTAATATATGAAAAGCAAATAACATTCAAAAAGATTTTCATTCCTTAATGTTAGGTCAAGGAACCTAACATTAACACACATAACTTTTCAAAAGCTGAACAGCTCATCTGAAAATTGCAAAAAAATAGGAAAGCACTTAAAAATGGACATTTTGAATGGATCTTTCAATTCAATATGAATTGAAAGTTCAAGCCACACAGTATTGCATTTACCTCAAAGTTATACAGTCATTAATTTATTTTATACTGGAAAATAATTGTGTTGTTGAATAGATTGATGAACAAAAATGGATTTATTTTTATGCATGACTTTTTGATGTATTCATAACAAAATATCAATGTCCTAAAAGATTGGAGCAATAAAAAGGTTAAGAGTCAATCCTCTGTTTATAAAAGATGACCTCCAGCTGGATCGGATTTCATCCATGACACTCTTTCAGTTAATCCTGACATAAAAGAATATGTTTCATTCATACTATTTGCTAACAAAGACATACATAAGGCAGCCTTATCCCTCAGGAAAAGGGATGGCTGGACAAATAATCTGACAGTGATGCAGGGCACACATATCTCCAACAGATTGGTACTTGAGTGCAATCTCACTTGTTTGCTGATCTATAAATAACTTCACAATGAGTGCTGATTTTTAAATTTTCCTCATTAGAGGCCTAGAGACGGAAAACAACTTGAAGTAGAGTGGCTTTAAATACCCACATGATGGTGTGCCATTTTTTGTTCTTTTTTCTTTTTTTTTAGAAACTTTACTAATGTCCAAGTGATGGCTTGGTACATCAAACACCTTCAAAGGTTTCATCACTGTAATATGCATGACACTTTGGGTCCAGCAGTAGGTTTGAAATGAGTTCAAAGCGATTAAGATTAAATATATTCTCCACCCAAGAGGCCTTCAAATAAACAAACTGGAGCATTTTCAAGCAGGGAACACGTGAGCACACGTTGAGCAGTCACTGTGATGGTGCAACGTTCTACAATCTGTTCAAGATCTTGGCAGATGAGAGACTAAATCTGCAGAATGAAAGGAGACTGAGAAAAAAATGTATGATTTATCTCTTAGTAATGTGGTTAAGTGCTGAGGTTCCTCTGACCCCCAGCATTTTCTCCCACTTTGTCTTCATTGCGATCCAAACTACACTCTTCCCCTGTTGTAGTCCTACAGCTTGTCTACTTTTAATTAAAAACACTTGTTTGCCAACCAAGATGGCTGAGTGATGATGTAATGACTTTGAATTAGGAAATGCTTGAAGCAAACAGGCTGTAAAAGCTGCATGGCCTCTATGGAGTGAAACAGGGCAGGGGAAACTATTGAAATATTTCAAATGACTTCATCTGAATGTCTTTATTTTTGGTGGAGAGGAAAGCAGTCATGAAGTTGTCCTCTACTCGGGCAGATTCTCTTCACTTTCATGACATTATTAGAGACTGAGCCACTCTAAATAAAACAATTAACCGTTTGAGAGACCCCTGTCTGCCCATCAGACGCCCCTGTAGAGCCTTGAGGTGCAGTCACACCGCACGGCGTGCTATGGGCGAAGCCCCGCAAGCCTTACTCACCGTCCTGCGTGTTATTCCCACGGCTGCAGTTGCTGCAAATGTGCTTGATTTCCTTCCCGATCTGACAGTGGATGGTGAAAGGCATGTTGTTATTGTGGTGGTGGTGGTGGTGGTTCTGCTGCTGGTGCGGATTCTGGCCGCGGTCCTTCTTGTTACTCAGAGACATGATTTTAACCAGGCTGAACGCCTTTTTCTTAGGTTTCTCCACCGCCACGGGCGTGTTTTCTCGGTAGCCCGTGGGAAGCCAGGCGCCGTGCATGATGGTAAACGCGGGATCCACGACCGCGTAATTTGCCGTCTTAAACATACGGTCGAGGGGAGGAAAGATAAAAAATAAAAAAAATCGGAACGATGTTACTGCGACGCGGGGATTCAATTTAAAGGGCCATCTTTCGAGTCCAACTTGACCTCCTCCGTGGATCCCGAGTCGATCGCTCCTACGTAATTCCACACCTTTTTTCTTTTTTACCTGAGATCCGTGTTGTTCTCTGGGGTAGATTCTGTTGCGCAAAGTCGCAGCTGCTGGCAGATCCAAGAGAGCTAATAACACGAGAGTCTGAGTAGTGAATGGCAGTGACTGTCTCTCCCTCCTTGTGCTGTGGACTGCAGTAGGTTGTGGCTAATCCACGATTAACGGAGCCGAGCACTGGCTGCAGCTGATTGGCTGCGCAGTGCGCTCCTTCAACAAACCCCGTGTGAACGGAGCAAAAGTTGGTGGTTCTCCATCTACTGTGCAGGTCGCCGAGCTGCACTGCCCCGCATATTGTGATCATTTCCTGTTATGTTCAATCAGCACTGAGATCATTCTTAACAAAACTCCAGCACAACAAACTACAGCGATCACCAGGAGACCACATGAACAAACCTAATCCTGACACTCACCGATTTACATAAATGAGAACAGAAAAAATATACATCTTTCTTTTCTGCTTAATTGCCTGTTATCTCTCACTTTATTTTTATTTGTAATCATTTATTTGTTTTGTAATAATTTATTTGTTTCCTGCACAATAAATATGAAGCATTGTAACAGTTCAAAGGTCATCTCACCCTTTCTCATCCATCTCCTTCTGTAACCACACGTTTTCCCTCAACCGCCTTCCATTTTACTCTCATGCAAAATCCGTGTGTGCTAGGTACTCAACCACTTTCGTATAGTTTTGTATTTCTGAGTGGTATGGATGCACAGTACAGGATTATAATATCAGCATGTGGAAATTGTGTTATTTGATATGGTGATATTCCTTATGATTAACCCACATCTCGTTCTCTTCCTTCTTTTATTTCCAACAATACATTATCTCCACCACTGTTCCCGAGCTTTCCGATCTTGGTCAAGAAGATCTTGATCAGATTTAAGAATCAATGCGATGAAATGGTTATTTTATTTGAACTACTTTTATTTACACACCCATGCTTGTTTGACATCTGCTGCATGATGTTCCATGATCTGAGTATCTAAAACATATATGCAGAGCCATTCCAAAGGCAAAATGTATAAAAGAAATAATTAAAGGCTCATAAGAAACAATAGAACTAATATTTCTAATGGGAAATTACAAATCTTAAAATTATAGCCCCCTCACTAAAAAGACTTTGAATAATATCATTCTTCAAAAATTTCAAATACCCACTAATTTGATTCCAAAAGCGTTTTGTGTAAATTCTTGTGATCATTGCAAATATTAGCGATCCATTAATGACCCGTTAATAATGTAAAAGACAGGGGACCCCCAGGGCATGTCCCAGCACATTTCCTGTAGAGCAGTGACTGATAATGGACTGAGGGGTGAGATGGGATTGTTGTGGGGGAGGAGGGAGAGTCTTTGATGTTCCCACAATGAGGCCCAGCTTATTCCAGTGGCATCAAAGCTCTCTCTGAAATGAGGTGGAGGCACACACATCTACTCCCATCACATTGCAATGCAGTGCTTGCATTGCTTTGCCATCAGTTGCCTACTTTATGACAAAAAAAAGGTCTTATGTTGTGTCTTATTACACCTTTAAACTCAGAAATTTGTGAAAAATGAGCTTCTTCTAAGCCAGAGCTAATTTCTAAACTATTTGAGAAGGTTACAAAATTGATTTAATGTGAATTCTTTTGACCAGAACGACAAAAATGCTTTTCCAAATATTCCTTGTTTATATCTGCTTGGTTGCTGTTGCCAGTGATCACTCGGCAAGGAAGCAGGGCACACTCTGGACAGGTTTCCAGTCTATCACAACATAGGGACACAGGTCAAACAAACAGGCTAATGTAACATAGTGGTCAGTTTAGAATAAGAGCAATTTAAAGAATTCAATTAACTCAAAGTTTTATTTTGGGAATCTGACAGGAAGCTGGAATAGCCAGAAAGAATCCACACATTTACACGAGGACATGCAAACTCCAAGGCGTCATGCAGACTGTTGTAGTTCAATCATTTTCATCTCTGCACACCACCCAGGTCTGTTTGCCAGTTTCAGGTCCCTACCAGAACCCCTCAGTGTTATTACCTTGAGAAATAATGAGATTTGGTTAAGAGATTTGCCAAAAAATGGTCAAATGTTTCAAGCTGTACAAGTCATACAAATGCAACAGATATAGAGTGGCATTCAACATCCAGTGCTGGGCGTTACTAAGCACACCTTAGGGGTAACACTTTTATTCTTCTATGTAATCTGTACCCTCCCTAGAGAGTAGTCCAATCACTTTCAGTATGTTGGTGTAAGACTGGCGACAGTCACAAACAAACATGGTTGTGTTAGCTGTAGCAATGTGTGTGTGAGCAGATAAAAGAGACAGAGAAAAACACAGAATCCACAACACGACTAATATTCAAACTCAAGAACGTCTTCCTGCAAATGCTTGGTTCAAGAACATAGTCACATGATGTATTTACCGTATATTTTTTTATCTTGTTTCTACTTCTTATTATACTTATTAAAATTTCTTACTTGTTTAAGTTGAAGCAATTTGAAATTGACCCCATTTATGGTGATATAAAAGTATGTGCACATTACTTCTGCAAGGCTTACTGACTTTTACGTATTATTAAGCATTATGCATAATCTTTGCATAGTGTAGCTGGTGTTTAGGATTTCTTGCTTCATCAAATAAATCTTACAAAACCAGATAAAATGGGGCCATCTGTTAGCTGTAAACCGTAATGATAGCATGCAGCACTATCCTTATGTCAGCATTGTGTCAGCCAGCCCTAACCACTTCTCGGTCAGATTTAATCAGCCTTTCTCACCTGATGTCCAGAAGGATATGTCTGCTTTACTGTTTGTGTGTGTGTGCATGTGTGTCTAAAAGACCAAAAGATACAGGAGGGAAAATCTCTTAAAATATACTATTGCTTTTTAAAGATTGTGTTATTTCTCGTTGCCTGGTTCTTTCAAACTCATATGATTTTAGGAGCGTGGCTTTCCCCAAATGTTCAAAGAAAACATCCTAACAACTTGAACTGTCCATTTAGTGAACCACAGTAAATAAGGTGATTGCAACAGAATGTCGGCCAACTTCCTGTCCAACACTTTGGATGACTTCATAACAGCTTGAAAATCAAACACTGCTGCCCGAGCAGCAACACATAGGGCTCATTTTGTGTTTCAGCTCTCATAAACTGTGGCAAATAGCGACAAAGAAATAAGATGGGACTATGTTCAACTTCTCAGTCACCTATTTCAATCATTGTGAATAGATAGAAGATAAATACAATCTAGTTGTCATTAAAAAGTCCAGAAGTATTAATGTGATCAAACCCTATACTATGTCAGGTTAGCCTCTGTTACTGATATTGACATTTTTCTGACAGGTAGTGTTTTATATATATATATATATATATATATATATATATATATATATATATATATATATATATATATATATATATATTTATACATCACAAAATAAGTGGTGATCTAGATCTAGGTCTAAGCCTGCTGATAATACTTTTTGCCAGAGTTCCTTGGATAAAAAAAAAAGTCCCTGAGGTGAACCGGTTACATAGATTGCTTGTTCTTCAAAATGGCCTTTATGTACTTTAGGTTAGTGGAAAAATTGACACTACCTTATTCCAAAAAGTCTTATGAAATGACTGGAAGCTTACCATATCACTGGACTCTCTTTGTTAACACATCACTGATCAGATACATAAAGGTCAAATACTGAACTTTAAGTGTACTTTTAGTTTTCTAGGAAGCCTGTGAGAAGTTGCAGCCAATCCTATTTGACCTACATAACGATTTTCAGTGTTGTTATACAGGGTATTTTTACTTGAAGGACAGATTCTAGATTTAACTGGTTTCCATGGCTGTGGTGCAGGTTTTGGGTGAAACAATCTTACAACTTCCGACAGAGCAGCCTGTCACTACAAATCTGCTGTACCCATTCGCCATGTTATCTCTTTGTCTCTTCCCATCTGTCATTTGCTCTCTGCGTTATTCTCGGCCTGACTCAAAGGAAGAATATAGCACAATTCTATGACAAAGTCTAAATGACATAAGATAAAAAAAGATATTGAACATAGATTTATCTTCAGAATATGACTACTTTCACAGCTTTTTAATGATGGTTTTGTCTCCACCTTCTGCGATGTCAGCTTCAGTTTGTCAGACAGTAGATTTATATTATGTGAAGCAGATGGAAATGCTTGGAAAAATCTGGATGTTTTTATTCAGACCAGAAGCTAAACAGAACAAGTTGAGCAGAAATGACAAATAACTGGGAGATAAAATGTATCTGCTTTTTTATCTGCACAACAACATCGTTCTCTCTTGACATTATTAGTCACCGTGAATATTATTCAGCTCAACCACTGACACCAACAAAAAAATTACAAAAATACTGTTGCTAACTGTTAGGGACTGTGCTTAGCTGTTTGACTATTACTTCCCAATGGAATAAAGTTTTAGTCTTTCTGTTTTAGTTTAGCTAAATATGAATCTGACTTTCTAATTTTTTATATAAACGCAAGCAACTTTTCCTTTTTGTGTATAAGTCCACTGAAATAGTACAGAGTTCAGTGATCGACTTTTAAGTGGCTGTGAGGAATGAAAAAATAAAACATATTTATTAATAATAAAGTTGATTAAATAATAAATATCTCATTAATATTCTATGCTACAGTTATTCTGCAACAAACACTTAAAAGCACGGAAAATGTGAAATGATGCTCACTGCAGTGCTGCTCAGCATTATGGATCTGACTGTTAAGATGTCGCCCTCTAGAGGCAATACATGATAATGTTGCAGAAAATACAGTTGACGCCAATTTGGAAGTTTAAAAAAATATATTAGAAATCCTAATTTGGGAACATTCCGTGCTTTACAAAATATAAAAACAAAACAAAAAAAAAAAAAGCAAAAACTGCTGAGAACATTTTAATTAGTCTTGCGGGTTCAAATTGTTGTTGTGACACTCATACCCTATGTTTTGTGCACAATTGTTCTGAAATAAGCATGGTTTTAACAAATCCCCGTATAAGTTAGTCACTCAACTTAGTCCTGAATGTGGTTTTTGTACCCACATAAGTTCTTCTTTAGAAGAATAGAAAACTGCAAAGAAAACTCAAAAAAAGAAAAATCTGAGAAAATGAAATTGAAAATCTGTTCTATTTTAAATTACATAGACATTTCAGAAGACAAATTTACACTCAGAAAAATAAATTGAACATTAAAATGAACATTTCTGACCATAAATAAATAAATGACTAAATAAATTGATTTAGTTATTGCTTGGAAAAATCTGGATGTTTTTATTCAGACCAGATAAATAAATTGATTTAGTCATTCATTCAAAAGAAGGAACAAACTCAAAGTTTTTCTTTCAGTCAACTCTGAATGATAAAACGAATGAATTAATTCTGAATAATTTCAAAATGTTTACTGAGTGGTAAGCTAACAGAAAAAAAAATTACTATTAGAAATATCTTGGCAGGTATCTAAGTAAACAGCTTCTGTCCATCACAGCTTTAGGTTCATATGTGTTTAACAATCTCAGAAACATTATTTATGGAATTTAGCATTATATAAGTTCAAATTAATATCCCTAGGTAAACTTTCTAGAGACTTCTTAGAGTTCATATGACTACAATACCCTACACTAAAATAGAGAAAGTTTGGATATGATAATAAAAATAACCCTTCTTAAAAAGAAGGAAGAATAACATTGACCTCTATCCTACAGTAATAATCTGCACTAGAATAAGCAAAAAGAAAAAGAAAGTGAAATTGTGTTTTACTATCAAAACAACAACATCCAGTTTTCCCTAAAATAATCAGGTTTTTGTTTGTGGAAAGGCTTTTTCTTACCTACTCAAGAAATTGTACAGTCAATGCTAACGTGGGCCACAACAAGGCCCACGTTGGTACTACCAGCTTGACTGATACCTCATAAAAAGAGTGTTGAAAAGCTAAAACCAGCTTTGCAGGGACTAAAGTCTTTTGTGTGGTTTAGAAGGAACGGCAGTGCATGCTCCTCTTACAGGGAATGTATTTTACTAACTCTGATGTCTTGAAAAACACAGAAGAGAAACCAAACTAAGAACCGTCCTCAAATGTAATGCTATTCCAGGGGAGACTTTGATACTTTCAAAAGTACATGCATCACCACAAAGGTAAATGCCAAGTTTCAAACCAACATCTGCAGGCAAAGAATATATTCTCAGGGGAGCTTCATACAACACAAAAAAAAGCATAACACAGAATGCATTTGTTTCAGGTCATACATCTTGTGAAAAGAACATGACATAGTGCCTTCCAGAAGCAATTCAGGATGCCTTAAACCAAAAGCTTCAGTCTCTTTTATTGAGGTTTTATGTGAAAGCAAAACACATAGGTGTGCATAGTTGTGATATGAAAGGAAAATTATACATGGCTCAGAAAACTTCCTAAAACAAAATCTAAAATGTGTAGTTTATACTTGGATTCAGCCCCCTGTGGTCTGATAGAAGCCATGGTAACCCCGGAGGAGCTGCAATAAATAAATACATAAATACATAAATAAATAAAAATAACCTCAGCTTGAAGAATCTATGATCTGAATGATGATTATTCATCCACTTCACAATTCTGGCCTTCAGAAAAAAACAAGTCATTTCTTTGCAAGTTATATGGTCTGGAGAGAACAAATGTAACCTATATGGCCTGCCTGCAGAGGCAGAGAGAGGGGTACAAGCAGGAGAAAACAAACACTGCATCTCACCCTGAACAAGTCGTCATCAAGACTAAGCATAGTAGTGACGGCATCATGCTGTGGGAGTTCATTTAAGAGAGCACAAAAAAGCTGGTCAAAAGTAAGAGAAAGACCAAAAGAGATAAAGACACTGCAATTCTGAAGAAATGTGGAAAAGTATTACTGTAAGGAAATACACACCACACTTCATATTGTTTCTGTAAGGAAATACATGCCACCTTTTAGAGTGTTATTTTGTAAAGAATAAAATTAAATACAGGTGAGTTCTTCCATCCATCTCACAACAAAATAACAAGTGTCTAATGTTTCAAAAATGAGAAAAAAGTATATCAGGTATGAATACGTTTGTAAGGCCATGAATCTGGCCAAGGTTTAGCAAGTGTGTTAAAAACCGGAAAATTTGTGAAGGAAAAAAAAAAAAAACAACTGAACACATACCTTTTTGTAATAAATGTGTGCAATGTCCAGATTGTTTAAAAAAAAGGCAGTCAGGGTCCTGCAGAGCGAAGTTCTGCAGCAAGCAGAAAGTGAAACTGCAACTCTGACACTTTACAGATGGCAGAATGAATAAATCTCAACATGTGAAAGAAGGATTAGATTAATTAAAAAAATCTGGTGAAATGATTATGCAAGTCATGAGAGATGCAGAAGCTGTTTGAGATAAAAAAAATTTATTGTTATCTATTGACAATGGATAATGAAGTTTAGGAAAATTGCAAAAAAAGAAAAGAGAAGTTAAAATTAAGAATAATTTCCTACTGCCATATATATATATTTTTTAATTTCATTTAGATATTTTAGTAGTATTAAGAAATAAGTTATTTTTATCTGATTATTGAGGAGCTGGTCGGCTATGTCGGTTTGTCTGTATATATTTGGTCTTTTCTAGGAGGAAGTGATATTAAAAAAACTCCACTAGAGAGCAGTGTTTCCCCAAGGCTTGCATAAACTTCACAATCTAGATTCACAAGTTTATCTATCATGCATATCATCCATTTTCTAAGTTATTTTCGATTTTGCAGGTTACCATTACTGAAATTCAAACCAGTAACCAATCTACCAAGTTTGCTTGTACGGCAGCTTTATGAAACAATTTCATATTGAAAACTATTAGGGATTGAAAAAAAAACAACAACTTTAAAGACATAAGTCTCAGGCTGTTCAATTTTTGATTTGAGCTATAAATTAAAAGTCTTTCTCCCATATTGTTGGTCTCCAATGTAAGGATACTTACAGCAGAATATTTGTCATTTTAAATTCTAAGCCCATTAGGTTAAATTGGTGTAATTAAGACAGAGCGTTTCAGGCGAGGTGATTAAGAATCACAGGCACCAGCTTGCCTCACAAAGGAGGAAATTAACATCTCTGTTAGGAAAGCACAGTCCGTGCTGGTGTCGTATAATGAAAGGTGCAGTGAAGTCGAAAGTGAACAATGCTTGCCTTCCTATTTCTCTGCAGTCTTCTGAACAGGTTGCATCCAGGCAACCAAATCTCGATGCAATCACACCACTTGACAGCAGGCAAGTGAAAATCAAAAGCCAAGAAATTGCAAAAAATGAAAGCAACCTCCTGCAAGCTCGGCCACATAGTTATACTGACAGGCAGAACTGCACCATTCCTCTGAGAGGGTCTCTGTCTGCACAGATGCTTCTGTTTCTTTGACAGAAATTGGAGGGGTTTTTTCTGCTCAATAAGCACCACACTGTTGGGAGGAACAAAATCTCAGAGAAGTTCAGGTTTCCCTTGACCTCATTTTGTTCTGCTGACGTTAAAGTTAATATTGCCCTTTGTTTGAGGCACAGGTAACATTATATAATCTTTTTCTTCCTTCTATTTGAAATGGCCTGTAGCTCCTACAATATATCTTCATAATTCTGGTTATTACAACATCATAATTTACACTGCAATCCTTTCCCCCATATCCATTAAAAAGATGCTTCCAACCTGATCTCCAAGTTCTAAAATTAGAAATATTTTAGAGCCTGAAGGAAATAACTGAAATATATGTATTTGTTTGCTATGCTATTATTGCTATTTTATTTTTTAATAAATGAGACAAACAGTAGTTCTTTAACTACTTTAAGCAATGAAATATTGCGTAAAGTAAGATTTTTAACTACAGTTGTTTAAAATGGTATTTCTTCCTTAAAGATTTCTTTCTTTTTTTAGGGTTATACTCAGTTGTTTCAGGCCATTAAATATATTTGGATAGATAACCTTAGTAAACATAAAAGGAAGCTTTCAAATAATTCCATGCATTATGAAAACTTTCCAAACCCATCAGGCCCTGTTTGAAAAGGTAATTTTGCAGGTTACCATTACCTAAACCTTATCACTTGTTGTACTGCCCTTACCAACAACAACAGCTAGCAATGAGAGTTTGTAGCGATGAGTCTTTAACATTATTGCTATGAAATTTTGGCCCACACATCTTTGCAGATGTGTTTTTATTCAGCCTTGCCAAAGGCTTTACAAGTATGAACAGCGTGGTAAAGGTCATATTAAAGTACCTGAATTTAATTTATTTTCAGACTTTGTCTAAATTAGATATTTTCAATTCACTAGCGGACTAACTTCTTGATCTTCCATTCATACATGTTTCACTCATGTTGTGAGGTTTACCTGCTTTAACTATTATGCCTATCACCACATGACATGAATCTTCAGATGGATTGTCAATTCTAATTTCTAAAGTATGAGCTACTTTTTTCTGTGACCACCATTAATTTATCCTCCTGTAATAAAACTCCAGAGGCTTGGCAAACAACACTGTGCCAATATAGCCAGAGATTGCTACAAAAGGTTTAGTCAAAGTGTGACTTTCTAGGGTATTTTTTTCTATAAAAATTACCAGGGTTGAATGTAAATATCTGAGTCTGTATACATGGCACAATCCTTTGTGTAGATTTGAGAAAATTTACATTAAATCAAAAGTAGTTCACCCAAATTTTAGTTTTAAAAATTATAGAATTTTTATTTAGTATATCATCCCACTTTCCCCAAAAAAATCTATTAATCATTAATAGCTAACTTAATGATGCATTAATGCCATCAAGCATGAATGCACCTTTCTACTAGTGTATGACCACACATCAAAACTTGTTTGATTTTTATTTTACTTGACGAGAAAAGAAGATGCAGAAGAGATTTTTAATAATTTTTTTGAGTACCATCCTATGCTTTAGGTACTGTCAAGTGCTTTATGTCCAAATGCTTTAGTTCCAAAATGAATCCTGGGATTTATGGTACAGTTTGGAGGGAGTGCTGAATGCTGCAGTGCAGCTTCGATTGAACTCGTCTCAGGTTTGCAGCTGCATTGAGGGGAGTCTGACTCTGAGAAGGCACTTAGTCAGCAGAATGGTCCTAAAGAGCTGCTGCGCCATGGGGACTGCACTGGTGACACCTGCAACTAATGCCTGTGTTTAAACATTCATCATCTGCCTGATGCATGAAATTCTTGTCCAAACATATACATTTTGCTTTCACTGAAAACATCTAACATCACTCCCAGTCATTGAACATTTAAATGTTTTTTTTTTTCACAAGAGTAAATAAAATGCATGTTGTCTTAAAGCACCTAAAAGCAGCATCAGAGAGTAAAATATGATGCTCCCCCTGCAGCATTTCAGCCTTCTTTTCTTCTTTCTGCTCAGCATGCATTCATAGTTTCTATAAATATGAGCCATAAGTACGCCATCATGCTGCTTTCAGAGGCATTCAGAAACAACCATTTACATATCTTCCTCCACATAGAAAGCACATCACAGCCAAACATCTTCCCTCAACATGTACTAAACAGCCTCGCAGCTTAAACCATCATGCTACAGGGGTAGGTAGATGTCCTGGCCAGGTGGCACAGACGGTTGATTGAAATCGTGAGCAGCAAAGGTCCTTGATGTAGTGCTGCTATTTTTTACTCTGATTTTCCCACTCATGTTTTATTCAAACTCAGGATGCTTCAGTACAAGAAGGTCTATTTGATGCCAAGTACGGATGCTGGGCACTTGGCTTCTGTGCTTCTGTCCGTCCCATTTTTTTTAGTGCCGGTCAGGTGCTTTGTGAAAAGGAGGAGCAATTTGAAACAGAAACTGACAACTGGTATACATGTCTTGCTTCTAATTATTGCCACTTTGTTCACCAGATTTGCAAGTAGCATCCAGCATCGCAACAAACAGCTAAAAACATTGCAAATTCAACTGGCTCCAGCTCAGCTGCGTAATCAGAAATTCCCTTTCCGTTTGAGAAAGAAAAAAAAACCTTTTACAGCTTGGATTGATGACTAGAGTCTGTTTGTACCCTACACACTTGTAACTGTAATTTGTATTTCTAAACCAGATATTTGATCTGACTGGATATATGCAAAAAACAAGATTAGTTTGTGCATCAGCTAATTCTGTATGCAGTATTGTAGTGCTGGGTAACACAGAGTGCTATGAAACAATGACCTAACGGGCATCTGGTGTGTATCGATTGTTTTCTTTTAGGCAGCCAAGCTCACTCTATGATGGAACTGCAACAGAAGTAGTGAAGGAGTGGAGGTGGGTGGTGAATGAGAGGAGTTTAGCTTCCCCCCCCCTGCTTGCTTATGGCTGCATTACAATAAGTATACATGTAACACATTCCAGGTTTATATATTTCGTTGCATTTGTTTCATATCAACAATTGCTCTGATCAGAAATTAGAATACAAGATATGCATGTCGTATAGATGCATGCAAATGCACATTCCTGTAATACACCGTACTATTTTATCTCTACAACATCCCCAAAGCAGCCAAGTCTGGGTTGGGACTTTGCCTCATTGTATGCAGCTCAGCATCAGCATATTATAAATAAGGGAGCTCCAGCTTCTGACACATACCCCGTCATGTTCCAGATGTTTAGAACAGCTGGCACACAAACAAACAGACACCAAATATGGTCCCTTTAATAATTCAGATGAGAATAGAAAGTTAGGAACAGAAGCTAAGTCTTGTTCTCATGGACACTATTTGATAAGTTTTGCTCTGTGATTCATTTTCAAAGGTAATTTATGAAATATTGTTGTTTTTTTCCCCCCATCTACAGTGTAATGCCATCGCAATGCTGTTCAATTTTCTGGGAGAGTGTTTTGCATCTGTTATTGTCTGTGTTTTCTAAATGTTATTTTGCTAAATGTGTGAGCCATCATGTTTAGTAACATTTGTGCTTGTTATAAAATGTCATGGTCCAGTAAGCGCAAATTATGTTGTATTATATAGCAGAATATTCTACAAGTCATTCATTGAACCTTTTCTTTTTTCTTCATTTACTCATTTTATCTGTACACTGAAATAAGATAGAGCTCTTGCCCAAACAATTCAAAATGAGGTGACTGAAATTTAAAAGATAATTTTATTTTGTTTCATTTGACTTAATTATTCACTGTTTTCAAATGTTGTACAATATAGTTTTAACACAGTTTAAACCGGTGTTCTAAACTATGCGTTTATGAAAAAGACACAAGGGTTTTTTTACTGTCTGGGAATAAGGTAGGCTAAATCTTTATTGTAAAATTACCTAAATTAATTGTATTTAGTATTCTTAAACAATTTTATATGCTCTTTTTCAGTTTCTGAATTTTATACTAAGACCTTGTGGAAATGCTGACTGAAGCTGCTAATAGGGTTTTCTTATCCACAGTGAAATAAGTCTTTTACCAGCTTGACCCCAAAGGCGACTCAACAAGGAAGTAGCAATTGCTCAAAAAGCAACATAAAAAAAAACCTATTACAGTTTAGAAATGCAGCCAGAAATGCATCCAGGAACACAGCACTCCATTTTTGGTAATATTTCTGTGGTCTGTTTAAATTAAAATGTAACTGTTTGGCCATAATGACATAACACCCTGGTTTGAGACTGCGAGCATACCTAAAAATAATTTTGTGTGAGCAACTTTGTAAACAAAACCGACTCTGTATCATCAGTTCGATCCGGAAGAATAAATCAGAATTCCAGCAAATGATTGGGAAAAGCTTGTAGAATGATATATGATCAATGTCAAATAAAATGTTATAAAATGTCATGGTTATTAAAAGACAAATATATTAATATATATTATTTATTTATATATTTTTGAAAATCCTAACAGAAAAAATTACTCTGATCGACTGTCAGCCATTGGGAAAAAACGGTATTTACTTTAACACAAGATAAATTTCATTGGGTCCTGAACTAATCCTCACAGTTTGCAGTTCCTTAAATGTTTTAGGGTTTCATTCAGAGTATGTAAACCTCTGATTCAATTTTATATAAAAACCTAAACATAGATGTTTCAAAACTTATAAATGTTGAGTCCTTTTGTCAGAGCCCTTTGTTAAATTTATTGCGTAAAACATGAGACTGCAGACAGAAATCTCATTGCTGCTGAGATGAGCTTTTGACAAATGGACAAATAAGAGCACTCAGACAACCTCGCAGTAAAAATAAGTGCTGCATCAGCATGCATCCCATAACACACCAACAGGAAATTTACATTTAAGCACATTTATTTTGTGCTCAGCAAAGTGCATATTGATTTTATTTCAATTGCCACTCTCTTCATTTCAGCTACCACCCCCCAAATAAAAAAAAACTACTATTCCTGGCAAGCTCCACAAAGAGTGTAGGCTCTCAGCTGCTATGCTCCTGTTTGTTTGTGTGTGAGATATCTACTGACATAAAGCTTTGCGATTGAAGTCAAACAACGTTAACGTGGTCACCCATCCATCCTCACCTCTGGCCTTTTGTGTTTTACGGCAGATCACACCATCGTTGAAAGCTGCGCACTGAATGATTCCATTAGGGTGGATTATGTCTTCATGTCTGTGTGCAGAGCTGGTTAACTGTTGAACAAATTAGTTTAGTGGTGACTCTAAGCAGGCTACTCCAATAAATCCATGGCCTTTTATTTCATTAGGAAGCCACAGGATATCTGTCATTTGTGCTATGGCCTTGGAAGATAGTGTTGTCACAAGGACCGGGCTCCTACAGAGTTGATTGATTAACATAAGGGCTGACTATAAATCATGTAAGCAGTAGCAAATTACTCAAAGCATGTCATAAATCGACTGGTGTGGTATTAAATGTACATGGTCTACTCTTTATGAAGATGTTATTATGCAAAAAACCATTGATTTAATAACAAAATATTTAACTGGACTGTAGGAAATGGGATTCATCAGGTAGACACACTAATTTATGAGCATCATTAAAGAAAAACATCAAGACGAATCAAAACAATTGCCCTGCTTTGAGAAGTAATTGCTTAGTTCTTGTTTTGCATCCCCAGCAGCCTAGGTTATTTATTATTGTTAAGCACTTCAGCACACAACCACTTGACTTTTGGTTTCCTTGGCAATAAGCAAGCTAAATCCTGCTCCACTTCTTCAGGTGGAAGTGAGTCAACCGAGCTGTTGTACAAATCGCCCCCGTACCATCCTCACGCTTTCGCATGAGCTAGTTGTGGAGCATAGAGAAAACTGGAACAAAAACAGGAGCACAGAGACAAATGACAGTCTGTTGTAATCGACAGCAGCGTTTCTCCACAGGCAAAACATTCCCTGGCACCAGCACGCTAAGCCTCGAAGCATCCTTTCATTCATTGATCAAGAATTCACAAATCTTTTCCGCTGATGCCTAAGCTCATGAAGCAGTCAGAGGACTTTTAAAACAGCTGACAAATTGTTGGCAAATGAAAAGCTGCACAGGAGCCATAGATTTTCATTCTTATTTACGATCATATAAATTCATCTTATTGTCCTCCCAGTAGGGCAAGAGAATAAACCTGACACAAAATCAGTAGTTAATTATTCAGTTCCATTATGCAGCATTTCAAATGAAGCACTAAAATCGTCTATCTTGGAACCTGTATAATTTTTTGAACATAATTACCATTTCAACTTTTGGGAATGTTGGGAATCATGCTCTACTTAGTACATGCAGTGCCTTATAAAAGTATTCAGAGGCCCTTTTTCGCATTTTGCTGCAGCACAACCACAAACTACTGGAATTTTATGAAATGGAGCACCATAAAGTTGCACATACACCAGGCAGCAACGGATCAGACAGGTCAGAGATAAAGCTGTGGAGAGTTTCAAAGCAGGATTAGGTTATAACAAAAATATTTTAAGGACTATTTGATCTACTGTCTGAAAACATATAGAACTCTGTATAACTGCAAACATGCCAAAATATTCCAATATGTCCACCTACAGTGACAGAAAATCTGCCAAAAGGCCCAAAATAAAGCTGGAGGACCCTTTAGAGAACCATCGTTCAGGTGAGAGAAACTTTAGACAACATTATCCTGAGCTATGCCCCCCAGAAACACTCTCTTTTATGGAAGAGCACAATGGAATGACTTGGATCAGAGCACATGTATGTGATAATGGCTTGGAAAAGTGCCCTCAATATGCAAAGATAAGAAGCTAATAATTGGCATCCTTTCCAATATGATTATCCTGTCTAAGAGTGATTCTGAAAAACTACCATGCATTTGTAACTTTAAGGCCAGACTACTGCAATTCTTTATCAAAAAGATGTCCACATAATGTAATTACTGTAGAAGCTCCAAAATGCTGCAATGCCATTGTTTTAAATGAAAATTTTAAACAATTTTTCCTATTTTAGCTTCCCTTCCTTGGCTAAAATAGTTTTGTGTTCATCAAACACATACAATTCCAGGATATAGTGCAAGGAACAAAGTCGGTAGCTCTCTAATGCGACAAATGTGGAAAAAGTTATTTTGTGTGTTGCTGCATATAGACACAGCACCCCTTGCACGATTATTAAGAACATTTTTAAAGAAGGATCATATTTATAATGTTATTCTTATTTCTTAGATGCAGTAAGTAAGCATATAAAAACAATGTGTCAATAAAAAAATAATTAATCTAAATTTTGGTCGATTTGAGTAAATCACAGGAAGGACGTCCATGAGACCTAAAACAGACTGCTGGATGCAGCATGTGTCCCGATTTCACTGGAGTGCAAAAGATCTGAATCCTGTTGACTCAGTCAGCATAAAATGCTACGTCACCATGGTAACAGCGTATGCAACACACATGGATGATGGACACAGAGAGAGCTATTGTCGTACCTTTGTTACAGGTTGAAAACTGAAATTAAAATGTGGGGGATGTTGACAGCTATGACTAATAACTGTAAATAAAAACATAAAAAGAACTCGTTTGTCCATTCTGGATTTGTGCATCACAAGGCTGAGGCGCTGCAGGCCACGTTGGAGCGCTTCTTCGTATTATGTAATTACGTTCAACAGTGACGGTAACAGCAAAATCCACACAAAAACCGTTGTTCAAGCCATTAGAAAGAAATGTCCACTTGTTATTAATTGTGCGCTAAGGAAGCAAATTGCCCTTAGTGTCGGTCCATAAAGTTGCATAACATTTCAGTCACTACCCCTCTGATTACCAACAAGCGTCGCTGCCCATTGATAATTTCTGGAGGAATAAACCTCACCGCACAACTGTACCACGGGTCCACGAGGGGGAAATTAAGATGCGGTCGTTTTCCTCGCTTTAGACAGGGGCGCATTGAACCATAACAACTCCCCCAGTGGACACCGCGACATCTGGCGCGCGTCTAACACCGAGGATCAGAGCGCAGGGCGGGCATGTGCTCCTACCTGTCCGCAGATTGAAAGATCTCCTGGCTTCCACCAGATACGGGATGTCGCTCGTGGAGCGGAGCCTCCTGAGCGGTCTTCGGTCTGAATTGCTGGCCGGTGTGGTCGCCATCAATTTGAGCCAGTGTCCAGAGATGACTGCTGGCCGACTGGGACAGAAGCAGAGCCGCACGGCCACTCGCGCGCGCTGGGAGGCAGCGATCGATGGAGAGGAGGAGGGAGTACACATGCACGAGAGAATGAGAGAAAGAGAGAGAGAAAGAAGAGAGAGAGAGAGAGAGAGAGAGAGAGAGAGAGAGAGAGAGAGAGAGAGAGAGAGAGAGGAAGGAGAGGCGTTGGTGTGAAATGATACCAATTTAAAACACGAAGTAAATAAACGAATATTGTGGTTGGGAATCAGCTACTTTAAAAAGAGTGATGATGTTGATGATGATGATGATGATGATAATAATAATAATAATAATAATAATAATAATAATAATAATAATAATAGCCTAATAATAATAAAAGTAGTACTGCTATGGATAAAAACAAACATATTCCAAACTTTTTTATTTTTTTCACCTGTGAACTTTATATTCTTTCATTTTCTACGTGAAAATACAAATAAACTTTATGGATAAATAAATAAATGCAAATAAATGTAGTTGTTTCAAAATGTTTACATTTAAGTTGTTTATAATTTAATCTAAAAACTAAACTAAATTACACTTCACTTAATAAAACTAATTTAACACATACAGTTAATTATTATTATTATTCATGTAAATTGAGGCAAAATTATTTTGGGGAATGAAAAATTATACCTGCCTGAGCGACAGTTAATGATATCCACCACTAGAGGGCGAACTCGAATTACACATAATCTTGGCTTTACGACACTCTTGTTCCTTTGCGGCCCCTCCTGATAATTGAGGACAGATAGGTAAACAAGCCCAGCGTGTCTTTCTCGACAAACCAAAAAAAAACCCTCCTGTCGAAGTCGATGCACATGTAAGTTCCTTCTAAAAAAGTGCTTTTGTTCACGTTGTTTTTGCTCGATGCAAGTTAAGGTTACAAGGTTTTCTTTGCTCTAACGACATCTTTCGGAGGTCGTCACGTACTTCACGACTGTTGGGCAACACAATACGTCTGCATTTTGTAAACAATGAATATAATGGCATTAGGCTGCTTCTAACGCCGAGGAGCATAAAAACAATGCTTGATATACTTTGTTTGCGAGTTTTCAAGTAAAAAAAGGAGGCGACATCAGAAAGAGCGCTGCGTGATGTCAGAATACCGACAGAGACCAAAGGGTGTATTAACCCTGTTTTGAATGGAAGGTCTGACATTCAGTTCAACCTGCTTCCATTTGTTTGACTTTGTTTGTGTTGATGGGTGTGTGAGTTCGACTATTTATTTTCTCCCGTTTCCCAACTGTTAGGAATTGAGTTCAACAAACACATTCTTCAGCTTTCCTCTGTGTGTACATTACTTGCCTTATCAGTGTAAAGATCCCCAGACTCTGTCGGGCCTGTTGCAGCTTCTTGCTGCAATAAAAACGCATCTCGGACTGCACAGCATTTTTGCACCTTACTTTATAGTCATTTAGACGATATGTTGACACGAGAAGCTACAAAAAGCATCGAGAGCAAAATCATCCATTTGTTTCATTGCCCAAAAGCAAAATGCTGCAAGCTCTCTTTGGTGGTTTTTAAATTGTGTAACTTTATCATCTGAACTGTATTTGATGGTGACTGATTTGTCAAGGAATGCAGTGGAAAGGACTTTGAAATGCCTTGCTGTTCAAATGTGCTATACAAATAAAATTTGATTGATTGATTGATTGATTGATTGATTGGAAACGGGCTTTGATAGAATACATTTACCGGGGAATGCATACAAAATATTCAAATGTGTCATGTGCTCTGTTCGCTAACAATATATTTGGCCAGATGTATGGGTTTTCAGTGTCATAGTCTACAGCTTTGGCTGGGAGCAAAGCAACAAGTGTAGGTTTTATTGCAGCCAAAATTTCCACCAATATCACGGTGATATGTTTAACTTATATCAGGCAGCTCTGCAACAAGACAAAAAACTGTTTTTGATGGTAAAGTATTGGTGATTTAGGTCTTGCTTTCTAAAATGTCTTTTGGTAACATTTTTAGGTTGGTGTTTTCTTTCTATTTTTACATTTGGAACATTTGTAAACCAAAACTAATTGTATATTCTTAATTCAAAAATATTCATATAAAAGCTATATTCAGGAACAAAAAAAAGTGTCTTTTTTTAGCATAAGGGATGATATTTAATCTCATAAGAAATATTACAAACCTCAAAGAAGTCTGAAGCTGTGTGAAAAGTAAAATGACATGCAATTAGAAAAGCTGGCATTTTTTTGTTTCTTCTGATCTTTCAGTGACAATGCTTCTCAAAAGCCGAGTTGTCTTATCACTTGGTGTTCGCATGTGCTCTACACATGTAACAGGTCCAGTGATTGAATCAGGAAGACCCAGTTCAGGTAAAGCAAGAGCTTTTTAGAACCACATATACCCATTCTTTCTACCAGGCTGCATCTAGTAGAAAATTGTTTATCTATCCATCCATTTTAAAACATTGTAAAAAATGTACCTCCTTTTGTTTAATTAAGATCTAAACTTAAATTTGTTGGATATTGATAAGTTCTTGTTTGACTCTCAGACATGTCTGAATTCCGAAAGGCCTTCGCCAAAGCCAAGAACATAGCAATCATCACCGGAGCAGGTGTGAGTGCAGAGAGTGGCGTACCGACTTTCAGGGGAGAACATGAGAAGTGGAGGAAGTGGCATTCCCAGGTACATTTTAACAAAGAAGCTATGTCTGATTACAACATTCTTCCCTCAGAGCTCCATTCTTTAAACTTGTCCATGTGGATCTACCCCCCACAGGACCTTGCTTCTCCAGAGGCCTTCTCTCGCAACCCATCTCGGGTTTGGGAGTTTTATCACTACAGGAGAGAGCTTGTGTTGGACAAGAAGCCCAGCGCCGTCCATTTGGCCATAGCAGAGTGTGAAGCTCGCTTGAAGAAGCAGGGGCGCTCAGTGGTAGTCATCACCCAGTGCCAAGATGATTTGCACCAACAGGCTGGGTCAAAACATGTCCTCAAGATTCACGGTGAGTATTAGTGGGAAATTCTGTAGTGATGAAATTTGCAAGAACATGACGAGCAATTGTCAAGATTTTTTCTGCACATTTTAATTGACCATATTAAAATGTAATTTAAATTTTTCCGTTGGAAGTTGATCCTTTCACTTCAAACATAAAGTAAAATCAATTTATTTGAGGAAAAGTATAATGAAGGTTCCTCATGGCAAATGAAGTGACAAGTATTAAGGGTCTTAGGCACTTGAGCATATGAAATGGACAGATTCACTGCAATAACACATTATGTCAGCCATTTGGTCAATATGTCCTCATGTCATAAAGTGCAAACAAAGAAACATGGTTGTGTTTGAGTTTTGGATTTTTTGTGACCTTAGACATTCATAGAACTCTTCACAATTAAGAGAAATAAATATTATTGCACACTATTTCTAAAAGTATTTACTTGGCTGCCTTTCCTTTCATATGAGTTTAAGAGACATTTCATGTTTATTTCGCATTCTGTAATGTCAGTCCAACCTTTGCAATTATAACAGTTTAAACTCTTCTGGATTTGCTTTCTGTGAAGCAAAGGAGTTGTTGTAATTTATGACTGTTCTTCCTTGTCTGTATTTGTGTGGCCAGACAGTGATGTAATCTCATCCGAAAAGATTTTCTGTCAGGTTAAGATTAGGGCTCTTTCCAGATCAGCCTCGTTCTTTCACACCAAATCTCCTCATCCTTGTCTTTCTGGCTCTTGCTTTGTGCTTTTGTGCAGAATCTTGTTGAAAAATAAGGGCTCATTCCCAAACTACTTCCACAGAGTCAGGCACGTAAAATTAGCCAAAAAGTGTCTTTATATGGTGAAGCCTTACGAGTTCATTTGACTGGAACTAAAGGGATGAGTTCAGCTCCTGGAAAAACAACCCCACACTGTAATCCTCTTTGTACCAAACTTGATGTGTGACACAATGCAGTCAAGCAAGTGCTGTTCTCCTGGTAAATGCCAAAGACAGACCTGCACATTAGTTTGGCACACAGAGACTCATGATCATGGTCATCACTGCCAAGTACTTGAGATTATGGTATTCCAGTGAAACATTCTTAAGACTCAGCACTGAATGTTTGTAATGTTTTTTTTTTTTCTTCTCAGAATCCCAAGTCACACCACAACTATTAAAAAGATTAAATTATTTTTGTGTTCTTTGCATTTTGTGTACTGTGTGTAAATTTGCATGTGTGTGTACGTAACTGCAGGCAGTCTGCTGGAGACACGCTGTATGAGTTGTGGACAAGTGACCGTGAACAAGCAAAGCCCCATATGTGCTGCTTTAAAGAGCAAAGGGTAGACAGCCCTTGATGATTATACACACACTAATAAACATCCAGAATTTGTGGTCTGATCCCTTCTGTTTGACTTTACACAATTTGCTTGGTTTCAGAGCACCTGGCACAAATGTTCCTGATGAACAGATTCCTGTGGATAAACTACCAAGGTGAGATTATCTACACACTGTATTATTAACACTGACAAATATATTTCTTAAGCTTTTTGGCTCCCCATTTTACTGATTTCAGGGGAGTGTTCCCAATGTCGATGACCTGAAATATTTTGACAGAAGAACCTTTAATCTTCTTGCCTTTAAGCTTGTCAAATATTCATACATAGTAAAAATAAAATATTAAAAATTGTGTTACATTTTATATTTAAAACACTTAAGCAATGGTTTTTATACTCATGGATTTCACTCATTTGCGCTTTAATATGGTACAAAAAGTCCAAGTTTTACATTCTACTTATTTTATATGCTTTCTAGATTTTAATACTATCAAAAACCAAAATAAAAACCGGTTATGTCTCACCCTAAAAGAACCAAGAAACAGCCAACTAAAACATTCAGTTCATTTTTTTTTTTTTAGCTGAATGTCCCTTTATGCTCTTCTGATTAGAGTAAATGGGGGATCTAATGCGTGTGTCGTATATGCACAAACACAGCCTAAAAAGAATGTAGCAGCTTGTTGCTGGTAAAGAAACATCGTTTCCAAACAGCCCTCTGTTCAGATTTCAATTTTTAGCTTTGCTTTTCTTCATTTGTGCCCTCCAGGCAGACAGCATTATTGAAGCATCACTCAGTAGGGATAATTTTTCAATAGAAGATGCAAAAGACGAATGAGAGAAACTATGAAAGGAACTGTCTGCTAACACATTTGCATGAAAGCATTTGTTTAATGGCACATCTTATCAAGCTGTTGCACTTACCTTATTCTCATTTCAACTCTGTTGTGAATCAAATTTGTATAAACCTTAGGCGTTATGCATATTTTACACACAAGGTTTGTCTCCAGGAGATGCAATGCAACTCTACATGCTCTTTAAATTCAGAGGCAACGCAGGAAATTGAACTCGTCCACTAGAGGGCAGTGATGTTCTTCGAGGTCAAATTTTGCCTAAATATGACCAAAGTGTTCTGTATTCATTTCTCAGTGACAGTTAGGTGATTGCCCCCATTTTTATCTTTGACTTTGCCTTTCAAACATGTTTCTCAGCTGACTGAACCCTCATTATTTTGCTGTTTTTAGTTTTTTTTTTTTTTACTCTTCGGTCAGAGCTGGTTTAACCTATACTTCTTGTTGCTGTTCTATAAAGATGTGAGGAGAGAAACTGCCACGGTCTTCTGAGACCCAATGTCGTCTTCTTTGGGGAGACTTTGGACTCTCACATTCTGACTAATGTAGAAAAGGAAATTGAAATCTGTGACCTCTGTCTGGTGGTGAGTTGTCTTTTATGTAGGTATATTGGCACACATTTCACCTGTGAGACAGTTTTATGGAATGCTGTATTTTTCCAGAGTGTTTAGGACTTGACCTGATTTGCAGCATTGTCCGGAGAAATCTGAAGTTGACTCTTGGGTTATTGCTCCCTGTTGTTTACTTGCAGGTGGGGACGTCATCCATTGTTTACCCAGCAGCCATGTTTGGTCCCCGGGTTGCATCCAGAGGTGTTCCAGTTGCAGAATTTAATATGAATACAACACCAAAAACTGAATATTTTATGTAAGTCAGTAAGAACACTAAACTTCTATTTTAAAAACATATGTGATCGTCTGCATTTATAATGTTAGCTTCAAAAGTAACCAAAAGAATCAATAGCAGATGTAACACCACTACTTCTCAGCATTCTAACATTTGTGTTATCTTTTACTCTGTTTGATGGGACACAGGTACCATTTCCAGGGTCCATGTGGAACCACGCTGCCACCGGCTCTGGCACCACATGAGTCCGAGGAATTGTAAAAATCATTAGGCTGTTTTCTTTAGATGAAAGTTGGTGGTTTCTTCTACATTCTAATGCAGTCCAAAGCTGCTGCATTTCATCATAGTTTATCAAATATCAAACTGCCTGGAAAAACAGTTTTTAAAATATAATGAATTTCTTAATACTTGAAAATCTTGCTTATAAACTGGAGTCAGATCAGATAACTTTTTTGACAAATATTCTCTTCTTACATTAGAATTAAGGTGGGAAAATGTAACTTCATTGTGAAAGGTAATGCACTCCATATTTACTTACTTTCATAGAAAATGATATTCCTTCTTCAGATTAAATGTTTAGGGGAGATCCTTCTTTGTAGAAACAATAATGCTTTAGAAAGATCTAAAATTCTTTCTTGTGCCAATGGATAGGATTCCTCTGTTCCTTTACTATCCAATGAACAGGTATGCAGACATGCTCTTGTGCCTTTTCAAGCTGTTGATTCAACTTTGACCAAATGCTTGCTTATAAACCTCAAATGCAAATCAACCAATGTTACAGAGATTTAGTCAAGTGTTTAGTTTACTAAAAATAGCAATGGGTAAAGCAGAATAATATACTTCTCATTGTGTTTGACAATGTTTGATATGATGTCTGAAGTCATCTGGTTACATGTATGAAGTATTCAGGAGACATTGTTTTCTCAATCAAATATGGTTAGAACAAAAAGCAATAACATGATTTTTTTTTCTTTTTTACATTTTCATTGTCAACGAACTATATGCACAGCTACTTTTTAAAGTATTAATACTGCATTTACACAAAGCATTATCATTAAAATTCTTCAGCGATGCATACTGACTTTTGTGACTTTTTCTTCTGATTCACAGTAAAAGAATACAACCCTGCATGTGCTTAATGTGAACACTAGAGGCCATGGTTTAGCTTTCTTTAAGTTCTTTTATTTTCTTCTGGGGAGGGGAGATGGAAACAATTTTGCAGTTTGTTCATTTGTTATTTCTGACTGTTTGTTCAGTTGTTATTCCTGACTGTTCTATCATAAGGCTGTTGAAAGAAAAGTAGTCAACATAAAATATTTGCATTCAATACCTTTCACAGTTAAAATGGGTTGTAATAGAGAAACATTTGTGTTAGAGCTGCACTGTTTATAACAGGAGTTCCCAAATTGTTCTGTTCCTGACCGATGAAAGAACAGTGGAAGACTCTTGTGACCCCAGCTGTCAACCGAGTATGCAAAAGAAATTGAAATTGAGATGGTGTTTTGTGACCACAAAAAAAAAAAAAAACAATGTCAACATTCAACATTGTGTAACATAATTATAAGAATTGATTCTTTTCATGTTTTAACATTTACAGCATAGCTGCTTCTCTACCATCATTTCTGAGAATCACAATGTTTTAAATGGGTTAATTTGAGACCCATTGTGGGGTCCCAACTTTGGACCCCACTTTGGGAACCATTGGTTTATTAAATTGAAATATAATTAGCATGATGTCACTATTGCAATAAACTGCTTGGATGCAATACCTAGCAGGCTATTGCATCCAATATAAAATGCTGTGTTTTGAAAAAAGTATTTGCTGCCCTACAGCTTTCTTCTGTTTTTGCTTTTATTGACAATTTGAAGATTTCAATTTTACTTCATCAAACAATTTTTAAAAGTTATTAATCTCAGCCTGCCCTTACATAAAAGGGCAGGGAGTAAATTACTGAGGCTTCAGTAATTGTCCCACTAAGCCCATTAACAATTGTAACTGGCAATATGTATTTTACCTTTATGTGGAGGAATTTTGGCCAACTCTGTTTTTTTGTTTGTTTTTTTTTTTAATCAATAAACTGCCTCTTCACGGTTGTACCACAATATCTATATCAAATTTAAGTTTCCGTTTAGGTAAGGCCACTCCAATACCCATCTTCAGGTATTGTGTTTGCCATTCAAGGGTATACCTATTCTGGATATTTTTGATGTGGCCTAATCCAAGTCTGCTTGAGTTTGAGGTCACAAAATGATGTTTGGACATCATCCACCTGTCTGTGAGTCAATCAATCAATCAGTCAATTATTTTACACGCTGATCCCTGATGGGGGTGCCGGTGCCCATCTCCAGTGGTCACAGCTGAGAGGCGGGGTTTAGATCCCACCTTCTCAAATCACTTGACCTATCCTATCATCCTTCCATAAAAGGATAAGAAAAATATTCACTTTTGCTAAAACATCAATAATTGTATTTACCTGTAATGACATATTAAGAAAGCATTTGATGCATACACAATTTTTTAAAGTCATTTCATACCCCTCTTAATCACATTGAATCTCTAAACGTCAACAAATCAAACTCTTACTCTCACCAGCCTACAGCCCATAAAATACCTGCATATGCGCCAAGTCTCCTCTTTACCTTTATTATAATATGGGTGCCACACAAGACCCATTTGGATGTTGATGTTTGCATGAGTGACTTAAATATAGCATCCAAATGTTTTACTAGTACTCTAATGCGCAATGAGTACGAGCACTCATTTTAGAACACTTAAGAACTACCATAAAGTGGTTTGGGAAGAGCACTCAGTTTTCAGTAAAACGCTATAATTTGTTGCTTATTTTAGTTTTTTAAGATTGGTTTATTGTCTTTACTTAACGAGTATGTCCTCTTTGCTTTGTTGTTTAAAATCTCTCCTTACCTCATGTTTAAAAATGCTTGTCATAGTCTGCACTTGAGGTTAGGAAGCACTGATCTTCTCATGGCAGTGTACGTCTAAAATGCTCCTGCATGACTAAGTTTAACAGGGTTTTTTGTAAGCGTAATTGTGATACATGGTTAAAAATAACTTAATTTGACCATAGAAGGTTATGCTCAATAGACGGTCATAAAGAGACTCTTTCAAAAGAGCCATTTATGCCTGTGGCCAAAAGGGAGAATGGTGTGCCAGTATAAGTGTGATCTCACTGGAGCCTCTTCTTGTAGGTTCGTTTCATGGCCACTATAGTTTTAGCTCTCTCATAATAAATTTTTTAGTTCACAAAGCAGAGCGGCACTACATCACCTGATCTCGGGCCACTTTGGCAAGAAGCGTTATTTGCGGCTTCTTTTTTTATTATTTATTTCTCAAACATGGCATCTAAAGTCACATGGTTTTGTCTTCAATAAAGTATCTCTGTTATTGCATCCCATCATCATTATTTTAATTAGATTTTCCACATCTGCTTTTCTATTACTGGTGCCATCCTGGAGGCAGAAATAAGCCCAACTTCTATTTGTCACTAAGAGGAAAAAAAACAGAGAGAGGCATTTAGTGGGAATCTCAACTGTCATCTTTGGAGCAGGTTTAACCCAAGAGCTCAACCTCCACCTCCTTTGTCTTCTTCCTTGTGGATATGAAGTGGAAAACAGTTTTGAGACATAAATCGTTTAGGGTAATAGATTTGTCATCAGTGGGAGCTTAACAAATACTTATTTTTATTTGAATACATTTTATTGACACGCATCTCTGCAATATTAGTGTTTAACTTATGTTAAATACATTGCAGAAATGCAAAATTCCTGGTAAGATACAACCAATCAGAACCAGGTCTTAGCACTGTCAATCAAGCTTGTGTATGTTGTGCTATCGCCCTACCTCTTGCTACTACAACTCCTCACAGCAGAGCCTCTCAAGAATGCACAGACTAGTTAGGGTGGCCACTGATGACCGTTATAGTAAATCAGCAATCTTGAGCAGCACTTACATGAGCTTGATTGATGGTTGCTAAAACCATCCTCCTGGCTCTGATTGATTGTTTCTCATCGGGAGAGCTGTAATTCTGCCCTCATGCTTCTAATCAAATCAGAGTTCTCCTGTAAGGAGTATATGAACGTATCTGAACATATATAAATGTATCCACATTTATTCTGAGCCCAGCTATCATTTCATAGGAGTTGGCTCTTACAAATTCACCAGAAAAAATTAACTCTTAAGAGTTGATGTTTTTGAGCACGACCTATCAATAGTGTATGCGCATCAGGAGAAAAATATGCAGTGTGTATTCATCCTGCGTGTGTGTAAAACTTTTCTTTTTATGGACAGACTGACAGAAATGTCAGAAAAATGCAGGGAAGGCTGGCTGAACTTTCATAAATTTTACACAGTTCCATACGGAAGCCATCCAGTTACACAGCACATGTCCACATCTGTTTAGAAAGACACAGTTCACTCTGCCATGTTAGCAATGCAGGTTGTCTTATTTGACAGGCTGTGCTTTTATATGGCTAGTAGTTCTGCCTTAACTGGATCATGTTGTGGTGTTCTTTTCCATAACCATTGAAAAAGAAAGTAATTTTGTAATCATTCATTACAACAGTCTTCTATTGATTGAGGTATTTTAATATTGCCACACTTAAAGTTTCTTTGGTCATTTTAAGTTTTCTAACAGCTCTATAACAGCTAAAAAAAAAGCAACACTTGAAGTTCCACAAATCCAAAATGACATGAGCTGAACAAAGCTAAACTAAATACCTTCAAAAACAAACCACGACAAATTTAGAGCAGAGTTGAGCAAACTTGAGCAGTGGAGAACAGATGAACCAATTAAAAAAAATAAATTAAAACCAGAGAGCTTAAATGCTTAGGGGTGAGATATAAAATGCAAGTGTGATAATCAGATGATTATTAACGGCTGCGGAACCGACAGAAGAGAGATGAATAATAACACAAAAGAAGCTTGAACTACTAAACACTACAAACAATAGGTGAAAATACTTGATATAATCTGAGAGTCATAAATGTAATTTCCCAATGAACGGAACACAAGAATAACAAACACCAAACAAACAAATGAACTATGGGAAAATCTTAATGATAATAAGATTATTGTCATTTTTATTCTAACAATAACGCCTGAAACAATTAAAGAGCATCACAAAATAAAATCAGTTCTCTTTGACATATTCTCCAATGGCCATTGTCTTAGCCTGTTGGTCTGTCTCTCTGTGTATTTCCTTGCCAGGCATTGCATGCAGCAAACTGTAGGTGCTTGGATTCAGTGTGGCACGTGATCCTTCGAAAGACAACCTTACGTACGATGGAGGACACTTAAACTGGACACAAAGACACATGCGCAAACACATGTACACACTCAGATTATCGGAATTATCTAAAGCTTTAAGAGGATTTCTGAAAAGTGGGTGTTGTACTTGAATCTCATGTGCCTGATGGCTATTGATCTACTCAAAGCTTACAAACAGAACCGTGTGCAACAAGTGCAGGTACTTCTTGCAATCATAAACAAGTTTCCTACTTCTTTTTGTTTAGGCGTCTAATGATGTTATCTGCTATATTAAGCTACATACTTACATATACACTAACTCAAGTTACATCAAAAACTCTGAAAAAAAAACTGTCCTTGTTTTCAGAAATGTATGTGATCAGGGATACTACCTCTTCAATAAAAACCTTGGTGTATATTCATCTAGGTATGGTGATACTTTCACACTTGACAGCTTGCTGAATACAAGCTGTGGCTTGTCACTATGCACTTCTGAGGAATTCAATCAACACCCTGCTGCACCCTGCCTTCTATACATATGTATAAATTCCCTTCTCACCCACCGCGGGTGGTTCTTATCCTCTGAGCTCGGGTCCTCTACCAGAGGCCTGGGAGCTTGAGGGTTCTGCGCAGTATCTTGGCTGTGCCAAGGACTGCACATTTCTGGACTGAGATGTCTGATGTTGTTCCTGGGATCTGTTATAGCCACTGCTCCAGTTTGGGGGTTACTGCCCCGAGGGCCCCGATGACCACAGGCACCACTGTGGTCTTCACCTTCCAGGCCCTCTCCAGTTCTTCCCTGAGGCCCTGGTATTTCTCCAGTTTCTCGTGCTCCTTTTTCCTGATGTTGCAATCACTTGGTATTGCTACATCTACCACAACGGCTTTCCTCTGTTCTTTATCCACTACGACAATGTCTGGTTGGTTCGCCATTACCATTCTGTCTGTCTGGATCTGGAAGTCCCACAGGATCTTAGCTCTGGCGTTCTCCACCACCTTTGGGGGTGTTTCCCACTTTGATCTCGGGGTTTCCAGTCCATATTCTGCACAGATGTTTCTGTAAACTATGCCTGCCACTTGGTTATGTTGTTCCATGTACGCTTTCCCTGCCAGTATCTTGCACCCTGCTGTTATGTGCTGGACTGTCTCAGGGGCCTCCTTGCACAACCTACACCTTGGTTCTTGTCTGGTGTGGTAGATCTGGGCCTCTATTGCTCAGGTGTTTAGGGCCTGTTCCTAGGATGAGGGCCTCTGTGCTGTCCTTGAGTCCAGCTTTTTCCAGCCATTGGTAGGATCCGTGCGATAAACAGCTATGCATTGCCAGTAATCCAATATATATATATATACATACATACAATATATACATTTACATATTTAGTCATCAGTTTTCACTTTTTTGGGGGTAATTTTGTTTGAAAAAAGACATTTTGTAGATTGTTTTGGTAAAAAAAAAAAAGGAAACGTAAAAAAATAAATGAGCTAATTGACACTGTATATAGAGTAAGAGGCTTTCCCACTAGATATTCTATAAATCTCTGTAAGTATATGCAATGCTCATTCCCTACGTTAATCCAATATTTTTTTCATAATTCCTATAAAACCTCTCTCGTGTGGATTATTTTTCTTTAATTCCTTTGTATGTGTGGAGTACATGTGCTGCTGCTGACATCTGGTCCAAATTTAATTTCAGAAGTGTTACAAATAAAGATTTTAACTGTAGATATTTCTCTGAGGTTTGTTTTCTACCAGAATAAGAATCGAAATGCAACACAGTATAGTTCTCACAGGAAATAGTTGGATACTAGTTGAAATTTAAAGAAAAACTGTGACAATTTGCCTGTCATGTAATGTAATTATATCATTACTAGTTAAAATAAGATTAGGAAACCAATCTCAGTGGATGCATTTTTATTTTCAACTAATTGTGTTTGATTGCTTTACTTTATTTGGATAACCACCACAATGTCACACAAAGAAGCCTATCGACAGGTTGCATTGTATGCTTCTTCAGGGGTAATAAAACTTATTGATCCGTTGTGACTACTAACATGTTCTGCAGAGGAGACAAATGACTTGATATGCTGAATGAAGAATATTGTTCCATACTTTCACAACTGAGTCAAGTTTTGATTTGGTAATTATGAGTGGATTTCGTCAGCTGTGACTAACGGTCCTCAGCAGATTTCTGCTCAAGGCCAATTGTTGGGTCATTACTTTCACATTTCAGTGAAAACTACTCAGACTGTTCATTTCCGTCGTACTTCCTACATAAATAATAAAAGAAATTGATTTACCATTAGGTTGCAATGCAAATGTATAAAAAACATACATGCAAATGCTATGTTGGCATTTCTTCATTGCTGCTATTTGTCTGCAGTCAACACTATAGTGACACCGAAGGGAAAACAAACTTTACTTTATTTTGGCTTAGCACATTGTAATTATAGCTGACATTAGCTAATTTACAGCTTCTGTTGCTGGTCCCTCCTGGGTATGTCTTGGCTGTTTCATTCGCTACTGTTGAGCCAGCAGATGAAACAGCCAGTGTGCAGATGTCCTTTGTCTGTGTACTGCTGGGGATTGCTGGTTTCTCAGCTATCATTACAAACAATCTTCTGATGACAGCAAGTGTAAACTACTGTTTAGATGGGGGGGCAACACGTCTAAATATTCTCGATGATATGTGCTCCACATTTTCTTTTCATCCTTTTTTTTTGTCCCTCTGGAGAAGTAATTTATGTGTGAACTGTTTCCAGATGCTGAACATCCCTGTTCCATGATAATAGGGATTTATATCCACAGGGTAATTTGTAGCATGTCTCGGTACTTTTACTATAGAAGAAAGCAAACCCTATCTAGATTGAAAATATATTTGGTTCTTAACATATTTGTCAACAAAAGTCAAATTTTTTTTTGACCTCTTAGATAAAAAGTGGAAGAAAAAAATACAATTTTTTAAAGTTTTTTTTTTTTTTAATAAACAATTTAGAAAGATTTTCATGCATTCGTATTCAGTGCCCCAGAGCCAACACTTTGTAGAAGACCTTTTTCACTGAAACTGTCTTTGTGGCATGTCTCCACTGCCTTTGCTCAAGTCTTCTGCATCATCATTTTTCACACACACACACACGCCCGCACACACCCACACACACACACACACATATATATATATATATATATATATATATATATATATATTATATATATATATATATATATATATATATATATATATATATATATATATATAAATAATAATTCCCTTCTCACCCACCGCGGGTGGTTCTTATCCTCTGAGCTCGGGTCCTCTACCAGAGGCCTGGGAGCTTGAGGGTCCTGCGCAGTATCTTGGCTGTGCCAAGGACTGCACATTTCTGGACTGAGATGTCTGATGTTGTTCCTGGGATCTGTTGTAGCCACTGCTCCAGTTTGGGGTTACTGCCCCGAGGGCCCCGATGACCACAGGCACCACTGTGGTCTTCACCTTCCAGGCCCTCTCCAGTTCTTCCCTGAGGCCCTGGTATTTCTCCAGTTTCTCGTGCTCCTTTTTCCTGATGTTGCAATCACTTGGTATTGCTACATCTACCACAACGGCTTTCCTCTGTTGTTTATCCACTACGACAATGTCTGGTTGGTTCGCCATTACCATTCTGTCTGTCTGGATCTGGAAGTCCCACAGGATCTTAGCTCTGGCGTTCTCCACCACCTTTGGGGGTGTTTTCCACTTTGATCTCGGGGTTTCCAGTCCATATTCTGCACAGATGTTTCTGTACACTATGCCTGACACTTGGTTATGTCGTTCCATGTATATATATATATATATATATATATAATATATATATATATATATATATATATATATATATATATTTGACATTCAAATTGGAAGAGAAAGAAACATATAAGCTATATAATTCTATTCTGACCTCAGATGAGTGGAGAACCTTATTAAAAACCATTCATCCTTCCGTTTTCACTGTAATACTTTATCTCCAAATATTACATAACCTCCCATGAAATCGCAATATTTTTTGTAGTTGCAGCATGAGAAGTTTGGTTACAAACAGCTTTATAAGGCACTGTAGATGAGCTCCATGAAATATACATCTCATGTCAAAGAAAAGAAGATTTCTAGAGCTGATGTGAATATTTAGAAACATTGTGATGGAAAAAAATCTGAGACACATGCTTATATTTTCACTTCATATTAGATGTGAATATAGTTTCTATCTTTTGCTTTCATTTCATTTTTTCTTTTTGTGTTGAAAAAGTCAAAGACACAATTAGAAATAAAGGCAGAAAAGAAGAGAATAATGTTTTGGAAGCAAAGCATGCATCAGGAAGCGAGCTTCCTCTCTGTCCCTTTTGTCTGATGCCCTTGGAGTGCAGCTTTGTGCTCTGAACTCCCATAAGACCTCTCTTTGTTCTCAGAAGATGAGGCCTGACAGAGTGTGACCGTCCACTTACACCTGAAGTCCCCAAAAGCGTAAAGAATAACAGGTACACACAGAACAATGCTCTATTCCTGCTTAGCCGAAATCAGACCAAAAGGCTCCCCAGCAATACGGCACTCTATCAAACAACAAAATAAGTACAAAATAGTGACATAAAAATTGATTCTTCCAGAACATTGATTGGAATTTTATTGAAGGTGATATAAAAGAGAATTAATATATAGCAGCTTTGTCACTGGGATTTGTTTTGGAGATGCAAGTCTCAAAATGTTGAATTATGGGTATAGGCAGTGACAGAAAATCAGTAACAGATTAATCACAGCCTGGTTGACAGACTATAAATTATAAAAGCGTGTTATTTCATTTGCATATCACCTTGGTGAGAAGCCTCTGCTGACAGGTGACATACAATAACATGATTGTCATGTTTATGTGTCAGCTTATTAAGTCCAGTGGAGGGGACATCTTTGTAGATAAGACAGAATATCAGTGTGAAGGCAAGGTGTCCTATATCCTGTGTCCCACATCTCAGTGTCTCTCTCACTCTCAGAGGAGGAAATGCTGAGAAGACAGATGTGGAAGGCAGACAGGAGAAAAGGTTGAAACAGAAGATTTAAATCTAACTTGTTTGATGTGACAGAAAGCAAACTGTCACATCATGTTTGTTCTCATGATTACTGCTCTTTAATTAAATATTCAATTTTCCCATGTTTTTTATTGGAATCTATGTTGTTTATCTTTATACTATTACACTTTGAATGTACATAATGTTCAAACTTTGCAACTCATAGCAATAATTTATGTTGTCTATCTATCTATCTATCTATCTATCTATCTATCTATCTATCTATCTATCTATCTATCTATCTATCTATCTATCTATCTATCTATCTATCTATCTATCTATCTATCTATCTATCTATCTATCTATCTATCTATCTATCTATCTATCTATCTATCTATCTATCTATCTATTTGACGATGTCTGACGATTGAACAAATAATTTTATGTTTATTAGGAAACTTTGACTTATAAATGTGAATAAATGAGGTGAAAAACACTAACCTTGATAAAAAGGCACCATACCTAAAAATGTCTTACTCTATTTCCCTTTCTCTTTCTGTCTCTCTTTCTCTTTCTCATGCTCTCAAAAGAATCATGCAACAATGAAACACAACAAAGCATACATTTCCGAAGTCCAACAAATTGACAACAACATAACAAAAACAATAAAAATAATGATTAAATTTGACCACTTTCAAAACAAAAACAATAACTTAAATATAATACAAATCCCTTGCTTTGAATTCTGTCTGTATACCACTTTTTTTTTTTTAATAAAACTGCTTCCTTTTTTGTTTCTCAATTTGGCACCAAGCCCTATAACCTAAACCTCGTTGTTTCTATCTTTCATCCCATCCATTCCCCCCTCGCTCTCTTTGTTTATCTGCCACTCTCTATAAACTCACTCCATTTCTGTGCTGGATCAGTGAAAGCTGGGTCTCAAACAGCTGAGCCAAAGCGACACACAGACAGGGAGAGCTGTCGGGTGGAGGGCGGGGAGAGGGACAGAAGGCGTGCGGGAGTCGCGGTCGCATGGTCGAGTGCTGGACTTTGGCACTGGCCGTCCATCTGTCACTTTCTTCCACCCTCTCTGTGGCACTGACGGGTCGTGGCGACGGCAGCCAGTGACGGATGACTAATCTTCTGCTGGTGATGAATGAGACACCTCCCTCGGAATGGCAAAAAAACAAAAACAAAAAAACAAACAAAAAAACGTTGCATGTGTGAAGGGTCCAGCTGTGAATGGGATGGGATTTCTTATGTAATGCCAGTACCAAGCAAATACATTGACCACTTTCATGCATGCTGATTCACAAGGTAGGACGAGCACTCACAGGTTTAGCAGATATGAGACTGTCAGGGTTCGTTTTGACGGAAACACGTGACGAGCAGGTGGAATGGAGAAAAGGACACTTTCGTTATGAGAGGCGACGATGGTGATGCGCTGCTCATTTCGTTTGACTGTCTGCCTCCAGTCAATCCGTCTTTGACTCAGTGCGCTGAGCGTCTCAGACGTGTCTTGTATTCAGCTCATAATGCGCAGGCGTGATCCTATCAGAGCCCCGCAGAAAAAAAAAGAAGAAAAAAAGCTGCAACCATCCAGAACTAGACGTCGTGTGTGTTGTTCCTCGTGTGGCGCTCAAATGAAAGCTGAAACATCCATTTTGCTCGTCGACTTAAGAGACTGTGTGAGGGGAATGAAGATTTCCTTTCTCGGCAAACCTTTTGGGCAACACAGTCCAACCTGTGGATAGTACACAGAGCGCGTCTGTCCAGTCCCCGCGATCTGGGACGCTCTGCTTTCCCTAACGCTTGCTAAGCGCGTCCTTTCTTTTTCCACCGTTGGCGGCTCGGGGTGGGATCTGCGGTTCGAGCTGAGCCTTGTGCAGGTATTCAGTTTATGAATGGCACTAACATGGAGGAAATACCGTTTCAGAAAGTCAAAACCAGGCGGAAGAGAAGTCACTGTCCACCGGGTGTCCCCCTGACCACCATCGCCTGCGAGGATGAGTTCGACTGCAAGGAGCTGGAGTCTCTCTTCCAGAACTACAACCTGAAACTGGAGCAGACGTCCACGCTCAAAGCACTGGCTGTCCTCATCTTCACGTCCGCGACGCTGGCTTTAGTGGAGCTGCTGTCCGGTTCGAGCCTCACCATCTCCAAAGTGTCCCATCCGGTCCACTGTGTCATCTTCCTCTCCCTCTTCATTGTAACTAACGTCAAGTACCTGCAAGTGACTCAGCTCCAGCAGATCGTTAACCTGACACTTCTCTTCAGCTTCACGTTTTCCTTCCTCTGCTGCCCCTTCTCCCTGGGCGCCATGGGACTGGAGCCCCCGACGTCCCCGGAGCAGGGCGTGTGGCAGCTCATCCTGGTCACCTTCGTCGCCTACGCGCTCCTGCCGGTGAGGACGCTCCTGGCCGTCGTGTTTGGAGTAATGGTCTCCATCTCCCATCTGATTGTGACTGCCACTTCTGTCACGGTGAAAACTCAAAAACTGTGGAGAACGGTGAGGATACGTTCACTCACATTTTGATGTGTGTGTACGTTTGTTTATTTATTTTTTTATTGTTATTGTTATGATTGTTTGAAGTATGCTGTCACTATACTTCATACCAACAGTTATACCGGGCGCAGGCACAGTTTGGATGTCAGTTCAGCACCGAGGACAGCTCCCTCTCGGGAGGCCTGATAGGCTTTGTTTAAATCTGACCCAAAACAGGCCACAAATAAAACATTACCTGTAAGCAGTCCAACTCAACACATAATTTATTGTCAGAACATCTGATTATCAAACAGACATACACATTGTGATAAAAAAAAACCACACAATTAATTAAGAAATAATATGCATATCATAATCCCATGTATTCCTGCAAAAGATGAATACCAGTCTATACAAAATAAATTATATATAAATAGTTATTGGTTTATCATAATAACCAATAATAATATATATCTTTTTACTTTAAAGTACATGACTGCCCATGGAGTTGAAATATTCTTCTTCTCAGGCTTATTCCTGGATTGATCTTAGTTTAACTTGTCATAGTGACATGGTTTAGATATCTTACAGTATTTGCATAAAGTTTTGAGAAGTTATACATTTTATCTTGCAGAATAAATCACTGACATAGTCCTTTTATGTCAAGAGATGAAAAAATATTTTCTTTGCATCAGTGTATGTTGAAAGTACTGCAAATCATTCCCCAAAGTAAGCAATAAGGGTAATCCATTGACTTCCTGTGTAATTTATGTCATTGTTCTTGTTCTTGTATTGTTCTTGACACTTCAAAACATCCTGTCAGAAATGAAAGTAATACTGTAGGCTCTGACCCCTGTGATACCTTCAAGGTATAACCTCATCCCAAATAACCACCTGAATCAATTATGTCTTGTCAAAGGGAATAAGTGCTGTGAACCTGAAGGTAATTCCTTGAAAGAGGGTGAACACTGATGTAGTAGATTTAGCTTAAAAAACACAAATGAATTATACCAGTCTAAGAGGTTAATTTGATAAGAACATTTTTTTTTTATTTCGTCACAAAAACAAAACCCAAGCTTTTGTTTTTGGAGTCCAAAAAAAAATTCAATTCAAACACTTGACCCAAAACCCTCTAAAATAGAGAAATAAATGTGATAGGTTAAAATAAGAAGTGGCATTTTGTAAGTATATTCATTCTATTTCAATAAAAATGAAAACGTTTTCTAATACAACGTTTGATAGAGCTTTGAGATTGTCAAACACTTTTCCAAGTTTTAAGTCCAGGCCAGAAAACAGAGGAGACTGGGGCTTGGTGGTTGTAGTGGAATCTGCCCATGAATACAATAAGTTCTGCTCAGGTATATGAGGAATTAAATAATCTTGAAGCTCAAATCTATGGGTTCTTGCTTTGGTTGAATATAATGCATTGGCTTTTATTGATTTTTTTTATACATGCATCATCTACTGATTGACTTTTCACACTTTTTCCCCATTTACACATATGACTAAGTGAAAGGAAACAAAAGCCAACAAGTGTGCTTTCTGTTACAACTGAACCAGCATGGAAACCACTGTCCCTTTGGTTTCTGTTCCAAAGGGACTTGGATTTTAATTTAGAACTAAGTGACACCCTTCCAAAACCAGAAGTAGGCCAACGTAGAGAGCCACAGACATGAACCACTTGAACCACATGTATTAGTTGTAGAAAATAGGACAAAGTCATCTCAGTTATACCCTGTGGATCTCGGTATTTCTGTTTACATTCACATCTGACTGTCATTTGGTGCCTTGGAGGAAAATCCATCACACCAGTTACAACCTTTCAGACATATTGGAACATTTAAGCCTTCATATCACTTATGATATGAGTATTTTACTGTTCTTACAGCAGCTAAGAACTGAGATTCAGTCAGCTCTTCACATCATCTGCCATGAGGGCATACTTGAAGAAGAAATTGTTTTTTTCTGTATGGTACCTAAGAGATACCTGTGTAGCGCAGTGAAGGACAGTGATAGCAAAGCATCCACAGATAGCTAATCCATTAAGCTCAGAGATGAGCTGTGTAGCATGACCCTGCACGTCTCAGGTTTGGACCAACCACCCACTACAGGTCTCAGTTATTCAGCCTATGCTTCTTTCTTTCAGCAGACACTTTGTGTCTTATTACTGAAATTTGTATGAAATTTAACTAGTTCCCTTTTATTCAACTTTAGGTCTCCATGTCAAACTTAGATCAATGTAACAAATATACAAATTAACATATTGTTTTATATTTTAAAACAGGAAAGACTTGACAAATCAAGTCTTTGTCCTTGACTTTATTACAATTTCAAAGTGCAAGACTTTTCATAACCTTAATTTCAAAATATTAAGGTTATGAAAATATTCATAGGAACAAATCGATTTTTCTAACTTTGACTAATTGAGCTTTGTTAATGTTTCTTTTTACGTTGTCAATGATCACAATGTTGTTGCTGATATATTCTACCTCTGCAAAGCACAACAAATGACATAATTCAGATTAAGTCAACCTAGTATGTCACAGTTTATTGCTTTTTCATTTATTAAGATGAGGGGAGAAGTCAGTAGCTAACTGCTGCAAGAATGTCACTTGTAACCAAATTAACACAACAAATAGGAAGATCACAACAGGGAAGAAAAAATAACACATGCATAAATTATTTTATTTATTTCCCTGGGCACCTAATTACTGTCAACAGTGAAAGTGTTCTGTGCACATTTTGGAGGTCTGTATTTTGTTCATAAAGTCAGCTTCAGCTAGCCCTAGTCAGGTAACAGAAGTTGTGTCCTGTACAAGGTTAAAAGGAGTCACACAGCTGCAGCCTCTGTGGTGATGGATGATCAGAGCAAGGGGTCACCAGTGATTAAATTCCACAACTACATAAAATGAAGAAATAGGCTACATCTATTTTTGACCTTTTGGTAGCATGCAATCTTCTTCTGTTGTATTTAAATTTGAAAATAAAAGCAGTGATACATATTTCAAAAGAAGAAATAATCAGCAAAAAACTATTAATTGTTTGCAGGGGCGCCACTAGGACTCTTGGGCCCCATGATAAAAAATTTAATTGCCCCCACCCAACCCTCCTACCCCCATCCTGCTGTTACAGTTTTTTGAGTCTATCTGACTCATCAAAAGCATCACAATTTTAAAGTCTTGCAACTGCCTTGCTTTCTGTGGTTCAATACTGATACTAGACAGTATTTACTGCTTATTAATCTAATATCCAACCGTTCGCATATATGATGCAAGTAGGTTGCTTAAATTCTTTCTATTTGTTTTAGCTTACTGAAATGTCTCTCCCCACCAGCAACAGTGATAGCAATGTGCAAAATATACATGAAGCAATCCAGGCTTCTAAAAAAAAGAAATATAGCTGCATTTTATTCAAGCTGCAGAATAATAAAATATATGTTTTCTCCATATTTGTTAAAACTGTCACCATGTTGTGCCAGTTTGATGTGAGACACATAATCTGTGAAAACAATCAATCTCCTCTACCTTTTTTAAAAATTATTATTTCTATGACCAAAAGAGAAAAAAAAATTTGTGGAGGGCCCTCTGTCGGTCAGGGGCCCTTGGAATTGTCATAACTTTCCCCCTATATGGCGCCAGTGGTTGTTTGTACCACGCTTGTTTACAAGTGTTGGCTGCACATTCAACTGGCACTCAATGTGTCAGGGTTTTAAAGTGTGAGTATGAGTTACAACATTTAATGTCGCTTTGAGATTAATACCATCTATGTTAGCATAAACAGAGCAAGCGGATATTTATTTAATCTGTTTTCATTTTGCCCTACTCAATTTCAGCAATTATTTACCCCCCCCCCCAAAAAAAAAAAAAAAAAAAAAAAAAAAATATATATATATATATATATATATATATATATATATATATATTTTTTTTTTTTTTATTTTCACAGCTGGTTGCAAACACGGTGCTGTTCACTAGTGTCAACCTGTCAGGGCTGTTTGTTCGCATCCTGACTGAGCGAGCCCAGAGAAAAGCCTTCCTTCAGGCCCGCAACTGCATTGAAGAACGGCTCCGAATGGAAGACGAGAACGAGAAACAGGTAAATGCATCTGTGCTGTGAGTCAAGCCTGGGCTCAAATCAAGATGTACATCATATATTCCTGTGATTTCTATCTAGAGCTTATTCCAGAGAACACATTTATTCATAGTAATAATGTTTCTGCATTGCACTATATACATGAAAAGTGCTTCATATTCTCCCTCCACCTCCACCCCTTTGCCTCCCCCCCCCTTTTTTTTAACAAATGCATGCACTCAGGAGCGCCTGCTAATGAGTCTGTTGCCCAGGAACGTAGCTATGGAGATGAAAGAGGATTTCCTGAAGCCCCCTGAAAGGATCTTTCACAAAATCTACATCCAGCGTCATGACAATGTCAGGTAGGACCTGATCATGCAGCATCGCTGTTGAACAGCACAGCTGTGCACCAACTAATTCACCACAAGCTGAATTAGCTGTGGACGCTAACAGAAATATTCTTGCGTGCTATTATTTCATCTTATATCTTAGAGTGCCATTAACTATACATTAACTGGCATCGTTAATACTCATCCTGTGAATTTGATTAGATTGATCAGAATATCCACCTCATAAAACTTTACCGCTGTACATTTTGGGGGGGCAATCAAGCTTTCTATGTAAAATCAACAACACAGTGGAACATTCTACCAGAAGATGTGAGAAGATTTCGCTCTTTTAGATCCTTTCACAAGTTTGTTAGATATTACTCAGAGTCACTGTCATTGAACAGAATGTTTTAAAACTAAAGTGTGGTGTTGTGGGTTTAGAGTTGTGTAGAAAACATGCATGCGGTATGCTACGATGTTGCTGAATTGTGTCTACTTGGTTTATTTTACTGATTATTCAGTCTTAATTCTTAACTGTTCTTAATCTTTTTCTTATCATGATGTGTCAGGGCATTCTGGGTGGAAATTCCTGTTAAGCTGTAACCTGTACATCACTTGGTAGGATATCTACTTAAAATGTGCATTCTCCTTTTTTAGTACACACATTCTTAATGGTGATTTTTGAAACTATAAATTTGCCTAGATTTTGCTGAAGAAATAAAAGTTTCTTTTGCAAGGCTTCCACTTTCAAAAGCCTCTAAAATTATAGCACAGTCTGCAAAATGATCTGATCAGTCATGTGACGATGAGAGATGAGAGTCCATTGCAATTATTATTGTTGTTATTTTTCTGCGGCTGCCTGGATAGAAACAGCATTTTAATGCATCACAAAACCATGATGTGATTCTCCAGAAACATTAACGTTGCGACATAATGGGTTCTAACTAGCACACACTATTATCTTGGAGTGATTCAACAGTTTTTTTGTTTAGTGATTTCAAAGTTGCAAATGATCGACTCCACTTGATTTATTTGTTCAATCTTTTGCCTCTAAATTAATTTCTCAGACCAAATAAAATCAAATAATCTCAAAATGTGCATCCAGTGCAGGACTTTGTTACAATCATCTACTTTAGTTTTCTTATGAGGTTCTGCTGTTCTGTCAATTGTGTTGGACCTTTAACTTTTTGTCAGATGAAGAGCTAAAAGTAAATTTCATGCAGGAAGATACACTTTCTCTATCCTCCTTCCACTTTTTCGCTCTGCTCCTCTGACTTCATTGTCAAATCTGCCCTTTCAGCTCCAGCATTTCATTGTTTTGTCTTGTCTTATCTTCAGCTCTTCCTCCTTCCTTTCTTCTGTGCTCTCAGAGTAGCAGCAGGGAGGCTTGAGGAGGAGAATTTGCTTAGCCCTGGGATTAAGTTGCTACAGGGGATTAAATGCAATGGAGACTAGATTCTTGTTGCATAACTCTCTTGGTATGTGTACGTGTGCTCATGGGTGCTCACACTGGTTAAATACAGAAAGACTTTGTTGGAGAACAGCTGATTGCTTTTTGCCTGGAACTCCATTGAAGCCAGCTTTTAGGGGTGACATACAAAGGGGAGGACTTGATTTGGGGTGGTCTTTTATTTCTAACTAGATTCTATGTTTCTTCCTTTTGTGACAAGACTATTTGAGAGCTTTCTGTACATGAATATAAGTGGTAAAATATGTTTCCATTTATATATATAAAAAAGTAAAACATGACACATCTTATCAATTGAAAAAACAAAACAAAACAAACAAACAAACAAAAAACTAGTAGTTGCCATCCAAAATAGTGTAGCCAATTATGCTTTTTGTCTGTCACATCTAACAAATCAATTTACTCTAATGAAATGACAAGACAAACTAGTTCTAGCCTGTTCTTGTAAAGACATTTGTTCAGTTAGCTTTACTTATAATCATCTAAATTAAAAGGTTCTCATCACTTTTTGTCTTACTGTAACTTTCACATCAAATCTACCATTCATCCTGCCCATTTTACAAAAGTAATACACCCAAATATAGCCTTGATACAGATTAATACATGACCACATTCATATCAAGTTTTGAGTGACTAAGATGCATAAGCCCCCAGGCCCCCCCAAAAAACAATAACATAGCATTGCATTCACTTCATTGTTTTATATAAAATAGTTCTTGAAAATAAATTTGCAAAAAAAAAAAACAGTTTACTGCACTGAGTGGGTTTACTTTGAAATGAAATCAAACCAATTAAAAATAAACTATCAGAGTCACTGACTGGCAGTTCGTTAATCATACAAGCCCACTCAGAAAAAAAAAGAGAGCATGTTATATAGTCAAATTTTGTTGCAAACATATTGCGCTTTTATTAACTTGCCGTCAGCACATCCTCTGCCCACACTGTATCTCCAGAGGGGCCCATCCAGCACTAACCCCGAAGCCGGCTCCATGCTCGTATCTTTGACTGTGTGATTAAATTGACATCACATCTGCCAGAGCAGCTACAGTGATGCCTCCTGGAGCGGGAAAGAAGATATTTGCATAATTGGGCAAATAACTCTTCAAATAAGTGCCACTGGAGAGGAAATGATGAATGAATTTGAGTGTGTGTCACTGTGTGTGTTTGGTCGTGGTGGCGGCACAGTTTGTCAGACGATATCAGGTGTAACATTCTAATCACCACAGGATTAATGCACAGGATGATCTTTGCAATTTGTGGTTGATTAAGGTCCAGTTTGGCACCGTGTAGCAGTAAATCATTCAACTCATAACAATGCATATAGATGAACTTTTGACAGTTAAATCTTGAACTATTTTGGCTCCATATACAATTTTAGAATCCCTACTATTCGTTCATGTAATCTGATTCTTGTTCTTATTATGTGCCTTACATTTTCTATAGCAAAGAAACTTAGAATGCAAGCGGAGCAGCCAAGTAAACACATTGCAGTTCTATGCTGGAAGCTGTACTGAATGAACTCTTGCATTGTCTTACAGGAGTAACTATGAACCTCCTGGGAAAAGTCATCACCTTGTCTGTAGCAGGAGTTTCTTTAGAATTCCAATTGGCACTCCAATGCTACAGTACCACAACATGCAAGTCACATATACAGTGTCTCATTTTATTCACCTCTCTTAAAATATCATAATACTGTGATATCATTTTCTACAAATGATGTGACTTTTGTCTTGTATAGTTTAACTGAAACTATACAAGTTTAGTTTCAGTTAAACTAAAGTGTTTAACTTCTAACATTTGTTAGAAGGAAAAATGTGAGCCAACTTTTACAGCAGTATAGTTTTTTTCAAAGCACACTGTGACTCAGTTCCAACATCCAGTGTTCTTTGGTAGGAGTCTGTCAGCTCTGACATCTCAACTCAGTGATTTGCTCCATCTATCTTGCAAAAGTTGTCTAGATACACTAGACTCAGAGGATGCCTCATGTCCAAAGCCCTCTTCAAATGGCTTCCAGGGATTATCTGTCAAATTTAGTTCAGACAAGGCTATTCCAATATGTTATTTTTCCTCTCAAGTCATTCTTTTGTTGCTTTTACTGTATTTTTTGACTGAACTCACTTTGATCCCGTAGAATGAATTTCAACTCCATGTTCATTTTTCTATCAGACACTTGGAGGATCGAGTTTAAATAGACTAGTGTTTGGAAATGTTCATGGTGCCATCCACCTTGCCAAAAATCAAAGTTCCACCTGAGAAAAGTAATACCAGAACATCATGCCACCACCATGTCTTATTATGACTATGGTTTTCTTTTGGTGATGTGCACTGTTAATGAGCTAAACGGACAATTACAATTTTCAGATCAAACATTTAATTTTGGTGTCAATAGAGCTATTTCTGACAGCTGTTTTTAATACAGTTGCTTGGTCATTGTTGAATTATTTTTCATATAGTGTCAACAACTGATTGAGTCTAACCATAATTTTAGTGAGGTCTCTTTAGTCTTAATTTTTTATTTTTTTTGGAGTCACTTAGAACTGTCAGAATCTCTTCACAAGTGTGATAGATTTTTGCATCTATCACTCTTGTGCATTTTTGCACATTTTCTTATTTCATATTATCTGTGAACTGATTAACAATTCTTTGGGAAAATTTGACTAAAATGTATGCACTCATTTTATAACTAACATTGACACCTTAGTTGCAGCTAATTAATCAGTTAGCCACTAACAGTTTAGTCTTTTTTATGCTACTGTTGTGTCAAAAAATATTATGCAATGAAAAACAAATTATTATTCATTTATTTTAAAGGCTGTAATTTTTTACCTTGTAACCTTCTGGCTTATGAGCAATTATATTGAACATAACATAACATGATTTTTCTTTCAACAATCTTACTTGGGAAAAGATAAAACTCTTTGGGGAAGAAAATCCTTTGGGGTTTTAGTTTAAATTTCTCACTCAGGGGTCTGATAAGACTGAAAATTTAGTCTTATTCTGGATGAGCAGGAAAGTGCATTCAAAAAGCATTCAAAAAGTGCATAATCTGTGCAAGACATTTGTTTTAATGAACAATGTGACAAATTTACAAAAGAACTATTTTCTGGGTGGAATATATAAGTTCTGACATTTCAGGGCAGCTTCTGGTAACAGCAGTATGTCTTATAATATTTAAGCAACATTAAAATGGATTACTGTTGCAGATGTTGAACAGAGAAATCTATTTTTCACTGCATTTTATTTTTACCACTAAAAAATGGTTAGTCTTAATCCAGATTAGACTTGAGCTTTGGTATGGTAAATATATACTGTACTTTAGTTGGGGCTGCAACTAAAGTGCCATTGCACAGTAGGTAGCACTGTTGCCTTGCAGCAAGAAGGTCCTATGGTCTTTCTCCATGGAGTTTGCATGTTCTCCCTGTGCATGCATGGGTTCTCTCTGGGTACTCTGGCTTCCTCCCACAGTCCAAAACCATGACTGTCAGGTTAATTTTTCTCTCTAAATTCTCCCTAGGTGATTGTGTGTGTGTGCCTGGTTGTTTGTCCTGTCTGTCTCTGTGTCCAGGGTGTACCCTGCCTCTCGCCTGAAACATTCGCTGGAGATACGTACTAGCACCGCTCCCAAACCTACTAGGGTCAAGGGTGTAAGAAAATGAATGGATGGATGTATTTTAGTTCTGTAAACACTTAATGCACATACTTAATATAGAGCTTCTAAAATAAAATAAAAACACACTACAAGAAGATTTTGTGATAATCCTGACTTTATTTTATGCGTTGGTTAGCCTCTGTTTGGAGAGAGAAAGAAACTCAACATTAGACGCATAGGAAGTTGGATTATTCCATCTCTTTCTGAGTCAATGACTATATAACTCAAAGCATACCACACATCATTTATTACTTTACTTGATAATTGACTATATCTCAAATAGCTTCCTACTAATTTCAAAGTTGCTTGGACTTCGTTCAGAATTACGAATCTAAGAAGGATCTCATCAAACGGATTGTTTCTTTCTGTGAGAAGACATTTGTTTGAATTGCCTCAAGTTCTTGGCCTGTACGTTATACCTTTCCTCTTTTATTTAAAAGTGTGCTTCCTGCTTTGATTCCTGTCTGGTATCTATTAGTGTTTATGTTGCAACTGTAATCACTGACCCTTGGCTTTTTTTTCTAGCAGCAGGGATCTACTGTTACTTTGACTACTTCACATAAATCTCACCAAGAAACAACAGCAACAAAAAATACATAAATATTTTTATGTATTTTGTTTTCATTAGTCATGAAAAGATTTTCCCTTTTGCAGATTTCTTCTTTGATTGTGTTTTGTTCTTAAATGTTTCAGATTATCAAAAAAAATCTATCAGACACAAATAACCTGAAATAATGGAAAGAAGCCATTTTAAACTTAGGATTTAATTAAATCACAAAAAAGGTTTTCCCAAAAACTTGAATTGAGGTAAAATATAATTACTCTCTTTGTGAAATTATTATTAACTTTAATTAACCCTCTCCAGGCAGGTGTTGCAGATTTGCAACAACTTAGCCTGTCTTTTCAAGTAATTTGAGCCTGAGAGGGTTAACCATGCAGTTTTTTTGTTCCACTACTTGTAACCAGCCTTGATTATTTTCAGACCTGTGGAATCCATGAATCACTAAAGTACAACCTATTTGGACTGAAAATACAAAGTTGTCAAAGAGAGGCCATGATGAAAAAGAAAGCAGAGATGAACTGAAAAACAAAGTCAATGACTTATATCAATTAGGAAAGGATTGCAAAATAATTTCTAAGCCTTTGGGACTTTGCCAAACCACAGCGAGAGCCATTATCCACAAATGGAGAAAAATATTGAATATACATATTCAATATGTAAAGCTTCCTGGAAGCTTTACTTCTTGGTAAAGCTTCCAAGAAGTGGGTGCCTCATAAAAATTACACCAAGATTGCATCAACAACTAACTCAGGTAACGAAAAATAAAATAAAATAAAATAAATAGAATTGAGAACATCATAACTTACTTGCCTCAGTTGTTGCTTTTCTTTATTTGAAAGTAAGAAAAAGACTGGAGAAAAAACTGCATTGTGTGAACACTTCCCCGGCCTGCCAGTCCAGAGGAACTGCCTCCAATGTCCATGAAATATTGCAGTGGTGTTAACACAACTCTACAACATCAACACCATAACCTCATTGCAGAATTGCAATGACGTTGGCCCAAAGTGTTTACAGAAATATGGTATTTAATACGCTACATTTTTAACAGCCACAGATGGTTGTTGGATAAACTATTTAACACACACTGAATCCACTGCCCCTCATTATGGTGACATCTGTGAGACAACAAAGTGACATTTAGCAGCTCTCTCTCAGAGATCCAGCACTCTGTCATGCTGCGAAATCTCAAGCCCACATGAAGGTAACAGTCAGCAATCAGTACAAGAGCTGCAGACGTGTAAGTTGTTTGGGACAGTTTTATGACTAATCCCCTTCACACCACCAACTAGCACACAGTACTCAGGCCCAATCCTTTAGAAACTTTCTCCTTTGCCTTGTTACAAAACAAGAGGAATAAATGAGGACAGCACAGTTTTTGGGTCAAGGAACAAATTGGATGTCTTAACCGTTCCAGAATTTTCAGCTTGTGATTTTGCTCAGACGTAAAGATGATTTGATTTCGAGAGCGGCTTGGGTTTTACTTTTTATGTGGTGCTCTGACATTTATTTCAATGAAACTTGTAATTTAAGAGGATACAATGGAAAATGTGTCCTCCAGCATATTGTAGCGGACAGTTTTAGAGCATCATTTAACATCTGAAGGGAGGTGGATTTGTTTTCTGACATACTATACCATTATTAATTAAATGGATTTGAATGAACTTTAAAAAAAGACCGTAATGATACATTCAGCTTAAAAAGGAGACAATGGATAATACTTGGTTAAGTAGAAGAAGATGGAAGATTTAAGTGTACTTTTAAGAAAACTAAGAATCATAATTTTATGAATAGCAAAAGACTGTTACAAATTGTTTGAGGAAAAATACTGGGATTAATCAATAATAATTCAGTCAAAGGCCCAACATCATTTATAACCCTGAAAATTTTGGATTTAAAAATGCTTTCATAAAGCCAAAAATATTTGTATCTAGTTAATAAAACAAAAAATATATGAAACAGACATGCTCTCATCAATGTTAAATGACAAAAGGAGAAATGTTTGATTGCAGTACAGCAATTGAAAATTTTTTCTATTTCCTGTTTATCTTTTCTGACTAGTTCCAGGTGTTGAGTTATAAAGTCAAAACATGCCATCGCCATACCATCAGCATAGTTTTTAAAGTTTTAGGACATCATTCCTTGGTTGAAACGCTGCATCATCCACAACAGCTGAAGGAAGATGTTTAGCTCTAAAACAGGCAGCGTGTTTATTATAGAACTTGTCCTGTCTGACTTTTCACTGACAGGATTGTTAAAGAAAAAATATGAAATGAAAAAACTGTTTTTTTCCCATCTAACTTTTTCATTTGGTGTGCTGTTCAGTGGGCTGTGTGTAGATGATCCAGAAGGATCTATTTTCTGCCAGCAAGAGAAACCCGTGCAGCGGAATGGTTGATTTGTCCTCTGTAAGAGCTTGCTTGAAGGTGGCAATAAATAATGAACAAATCTTGGAACTTTTATTATGGAGGCATGCTGTAGAGAGAACATCCTGCATGTTGTAGGTCAGGTCACCATGACTTCAATGCTTTGACATTGGGTATAAAAGCTCAAATTATGTAACATTAACTCCCAAAAAATTCAATTTGCACAATTTTTTGAATTATACTGTCAGTGGAACAAAAGATCACTTTGTGCTACATTTGTCATTTGATTGTGGACTTTGATTCTTCTTTTTCACATAGCCTTTTCCTAAGTCAGCCTCAGTCTTATATGCAGCCTGCTAAGATTGAAAATAAAGTTCCGTTGAAAACAGCGACAGCCCCCTTACTGTTGCACGGTGTCTTAGAATGGCTATGCTGCAGCTCCTAACAGCCCATGTCTCAGATCCCCATGAGATGCTCCTGCTGCTTTTTTTAATTTGCTATGCTTGACTGCATGTGCTGCCTGTCAGTTGGAGAATGAAACTGATTCTGTCTTCTTTCTTTTCATTCTTTTCCATTTCGTCGAAGGTTATACGTGTGTGTGGATGTTGGTGTCTTATTTTCTGATCCACATGCATATTTCAAAATTGTGTTATTTCTGTCAATAACAGCGATTGGTTTATTTAAGACTGTATGATCCTGTTATAAATAATCAATATTGACTTCATTTGTCCCTCTCTTCCTCTGTTGCAGCATTCTTTTTGCAGACATAGTTGGTTTCACCAGCCTGGCCTCTCAGTGCACAGCTCAGGAACTGGTTAAGCTGCTAAATGAGCTGTTTGGAAAGTTTGATGAGCTTGCCACGGTGAGTCTGTCTCCCTTCCTTGAAGCCATATTCCCTCAATTATAGTCACTGTTGGCATTCAAAGCAACACTCCTTGTGCAAAGAGGGCTTTGTCCAAATTCTGACACAGCAATGACTGGATGTGTGTGTGTGTGTGTGTGTGTGTGTGTGTGTGTGTGTGTGTGTGTGTGTGTGTGTGTGTGCGTGTGTGTGTGCATAAATGTGAGCTTGTGGATCTCTTTGGCCACAGGCTATTGGCACGCTCCTGTAGCTTAGCATGATGTCACAGTGAATATTGGAAGCCCATATGATGCCTAATATGATTATCCAGTGCTTCATTTGAGGAAGAGTTGACAGACCTCTTTAATCTCAGCCAGATTTACCCGTGGGTAAAGCTCGCCTCCTCTCTTGTTGTGTGAATGAACTGAATAGAGCGGATAGCAGGGGAGATTGAGTTATACTCATCTCTAGTTGCTCTTGTTATGAACGAGGAAAAGATTTTAGCAATCCATCTGTTAATATTTTGCTTTGTGGGTTATGGGTAAGGGTTGACAACCTATCTGACCATTTCATTTTTAAAACAAAAAAATTATGCTGCTCATATTAATTTGTTTTCCACTGTAGCCCATTTAATAGAATAGCACAGAGACATTCATAATTAGAATTTTTGGTTTTTGAGATGTGGATTTGGCTGAGATAGCCTCCATGTGATTTCATAACCTGCAGTTCACATGGCCTTGTCAAATCCATTAATCTGCAGGATTGCAGCAAACCTTTTTTTTTTTTTTTTTGCTTTTACAGAAGGGTTTTCTTTGGCCCTGTTGGGAGCTTCTATTTTTAACTTGCTTGTTCATAGGTACAAATTTAGGACAAGTTAAAGAAAGACAGGAGTTTGATGGTCAGTTATTACTGTCATTATTTTTGTAATACATTGTGAATAAGTTGTTTCAGGGTTGTAGCTATTTGCTGACTCTTTGGGGTCCTTAAAGACAATTTGATTTACCTCTATTTTGGATTCTTCCTGCTGCAGTTTTTTAGCTTTAGAGTAATTTTTTATGCTTTCATTTTTAAAACTAAAACAAGGCAGTTGCATCTTTAGATTTAGATTTTTAAGCTGTTTTGATACGACTAGTTGCACAGTTGAATAGCTGGCTGTATCCAGGACTTGGCAGCTAGCTTATAGCGTTATAGTGCCCTGAAAGGCTTGTCCCCAGCTATTAAACTTGCCCTGACCCAAAGCCACAGTCATTCTTATCCACTTTGGCAGGAAGTGGCAATGCCAGTGACTCATAGCCGTGGTCACTTTGGGCATGCAAACTCTTTTTCGTCCCATACGAAGAGCGGGCGATGCCACATGGCCACTGGGCATCATCTCATGGTACTATTCCAGCACCATCCCCACACCACCTGTCCACTCTTTGGACTTGTCAAGCTGCATGGGAAGCTGGCCAGGAACACAGTGTTCTCCTGTAGTGCTGGTGATGTAGCAGACCAAGTCTGCTCTTCTCCTCTCTCTCTAAATGTTTTAACATGAATGAATCTAAGCTAGGCATTATCTGAATGCTTGCCCTGAGTCCAACCTCAGCATCACTCCCCCTATAAACAACGATGGTCAGTAAATGTCTTACTTCCCTTTTCCCAAAATTGACATAATCTCCACATCATAGCTTGATAAATATATATATATATATATATATATATATATATATATATATATATATATATATATATATATATATATATATATATATATATATATATATTTGATTCAGAAAGACTTAACACCTTTTTTTACCTTCCTGACACAGGGAGAAAATACAAACATTGCTGTCTTAACAAATAATTCTATTTCCTTCCAAATTCACATCGCATGTCAGAAAAGTGACACACAAAGCTTCATTAGCTTGTATTTAGACACGTTTTCCTGCCACAAGAGTGTACAGGTTCATTACTGACACCTCTTCAGGCTCTGATGTTGTCTCTGCCAGCTCTTAACTAATTAGGACTGAATGCACCACGCGTAAATTTCTCCTTCAATCCAAGAAACATTTCCATGTTTCTCACTTGTTTTAACCCTCTCAGGCTCAAATTACTTGAAAAGACAGGCTAAGTTGTTTCAAATCTGCAACACCTGCCTGGAGAGGGTTAAGAAGCTTTTCAGTACCAAAGTGCTTGTGAGTTTCAAAGTGGGATTTGACTGCCCCTCTCTAAGAAGTAAATATACTTTGATCTAAATCTCTGTCGTGATCTCAAGTCTTTTACAGCCTCTAACAGTTAATCTTTTAGGATTGTCATGTATTTGCTGTCACCCATATTTCCATCCTCTCTGACTAGTTTAAATTAAAGAGAAGTACCCCCCGTCAGTTTTAGTTGTCTGTCCATCATTGCGTATTACAAATCTAATCTAACCAAATAATCTTCTCCCTTTATTACTGAGTTTCCAACATGGCTTGTGGTACTGAAATGCCTCTTGTAAATTCCTTTCTATTCTGGGTTTGGATTTTGCTGCTTTTACATCAAGGCCAAATTTATGGAGTACATAGAAAATAGTTTAAAAACAGATTCTCCCACCTGAGCTTTGCATCTCTACAGCTCCCTGAGAGTTATCATGGTCTTCATACATGCTTCTCTAATCATGTTTCTCCTCGCCTGACTCGTCACCTTATTTCGGTTTAGATTGGTTGTGTTGCACCTTATTTTAGGTTGAAAGACAGACTATTGCTCTGTGCTTGCACAACTGTTTTAAAACTTAATGCTTTAAACTCACAACGTTTCTCATGACCTCTCTTGTACGATGCTATTTAGTTTCCTTAACAGGCTCTCTGAAAGGCATTTTCTGTGTTAGTGACAAAGTTTAAGTGAGAAGGCGCTCATTGGTACAGATACAGTCCAGACTCTGTTGTGATATGCAACATTCTTGTTTATGTCTGGTTACCACATTTCTATAAAGAAAAGCTCATCTCAGTGTGGCAGTGCAGATGTTTGCACCAGAGCTCTTATACTGTTTTGTACTCTTGTTGCTACTCAACAAAACATGTTGTTACTTTGATCTCCTCACACTTGACTTTTTGTCCTCTTGCATAAATACTTTTGAAATCAATTAGGTACACTGATACAGTGTAGCAAGCAAGCCAACCTCAGAAACAGCTGTGTTTCTGTGTTTGAAACATATTTTTAAAGCATTATGCTTAAAAATGCATATGCATCTACAATACATTCTGTGTAAATAAATCTGACCTCAAAATTGCAGCCAGAAGAAGCAAGTGGTCTTATAGTACAGAATGTAGTTATCTTTCACTTGAAAGCTACAAAACCTAACTCCAGCTGTTTTAACAAGAATTACCACATCTACATTTTTCTTTGTTTTTGGGATACATTGAATTATACCATAATGTTACTTAATCACATACTTCACTGTGCAGTTGCTTTGTTAGAACTGATTCATGCAGAATGTTGGCCTTTTCAGACATTGCTTTATTTTCTGATGGAGAAGATCCTCAAGCTTGTTCACTCTTTTACAAGCTTGCAAAAGTAACTAACTCTAACTGTAAAACACACTGTAATAGATATGCTTTTCATCCCAAAGTATCATTTTCAGGCAAACAACAATATTTTAGAAAAGTACATTTATTTTCAGACTTGAATACAGAAAGTGAAACCTGACATGCACAGGTGGTTTGCAACAGGGTGACATTTTTCTATTAAATTGCTTTATTAAATGGTCTCATGTAATATTTGTGAAACTGAGTTTTGACTTTTTATTAACTGTAGGATCATGAAAATTAAGAATAACAATGCTTGAATTACATCACTCTGTGTTCAATGAATCCATGTAATATAAATGTTTCACATTGTCTGCCGAATTAATGAATATATTAAAAGTTCAATGATATTCTTATTATTAAGAGGAACATTATATGGAGGAGAATCACACAAGAGAAACACAGTTCATATGCACAACAGAACTCAATATTGAATCGAATGTGCTTCATTCATTCATATTTGGGTTCAGCTACAGAATGTTTTGAGACACTCCGGCCTTTTGTACATAGCAAGACAAGCAAAGCTGTGACTGCTGTAGTACCATAAAACTGCTGTAGTACCATAAAACAACAAAAAATAAACCTTTGTTGAATATTTTTGAAGTGATCATTTATGTAGAAATCCACTCTTTTAATCATATGTTGATGTGATTTTTTTATTTTATTTTAAAGGCATAAATGTAATTTTTCACACCAGTTATTTTTCATGGGACCACCCTTCTCTCTATAAACACTTTGAGCTGGTTGTGTTTCAAACAGTCTGTCCAGTGCGCTATGTAACATTAATAGCTCTGTACTAGATGAGCCTTGGTGTGTTCGTGCACACAGTTTACCACTGCTATTTCCCTGGCGGAGTTTCACAAAGCTTTTTATTCTTGTCCCTCTTTTCTCTCCTCTTGCAACACCTCCCTGCATCACAGCTTTCAGACTCCTCCGCTCCTTGTTTCTCAGCTTTTTGATTGACATGCAGCAGCCTACTTCCTTCAACTGTGTCTTTTAAGCCCTGTGGTTCTCTGCACTCTATTTGCTTTTCATGTTTCCATTTTTAGAATGGCTCAATGATGGATTTATCTACTGTCTCTCACTTTCTTCGCAAGTGAGAGATTTGTTTTAGTTCCCTCATATATGACTGTGAAAGCTCACAGAATATTTCCCAATAAGCATGCTGCACTTTAGATACTTCTGCAGGACCTTAAGTAAAATCTGGTTTTACTTCAAATATAAAAACTTTGAAAAAAACGCTTTCTCTCTTACTTTGACGAAACACTAGTGAAGTATGTATTATCATTTGGAAGAATTATTTGAAGTAAAACTATCAGAACAAAAAACATGATTTGGTAATGATTTTATTCATTAAAAACAACATAGAGGCAAGTATCTTTATATGAAAACATTGTAAGTCTGCTAAGATAATGGAGGAATTATACAGACAAAACTTCATATAGTTTCATTGCCATTAATATAAGGACAGGAAGTATTAACTGTCCACATGGTGACAGTTGCCTTCCAAAAAACAAAACCTGGACTTAAGCACAGCCAAATATTTCTGTCTTGTTTGTCTCATGAGCAGATGCAAGGATCATTCACCAATCCTGCTGTTTCCCCTCAGACGTCTGTGTACTTAAAACTGTAGTCTGAAGCAAAACCGAAAACAAATAAGCCAGTTTGGATCCTTGACAGCAGAGTAAGTAGGATAAATGCCTCGAAGAAGAAGCACCCTGACAATGGCTTGTGTTGCAATAACTGTAGCGTGAGGCACCCTGAACTAATATTGTTTGTCACACAAAGCAAATTTAGCCCAATATGGCCTGAACCAGCTTTTCCACAGACACACGAATGTAACATTCTCGGGTAGCATACCATTTAATTGATTTCCCAAATTAATTTTGTATAATGAGCTTACAATTAAAAAGAAATGCTTGACACCACTGAGAGTTAACCTTATTGTTCATTTCTGCCAAAAGAAGGAGTATTTTCCAACAAACAAAAATTATGAAACATTTTAGTTGAAGTTGCGTCTTTAAAATGATGCTCAAAATAGCAGGCGCACAAAGTAAAATTCACATAAAAAAAATACAAAAATAATTTATGTGTTTAAAAGAAATTATATGAAACAATAATAACAAAAAAGGAAAACATTATAAACATCCTTGAAGGGATTAATTAAGTCATGGTCAGGTTGGTGCTAACACAAAGGCAGTGGATTAGTGCCACTGAATTTTGGTCAAAATTCAGATTTTATTTCTATCTATGTGAAAATACGATTAAAAGAACCAGTCACTCTCAAGTGACAAAAGGATCATTTAACAGTTTCGATCAAAGGTTTTCCTCGACCTTCCTAAATAGGAAGCAGCCTGTGCCAGAATCTCATTTGATGTATGGAATACAAGCTTGGACTTTAGTTTTGAACACATCATACGATATGCGTACCTATTGGTCGAAAGGTTGTATATTTTACGAATAAACTGTTCAATTAAATATTTCCTTGGACATATAGACAAAGCTAACTGTATTCATACTCCTTGATTGTCATAAAGTTTCAGCCATAAAGGTCAATGTATCATTTGTATTTTATGTGATGGAACAACATAAAGCAGCCATTAATTGTGAAGTGGGAGGAAAGGATACATGCTTTGTGCATATATATGTTTATGCGGCTTATGGCAAACTGAAAACTACAACTCCTGCTACTCCTCCAGGCAAGCTAGATCTGTAGAGCACACAAGTAATAATCCTTCTTTCAAGAGATTCTCCCACCTGAACTCTACAGCAGCTACAGTTCCCATCAGCCTCTTGTAATTCAACCCATGACACAAGTTGTAATTTTGGTCATTGAGCATTATATGTTTCAGTCTATTTCTGTGTTTTGTATGTTTCACATTTACTAGTTTTAGTTTCTTCCTTCAGTGCTTCAGCTTACTCTCTTCCTCATGTGTGTTTCATCGCCTACATAGCATTCATCAAATTCTTCAGTAGTTCATAAATATTCCTTTGTTCACTTGCATCATTATCAGATGCCATGTTTCTCCAGGCTGCTGTTGGTTTTGTGCCATACTCTTTACATTTTCAACTGATAGATTAAACTCATTGACTGATTGTTTTATACTGCTCTAAACTTATCCACAATGTTATCCCCACCAAATGACACTCCATGGTCTTCATGATGCTGTTTGTTCATAAATCACAATTGTGTCTCTTAACATGAACAAAGTGAAAAAATTAAAGTAAATTATTAAGTAAATAATGATAACATATTAATACTAATTTATCATTTTAAATATAAAACATTTTTGTTAAAATTATTCAGATATAAAATCTTTAAAAATATACATTTATATTTTGTGAAAATCAGGATGAATTCGGTATTTGGTTTGAGAACATTTCAGGAAAATAAAACAACACTCAAAGCAGGTTAACAAAACATCTTACTGGGAACTGGACTGACTTACAATGAGTGAGAAAAGCTGTTGGATGAAAAAAGATCAGATGGATCAAAAAGAAAAGTAAAATAAAAGAACAAAGGTGGACCTGCTGTTAAGGTACAAAATCATACTTAACCAAGAGAAAGGAGCACATCTTTCTTTCAAAACAGAGACTGGTTCCTTGAAGCACAGATCCTCACTAAACATTATCAGAGGACAGAGCTGATGAAACACAGATGCAAGGTCTGTCCTGTCATAATTTCTCTGAAAAAAATGCTTTTGAAGGCATCAAAAACATATGTCTAATGATATGTTTAGACATATCTTACAGAACTTTTTTCCCCCTTTAATGCCTGGGATTAAATCAAGATGATTCTGTTTTCGGTAATTTGGGATTACCTTTATGAATTGGTACACTTGTTTCACTGTGCAAAATGACATTCAGCCAGTATATTTACAAGATATTTTGCTTTGTCCTGCATGTTGACAAGCATATTTTGCACTAAAACACACTTGACTTATAGATATGGAACCCATCTCCATCTTGAACAGCATAATGACAGGATATTATCGTTTGTTTTCTTTCATTCTTTTTTTTTTTTTTTTTTACTTTTTAAGGATAGCGTTTTAGCACCTTTGGTTTTATGCAATTGTGCCGAAGCACAAATGAGACTTATGGAGGCCCTCCATTTTCTTGTTATCCTGATATTTGGGTTATTTTGGAAATCCCCACTGATGTAAAAAGAGGTGGAGAAAACATTTGGACTGATTGAATTTCAGACAGTAAGAACAAAGACTGTCTTTTTACACTGTGTATGTATAGTTCTGGTTTTATTTCTACATAAAGTAAATAAAAAGAAAGTAAAATTATTCCCTTCCCTCATCCTTTAATCTTTTCCTATTGCTCAAATGATTTGCAATCTCAATCTGTTGTGAAATATATTTTTGTCCAGCGTCCCAATTCATTTGCAAAACAACTTTTTCTTCCAAACTGAATTATTATTGGCAAATTCATATGAAAAAAAATAAAAATAAATAGTGTCCACGAATATATTACCAACTTCTCAAAAATATACCACCATTTTCTATACGTCAGTCCAAGAAAACTGTGTTTTTTTGCTTCTTTTTTTAATGAATCATATCAGCTGTCCAAAAAGCCAATGCCATCCTTAGAAATGAAGCAGTTTTGGCACACTAAGAATTTGTTATTTGCCATATCTGTTAATACATCAAGGTTTCCTTCACATAGCTCACCCACTCGCTCCAACCCGCTACAGTGGAGTGAGAGAAGGAAGTGTTGATAGATTTTTCATTTGCTATAAAATAGCTGGTGAAAACCGGTGAAGAGCAATTTTTACTGGAGATGGAGGAAGATTATAAGAAAATGTATCTGTCTTCTGTTACAAATCCTTAATACTCTACATCCCTAACTTTCATTATTGCAAAACCAAAAAACTTTCTATGAATTATTAAATAATGTTAACATGAAACACAAGAAAGAAGCCGGTTTGAGTTAAAAAATGCAAGTAGCCAAATTGCTTAAAAAAAAGGAAATGCAATTATTTATTTGAAATAGCCGTGTATCTTGCTGTCATTAAACACTGCATAAATTTGCAGACCGATAGCAAGCATTTCTTTCAAGTTGTTGCAGAGGAAACCCTTACCTTCAGCACTATCAGCACAGCAGTCATCTGTGCTGCTGTATCAAAAGCAAAGCACAATGTGTTCCACTCTTCCCTTTGGGAACTTAGAGGAAATGAACTGCTATCCTCAGCTGGCTCATATTTTTCTTCATTATCATTTATTGAATGTTCTTCCTCCCTGCATTAATGCCTTGGTATTTGCCTTGTTTGTCCCTTTCTATTTTTATGTGTGCACAAGACATGGGCCAGTATGAGAGTCTATAACCTTGGATAACCTTAAATATTTATCGCTGATTCACAGCATCGCCACGAAAACAAAAATGTGCAACGCTACCAAATTTCTGTTATCTACAATAGGAAAAAAAAAAACAGTTAGTCCCAGTATTGCTATGGCAATAACAGCAATGTCTATTACTAGTTGATACATACATGCATTTGCCGGATTGAACAGCCTCAGTTGTTGTGTTCTTGGACAAGACACTTCTCCTGCATCACCTGCTGGTGGTCAGAGGCTCTGGTGGCACCGATTGTATGTCAGCCTTTCTGGTGGCTACGGTGTAGCTTGCTACCATCAGTGGTGTGAATGTGTGCATGAATGACTGAATGTAGTGGGGAGCGCTTTGAGGTCCTCCAGCCTAGATTAAGCGCTATATAAGTAAAGGCAATTTACCATTAAGCATAATTCCAAGTTCTTATACCATTGTTTGCCGTTCTGCTCCTGTGGAGCAATATGAGTATATACTGTACCTTGAGTAGGGCAACACAAGGATAACAATCTGATACTAACTAGATTGTTATTCTGTATTCTAGTTAGATTGCAGAATAATATCCAAATGTTAGTCAGGATATCTGCTCTGGTTGCCAGACTTCACCCACCTTCTTAACAGTGAGGCAAGATTAAAATTTTGTTGAAAAGACAGAAAAAAGTAAAACAACCTAACATTGTTTAAACATCATTAAAGATAAAGGTGAAAAACTAACTATAAACAATTATTCATATTGTTGAAAGTTGGTAACGTTGCTCTAATGAATGACTCAAGCAGGACTGTGGAAAAACAAAGACAGGGACTTGCTGGTCTGAATCAACCTTTAAAAGATATTCACCAAAATATAATGTCCAAATGAATGATAACTGCCTCATGTCAAATGTTCTCCACATTGTTTCCCAAAATATTATTATGGTAGCACCAATTCATGAAAGATAATTCTAACATACAGGATGCTTTTTAGATTTTACTTTTCAAATGAAACTGTGAGTAAGGGTTACACTCTAAAGCTTTTTTTTCTATCTGCTTATGTCTATGACCACCCAGACTGCTCACAGTGCTGCAGTCACATGATGGTGGTAATCCTGCTTGAGTCTGAATCAGCTTCTAAAGCCTCACACAGTAGATTAGCAAAAGGAAAAGTACAGTGTAGGAGACTCTTTAAGTACAAGGGCTTTCCCTGCTTCCTGTAGCGTCGCCATGCTTCACCAACACACCATCTGTTTCTGCACAACCCCAACCCCAAGTTACCCCAAGGGGAGAAAGCCTGCTCTCTAATAACAACAAAAACACAAGCATACTTGAAATTTGTTGTTAAAGAGCTAAAATATTTAAAAAGAAAAAAATATTAATTAAAATTATCAAATTGTTTCGTCACTAGATTCTTGCAGTTGGTTCAATAAGAATAGATAGGTAACCATATGGCAGAAGCTAATTTAAAATAAAGCTCTGTATATAAACAGAGCAATAATGATAACAATCTTGATTTTAATAGTAATAACTTTTATAAAACACTTTCAAAGAAAGCCCTAATTATCTAAAAAGAGGTAAAGGACAAGTTGAAAACATGTACAAATTAAAAACAAGATAAGAAAACAAATGCAACAAAGAAATTGTATGCTCTGTTGCTTTGTGTGGTCTCAAACTGTTGTGATATTAAAGTTTTAACAAAAGTTGAGATGAAAATTGAATTTCAGCTGTTAGCTTCTTCACCCCATGGCCACACAAGCTCGCAGCCTGTTTCAGTTGCTCTCAGCTAATTCCTGAGTTTTCCTTATGTTTTTAGTCTATTTTTACATTTGTTATGTTGTATTGTGAACCCTACTCTTTTGTTCACAGTGGAGCAGAATTTCCTCTGGACTGCATTGTTATTTTTCTTGTTTTATGCTGTTTTGTTTGGACATAATGGCCAAGCTCCTGTTGTTTACACCAGGGATCAGCTGCTATCTCTGGATAGCTTTGCTCCATTGCCTCTCTCTGTGCAACCAGATAGTACCCGTTTTTCCACATGAACCGACACACCCACAAAGTTCGGACCAATCACTATTGTTTCACATGCAGATTGTGGCAAAATCGTTCACCAGAGGGGTTGTGACAATGTGACAATGGCCAACATGAGGATGAGAACAAAATGGATTGATTTTATCATCTACCAAAGACTGGTCTTTGAAGATCAGTCTTTATATGTCTTCAGCTAATTTAGAATGTCATTCTTTGCAAGAACTTAACTTGAATTTAGCAGTAATTATTTGTCTTACAACATGGGCAGCCAGAGAATTTTCCATGATGTACATTCAGGTTTTGTAGGTTAGTGTCTAAGAATAAATGCTTCCTCCTTTTCACAGCAGGTACATCTTCTGAGACATGGAACAACCTCTAACTCTTCAGCTCTACTGAAACTCTCATGGTTTCCGTGTTAAAAATAGAGTGTCCATCCTGTCTCGTACCCACCAGTGTGCATAATTATGAGTCTTTGTGCTCTACACATGCATGGGCAGCAATCCCATTACCTTAATGGAAACAATGAAGGGTTATGAGGAGGCGCCCACGGTAACCTGGTCTCCCTGGTAAAATGAATGTCTGTTGTTAATATCCTCTAATGAAAGGCTATATTTGTAAGCCATCTTTCCACACTGCTGCTTATTGTTCCAAAGAGTGAGTGACTCACCTTATTCCCTAAAGTGAGACAGATCCATCGCATCGTGGGAGCTGTTAGTGCCAGTGCAATTTAAACGTTTAAAAGTGTTTATTAGGTAATAGATTAGGAAATGGACATGTCAGCCCAAGAGAAGCTGCTAAACAACGATGTATATGTAAACTGTAATCTGTGCAGTTCAACCATTTTTAAGTGATGGGGAAGTTCTCCCAAGAGAAGATCCTTTCATACAAAACAAAGCAGAATGCGTTGGGCTACAAACTTTGTGTCAAACTTTTTTTAATGAATAAATATTTCAAAGTTTGCAGTATTGTTCTCAGGCTGATTCCGCTTTAAACTTTTACACAACTTTATTCCTGATCTGTTTGGACAAACAGAATCATGGTCTCTAACATGCCTTTGTTAACCTTCACCCAGCTTTTGTATTCATATTGAGAATGACAAGAGAAGTCTACATAATAATAAGGTGACTTCTGAAAGAACATGTTTGCAGTGGAATTTATTTTAGAGTAATTTGTTTTCTCAAAATACTTTTGAAAAACATGTTTCATTTACCCTCTGCTTCACAGCTATGGGATATTTTTGCATTGGTCTGTTACAAAATGCATTCTTTATTCATATGCATTCAAAATGCTTTCATTATTATCAGCTTGACAATGTAACTGTCAAGCTGTGCCTTTCCTAAGGTAAGAGGATGTTGACCTGAGACTGACAAAAAGAAATGCCTAAAACCAATATGTCTCTGAACCTTGTTCATTATCGGATAACAACTTGTCAACTTGTTCAATCTCTCTTTTTAATTAATAGGAGAACCACTGTCGCAGGATTAAGATACTGGGGGATTGTTACTACTGTGTGTCAGGGCTGACTCAACCCAAGACTGACCATGCTCACTGCTGTGTTGAAATGGGTTTGGACATGATCGACACTATAACGTGAGTTTTTCTTAGATACTGTCTCATTTAATCTGTTTAAGCACTAGGAATGGGAAGAACAATATAAGCTGTGTTTTATTGTTGAATGTACATTTCAAACTCTGAATTGCTGTTATTCTTAAGGGAAACACCTTTTTAGGGGAAGGCCATACACAATGCTACTTTTGTCATCAACTAGTTTGGGAGATATTAGGGCCCAAATGAACGATAAACATTGAGACAAAGTTAAATGTGCCGTATTCACAATCTGCTAGAAACATTTAGACATATTTTTCCACCAACTGGAAAAATATGTCTAAGGTATGTTATGTTTGAGATTTCCATTTGGTTTCTGTGACCAAATAATGATAGTTATTTTCTTTAGCCTCTTTGAGTGGTGGTAGTATATTTTTATATAACATTGATCACTGTTAGGTTGTGCTCACTTTATAGTAAGTGAAGATTTTATACATTGCTTTTAAATGGTGAAGCATGTGCTCATAAAATTTCTTGTGCAAGATGGAGACTATTAATTAAAACAGCAATTGTTGAATACATAGCTCAAATATTAATATACACATCCTGCAATAATGAGCTAGAAGACTGCCTTGTGGGTCTGCAGATGCATCTTTACGCAAGAACTTACAATATATTTTGGAAAAAAGAAAGAAAAGTAGCTGTTTCACGTAGCCTACTTATCAAAGGAATCATCACTTACCGGCCATTTATTTTTCATCATAAGAGACATCAGATATGATGAATAGACCTATTTTCAAGCTGTCTCATGGATAAAAGATGACGACAAAAGTGTTGTTTTCAAATAATTACTATGTGTTTGTTCAAGTTTTAAATTATGGAGAAGGGTCTAGCTCTTCCATTTCCATTTTCCAAACAAAGCAGTTGTGAAACAGCGCAATACATCATTAAAACTTTTTAAAACTTCATTGTCTTGTACTTTTACTGTATGTAGTTCCTATATATACTTTATATTTACACTACCATATATACTCTTCCATATCATTTTCACCCAAATCATTTTATGCATGGTCCTGCAGGTCAGTTGCAGAGGCAACAGAAGTCAACCTTAACATGCGTGTGGGTCTGCACACTGGCCGAGTGCTGTGCGGAGTGCTTGGGCTAAGGAAATGGCAGTATGACGTCTGGTCAAATGATGTGACGCTGGCCAATGTGATGGAAGCTGGAGGACTACCAGGGTTAGTACAACTATAAATAAAAATATTGACAAGTGTTTATATGTCGAGGCCTTAAAAATTTTAGTCAGAGTCTGAATTGCTAAGTTAGTGGCATTGCTTTGTTTTACTTTGATGCAGAAAACAGCATTTAGTGAATATATGCTACGCCGAGCCTATTTGGTCCTTATCAGAACTGGTGTTAATTTAACTATTATTTCAACAAGAAATTGAGTAATTTTAACACTTGAAATAGTTATAACTACTTAAACTATTGTTGAAATAACTCTGTAAGAGTTAAATTAATGCCAATTCTGACAAGGACCAAGTAAACTCGACATCGAGTTAATTTAACTCTGCAGAATTTATTGTATGAAGAGGAAAACAGTAACACTCCCATGCACGAGCGTAGTTGAGATGGCTGAGGCATCTGTTGGGCTGCCTCCCGGATGCCTCTTCTGGGCACATCCCACTGGAGGGAGACCCAGAGGAAGACCCGGGACATACTGAAGGGACAATGTTGGTGGATGAGGAGAGGGAAATCTTGGTCTCTCAGCGTTGGCTGCTGCCCCCACTACCTGACCTATTCATCTATTCATCTATCCATCTATCTGTGATAAATGGATAGATTTGAATAATTTCTCTCTGGTGTTGAGTTAAATTTTTTTTTTTTCAGATTTGCCTCATTTGTGTTAAACTTGCCTTGTTTGCATTGCAGAAAAGTTCACATCACCAGATCAACACTTGAGTGCCTAAATGGAGACTATGAGGTAGAGCCTGGAAATGGCCATGAAAGGAACGCCTTTCTCCAGAAGCATGAAATAGAAACTTTCTTTATTGTGCCATCTCACCGACGGAAGGTATTTTCCATTTGGAATGACTGATTATTATTGTACAATGCATGTTTTGTTTTAATATGACTTTGTTTTTAGTTACAAACATTAAACTGCAATATAGCTTAGAAAAGCATGCACACTATGTCAGACCTCAGTGGAACTTTAGCTGTCACCATTGTTGTGCCAAGCTCTACAAACTAATATACTTTTCAACTTGAACTAGGATTTTCTCAGTAGATGTGTTAGTTTTGATCCATGTAACGCATTTTGCTAGATTATATAAAAAAAAAGAAACACAGCCAGTGTCATCCATCTTCTCAAATTTGCACACTTGGACAAACTTTAAAGAGAAATACACATAACTCCAGCAGATGTGCCACAAGCAGGGAATTTAAATTTTCTGTTCAACTCTCCCCTTTTTTTGGCTGCAATGTATCATTCCACTTTCTTGATATCCCAGTATTTTCTCCTCTCTTTGCAATATAAGAGACTTAACTAATCTGACTAATGTAGCTAATAGCTTAGCTTCATAAAAGTAAGGGCTCAGGCAAAGATATGCTCAAACTGTGGTGTTCGATAGACTACCGCTACTGCAGGGACGGATCTCAAACAAAGCAAATAGATTATGTGGCAAATCCCAGTAGCGCTTCCTCAAACCCTTTAATGTACACTTAATCTTTTTCACATTTTCTAAAATAGGTTTGAGGTCAGTTGTCCTAAAATTAAAATGAGGTCCTATGGGATTAGACTGCCTCAGTTTAACCACTTCTAAACTCTGTGATAAAGATTGCATGTGTGTCTGTATGCTTTGTGCTTGTCTATGAGTTCCAGTCATAGACTTGCACATAGTCAAGATTTTACTTGAGGGTTTTGTGATCTAATCCTTGTTCTCATTCTGGTGACAGATATTTCCAGGATTGATTCTTTCGGATATAAAGCCTGCCAAAAAGATGAAGTTCAAAACCGTTTGCTACTTACTGGTGCAACTCATGCACTGCAGGAAGATGTTCAAGGCTGAGATTCCGTTCTCCAACGTCATGAACTGTGAGGATGGCGATAAGGTAACAAAACTGCTTTGGGTTGACTTATTGGCGAATTCTTCACAATATTTTTTATGTAGCATGAAAGTTTATTGTGTGATGCATTTGAAAAGAATTAGCCGTTTAATTTGCTCATTGCTAGATCTGGTCTGGCATTTTTACACATGAACAAGAGACAGCAGCCTCACTTTTGTCAGTCTGCCACAGGGAATATGTGGCTAAAATGTTTGTTACCACCAACAAGGTACTTTTAAATGGACATAAATCATTGAAATAAACAACTGATTGGAATAAAAATGTGTAGTTTAAAACCCCAATTAGTATATTCTGATCAGAAAGCATACATATTTACATTCTGACAAACCTACTGTAGCACAACAGACACATTAGTCTTTGACTTAGGTTCATTGCCCAATACTCTCAAAAATGATCTGGCTCCTGAAGACACAGACGCAATGTGATGCTTTTAATTATAAACTTAAGTGTCAATGTTCTCATTTGAAAGTATAATCAGCTTCTCTTATTTACTCTTGACTCTTATTTATCTTTGTTTTTAATATGATAATAATGAAGTGGTGGGTAGAATAAACAGCGCAGCAGTGTATTTGTTAGGTGATTTATTTATTTTTTGCTTTATTCCAGCGGAGGGCCATGCGAACAGCTCCACAAAAGCTGAGGAACCGCACCAATGCTAACCAGGCTAACTTGATCCAGAGCAGTCCTAGAACCAGAGTCAACCGCTACATTGGCCGGCTGATCGAGGCCCGCCAAACGGAGTCCGACACAGCAGACCTCAACTTTCTCACACTCATGTATAAGTGCTCTGAGCGGGAGCAGAGGGTGAGCCATTCAGCATACTACCTAGACTGAGTAGAGCCTAGAGCCTCCATTTATGTCTTGCTATATTGTTTCCAGTAAAGATCTTTTTTTTTTTGTCATAATCTTAGTTCTCCAGGGAATTTGAAAGTTCTGAAAATAGCTTTTTCTTTGGGCAACTTAAATTTGAGTTATTCTCATATTTCTAAGAGAAAACATTTTGATAGTATGAAAAAATACATGTAACCTAATTGAAAAAACAAACCTTAATGTTTAGACATACCTCAGCTCCCTTTAATTAAAACTGTATTCTGGTTGCTTTTGTAGAATCTATTAACAGGTGGGTTTACTATAGGAAAAATGAAGATTAAACTATTTCATGAGAAAATAATTATGTGTTTTTACTCTAATAAGTTGAGTCCTAAAGAGCTTTCATCTGAAATGAAATTAATTAATTTAATTAAACAGAAACATAAATTCAAAAAAACTTTGTGAATCATCAACAGCATTTATGCCTACGTCACGAAAATGTTTTATTGTTTTTTCCTAACTTCAGTCATTTAAACCTGTTTGGTCTTTTACATCAGTACCACCAGGTTCCTGATGAGTACTTCACCAGCGCAGTGGTTCTATCTCTGATCCTAGCGGCCTTGTTTGGAATTGTCTATCTTCTCATCATACCACAGTATGTTCATCAGATAGTATTTGTTCTTCTCATTAAACTTTTTAAATTATCTAAGCATCATTAACTTATTTTGCTTATCTGTGTTTTTTTTGTTTGTTTTTCATTGAAATCAGGGGCACAGTTGTACTTGTCCTTCTCGTCTTCTGCATCTGTTTCCTTGTAGCTTGTATTATGTACCTGCATATCACGAGAGTACAGGTAAACACAGATCCTGTTTTAGCTTTTTATATAGGTTGTTTAAATTTGGTTTGCACACTTTTTTCTAATATACTAATTGTCTTCTGTTATCAGGAATTTACAAAGTTGTCATGTTAAATATTATTTATGTATTTACTGTGCTTTGCATATATGTTTTATTATATTACATTATTATACCTGTGGATTTTTAATTAAACATGCTTTTCTAAACTATCTCTAGCTGTGCAAAGTAAATACAGACATGCACTAAACCCTTGCAGCTTTAATTGAATCACTCTTGTGCTGTTAATTATTACTTTTAAGTTCTTTTTTTAATGATTTCTAACTGTTCAATTCTATAATATGCCCTATCATCTTAGTTTTTTTTTTCTTGATGAACATTAATAGCAGTGTATAAAATATAAGCATGCTTGTCTCCGGTGATGATTTAATGTCTTTGCCTTTTTTTTCTTACATTCAGTGTTTTCCGGGGTGCCTGACCATTCAGATTCGAACTGCTCTCTGTCTTCTTATAGTGCTTTTAATTTACGCTGTGGCCCAGGCTTGTGTTGTAAGTCCCAAAAGGAATATTCAAAATGTGACATTAGATTTCAGTTTTTTTTTCTTTTCTAGGTTTTAGAGAAATATAAGTTTATATATTTAAATATAAGAAATATAAGCAATGCATTTCAAGAAATGCATTGCTTTCTTCAGCAAGAAGAAATCAATGCATTCTTCTTGCTGAAGCCACATTTATCTGTCTTTAAAAGTGAAACTCCTTGTATTCTTACATTTATGTTGCTTTTCATTTGATATTTCTTATGCAAAGTGCAGACAGTATTGATAGCATTTGCAGTTTAGAATAATGTTCTCAAGTATAACTCACATGTTGTGTATATTTATGTATTCTTCGTCTCTATTCATAGGTGGGTTGTATGCCCTGGATGTGGGGAAGTGCCAATACAAACAGTTCCATCATCATCATTGATGTGGACAGGGGAGCCAACCGGACCATGGCCGAGCTGCCCTGTGATGGGGCCCGCTATGCTTTTCTTTCCTGTGTAGTGGGCACCCTCACATTAGCGCTTTTCCTGCGAGTATCCTGGTTGCCAAAGATGGCGTTGATGCTCCTTTTGGGAGTGCTGTACATCACTGTGCTGGAGCTCAGTGGCTTTCGCAAGACTGCGGGGTGAGGTTCAAAACATGTCGTACATTAAACACACACAATTTTTAAATACGTCTGTGTTTCATTATGCCTAAGTGACAGTACAATTTAAATTCTTATTAATGCAAAATGGATAGCATATATTTGTTTGAATATATTTATATCAGTCATTAAAGAAATACGTCTTAATTTGCAGCAAACCACTGGAGTCTTGACATAAATTTGAGGGAGGCAAAAAAAAAAAAAAAGATTTGTGGGCATCCTTACAACAATTCATGTGCAGCTTAAAAAGGAAATGATGTTCTGAGTTGTGTGGGTCATTCCATGCTAAGTGTTATTCTTTGTTTGCTCAATACAGGAAGTTCACAGATAAACAAGATTTGCAGGAGCATTTACAGTATGTGTGCTGTGATGTATGTGTGTAGAGGAGTTGTTGCTTGTCTTCAGCCCACACACTCTTTCATTTTCCTCCCTTTGAAGCAGCACACATGCTTATTAGTTCCAAATCAGAAGTCTGAAAGGACAATGTGGGTTGGATGATGGGACCACATTAGTTCAGAGTGGAGGGGCTTGGACAGTATTATTGGAGCTTAGATCAGAAATTTGCTTTGGAAAATTCTGGCTCAAGTTTCGAATGAGTTTTATTTTTATGCAGTTTATATTGTTGATGTGCAATTACAACCAAATATGTTATCTGCATGACAATTCATTTTGAGACATTTTATAAGTAAATCAAATTAATCTGGACTTATGATCTCTCTCTCTTAGCGCTGTGGTGGGTCCAGTCAACCCTCCTGTGTTGTTTTTTTTGTGGTCTGGTCTATTGCTAACTTCTGTGTTGGTCTCTTCCACAGTGGGGGGTCTTTCCACATCCGGGGTTATGAGCCCATCCTGTCTCTGTTGCTCTTTGTCAGTGCCCTGGCCCTCCACTCCAGACAACTTGACCTCAAGCTGCGCTTGGACTTCCTTTGGGCTGTACAGGTTTGGAAGAGTGTAGTGATGTGCAAAGTGTAACGGACTGTGCATGTTTTGAGGCATACATTTGTGAATTTTAATCAAAGCCTAAGTACAAGTGCCATATTTTTGTCATTTCAGATTTTTTATATTAGGTAAAATGAGGGGGTTCAGTGCTTCTGGCAGGAACCAGTTGTGTTTTCTTTTTTTTTTTTTGGCAAAAACAAGAGTAAGAACATTTTATTGGCCTTGTTTCACTTGGAATCACTTACTCTCATATTTGCACACTGTGTCATTAAAGTTCTAACTATTAAATCTAAAACTTAAACTGTTTTTGACCTTTTTAATAGCTGCTATGTAATTTTGAATTGGGGGTTTTTATGAGAAGGTTTTTTACTGACCCCATGTGGTAAAAATGTGAAAAAGAATCAGGCATTCATTCTCTGCTCGTTTCTTTTTTGCGTGCTGCCAGGCGGAGGAGGAACGAGATGGGATGGAGAAAGTAAAGCTGGACAACAGGAGGATTCTCTTCAATCTACTGCCTGCCCATGTGGCTCAACACTTCTTAATGTCAAACCCCAGAAACATGGTGAGCCATGCTAATAAACAGCCATGCAGGCAGACTGACCAACAGGTAGATGAAAATAGAGGAAACAAGACAAATAATAAAGACACAAAGGGACATCTATTTTTTTTTCTTTTACGGGGTTCTGTGTTTCTTATTAGGACCTGTACTACCAGTCCTACGCCCAAGTTGGTGTCCTGTTCGCCTCAATTCCAAACTTTAATGATTTCTACATTGAACTGGATGGCAACAACATGGGAGTGGAGTGCCTGAGGCTGCTAAATGAAATCATTGCTGACTTTGATGAGGTATGTTTATCATTTTATGAGTTACTTGACTTTTTGTTGCTTGAGTGTGATTTTCATTCTAATATTTACTGCCTAAATGTGCATTTTGCAGCTTATGGACAAGGAGTGCTATAAAGACATCGAGAAAATCAAAACTATTGGCAGTACATACATGGCAGCTGTTGGGCTTGTCCCCACCATTGGCACCAAGGTGGCTGTTTTTCTATCTTTCTTTGGGATTTTTTTCTAAATGTTCGAGAGTTTGTTTGGGCTTTTAATAGAAAATGTCTGTATTAGAAGTATTATTTCCCTTACTTGTTTTGGAAGGAGGTCAAATTGGTAGAAAAATTATGAAAGACTCAGACCTAATCAAGTTTGGGGTAATATTAACTAACTACACTTCCAGATTAGGCCATTGTTGCTGTTTGAAACCAGTTTTCCATCTAAACACCATTTGTGTTACGACACAAAATTATATTGGCAAAGGATGTAGACCATATTCTTATCTAGGAGGACAATTTCAAGATCTGGATAAGTACAAGGATGTACCAATTTTGATGTTGCACAAATAATAGCATGGCGCAAAATCCAAGGTTTAATCTGCTCTCGGCAAATTCAGGGCAGATTGTCACAGCTGATGAAATGCAAATATTAATTTATCTTAGTAACTCAGAGGTATTTTGGATTGTATACTTAATGCACAGGAATATAGCATTTTGCCTGACAAACATCAAGACTTTCAGTTGGAGCTGATATTAATGGTAAAATGAATGAAAAGAAGAGTCTGCCTTATTTTATAATTACATTCCATAAACATATGGCATCTTTCTACCACAAGGAATGGATTTGTGGATTCTGTTAATAACTTTATACAACCTCACCTTAATATTGGAGACATATTTGTATGCAGAGCCTTACTATTTGTCTGTTCTATAGGCCAAAAAATCGGTTTATGACCATTTGAGCACAATCGCAGATTACGCCATAGAAATGTTTGACGTGTTGGATGAAATCAACTACCAATCGTACAATGAATTTGTCCTCAGAGTGGGTAAGTGGACCTGCAAAACGACTCTGAATGTGAGTAGGAATACTAAAGTAATTTGGTATAAATTCTGTTGTTCATTTGGACAGGTATCAATGTTGGGCCAGTAGTTGCTGGGGTGATTGGAGCACGGCGACCACAGTATGACATCTGGGGTAATACAGTGAACGTGGCCAGTCGGATGGACAGCACGGGTGTACCAGGAAAAATTCAGGTAGATAAAACACAAATAGTTTAATAGGCCTGAACCAAAATCAAATTTAAGTTGAGCATTAATTTTTAATGAGTGTGTATTTAAAAAAAAAAAAAAATAATTGTAAAGCTCAATGTTTTTGTTTTCCAGGTGACCGAGGAGGTATATCGTATGCTGAATAGCAACTATGATTTAGTCTGCCGTGGTAAAGTCAGTGTAAAAGGTAAAGGTGAGATGCTGACATACTTTCTTGAAGGTAAAGTGCAGGGCATTGGCACTGCAATCACTTCATCGGTGATGCGTTCCACCAGCCTGGCACGCCGCATCCATTCCTGTGGCAAGACAAGCGTGCCGACCCATCTGGGCAGCGTCTCCTCCGCTGCCAGCCTGGCTGCTCAAGCCAGCATGGGTGGCAACATTAGCAACAGCCAAGCAACATGCCTCCCCTCACCCTGCGTGCTAGGTGAAATGGAAGATGAAGACAATGTAGAGGTGACAGAGATTCAAATCGAGGCTGTGGCAGCCATTGCGGATGTAGCAGTGTAGGAGGAACAACAGGACAGTTTCAAATGCAGCAGGAAAACCTGGAGAAATCAGGGCTGTCCACGGATTTCTCATACATCCGAGGATCCTGACATAACCCAAGATGTTTTCGGTCAAGATAACGTGCTGAAGTATTCTAAAACTGACAATCAAACTTGCTTTCAGAGATTTGCTTAACTGATTGCCTCTATTCAGAGTTGAGATGGGAAGGGAAGAAAGATGCACCCAACTGCTCAACTTTCTATGAACATCGCTATACCAGATGATTAGATTTGTGGTGTTCTCGGGTTCCTGTGCAGGTATATCCAGGTAATGTGTGCAAACTTGTTTTATATGAAGTACATATTCCCATGTACAAGGAATGTGAATTGATACCCAGAAAAAGACTGATCATGCATTTGCTTTTGCACTGTCTTTCTGATTATGCCAAGGATATATTGCATTATTTACAGACAAGTTTATTTATACTTTGGTGTATGAAGGCATGCATGTTTATAATTATAAGTGTGTGTATGCATGTGTGTTCAGTTTGAAATTGTAACAAAACAGCACAAAATCCTTTTTGTACTCACCTTTCACCGGATGAAGCTGGCTTTTTATGAAATATGGCAGTTTATCTTAGTGCATGATTTTTTAAAAAATGTCAAGAGCCATAAGTGACGATACTCTGCTCGAGAGGAAAAACCAAAGTAATGATATTAAGTTTTATTGACAGAGATGGGATCTTGCACTTGTTACTTTCAAACATTATTAACCAATTTAAAAAGTGTCTTGTCTTGATATCACCTGGATTCAGAGTATCACGTATGGAAACAGCATACACTGATAGGGGCTGTTTTCACGGTCGGTATGCACTAAAAGAGCTAGGAGGAGTAAAAAAGACTACACAAAGTCTTTTTTGGTTTTAAAGGTTAGTTGAATGTTGAATGTGTGCTGCCACAGAAACCAGTTCATGCCAAAATGAGAAGCTTCACTAAAATATCACTTCACAGAACACCAATTAACACACATGAACGTACAGTGCCTTGAAAATTTATTCATACCACTTGAACATTTCCGTATTTTGTCACATTACAGCCACATACTTTAATGGATTTTAAATAAGATTTTTATGTGAAAGACCAAATCAAAAAGTAGAGCATCGCTCTGAAGTGGAGTAAAAAAAATAATTTCAGTTCATTTATATAGCATCAATCACAGCAACAATACTAGTTTTACGTTCCTTCTAAGACACATCTGTGGAGTTCACCACTAAAAGCTGTTCTGTCAACAGTATCTCCCACCTAAGCTGTGGATCTCTGCAGCCCATTAAGACTCAGCTTGGCTTTTTTGTTTCTTCTGAATAATCTTCTTGCACATCTTTCAATTCAGATAGATGACAGAAGCTTGGCCTCTTTTGTTATATCGTATTCTTTCCCATTTTTGGCAGATGGACTGAGAAGATGTTCAAAGTTTGGAATATTTGTTCTAAAATCTAGCCTTTCTTTAAATTTTCCCACAACTTTATTACTGGTTTTTCTACTGTTTGTTGGTTTCTGCTTGCCCACTAATGCTCACAAACAAACCTCTAATGCTTATCAGTAATGCCCTACTTTGCGATGGTCTAGAAATTCCTAAAAAATGAACATTGATGTTTGTGATTGTTATATGAGAAAATGTGAAAATCCAAGGGGTAGAGCTACTTTAACAAGGCACTGTAGACTAATGGGATAAGGATGGCATTCATCCATACAGAAGGGAGCACTTACATGGTAATAAGCACACCACTTCTATAAATGCATGACCTTTAAGTGTTTTAAATCCTTAGTCTGTGTACATTACCTTATTTTTCTTGAGGCTGCAGAAACTTCGGTGCCGTGTCTATAGCTGCTAATGTTTTTTTCTTCAGGCTTATACATTATTGTACAACTGCTTTTCAGTATAATCAAGCTAGAGTTTAAGAATAACATTGAACACATATCTCTCAGATGCAGTTTCATAAATATGAGGCATGTCAGATATCTTTATAGCCTGTATCTTTAAGTGCATAGACATCTTCACTTGATATGGAAAAGTGTGATTACATCACGTTTCAAGTTTTTTGCCTTACTCAATAAGCTTACAGTGATTGCAACTTGCCTTTTTAGATTTATTCACTTTGATATGCAGATCATAATCTTTTTTTCTTTTTTTTTTGTAAATAGCCAAAACCTGTAAACTATGTTGTATCTTGTACAGTGTAAAGTTATTGAATATTTTGTAATAAAGACAATATTGGTGCATAAAATAGGAAAGTGCTTTGTGAATTTTAAGAAATGAATTAACTTCTGTCTGATTGTATAAAATGGAAACGTTTTGACCAGCAGTGTAAAGGAGGACCTTTTTTATTTTTTAAGGTGCAGTTTGTGTTACTCAATAGTTTTCTCCCTGAAACAACCAAACGACATGCAGTGAACAAACAGCTTTGTGTGTGGATCTTTCCTTGTTAGTCACACTCAACAGATTTTTATGCTACACATTCTATTCTCTTCACGTAATTGGTTTTAAAATAACAGTTGTTGGCTTATGCAGCTGAATCCACGAGACAATAAATGTTTTGTGGGAGCACCTTGGAAAGCTAGGAGCCAGATGAATATCATCACGTCTTGAACTCTGGGCAGCAGCCAAAAATTGTTTTCCCAGCACTGATGCAGAGTTTGTGTAGAGTTCACTCAGTGTAACAGTTAAGTCAACAAACACATATCTTGTGCAATATTTGACAGATAGTACAGCATGGGAGTTGTTATTGGTCTTTAGAGGAATTTTACTAATTCTGGTCAGTTGTCAATGACCTGTAGACCGCTCTGCAGAGGTCTTAGCATGAAACACTAAAAATTACAACAGTTAAAGCAAATTATGAATAACTTGGAGGAAACAAAATGAAGAACAACACATGCTAAATATAGGATAAATAAGGCACAGCATTTTTTGTTGTTTTATGAGTCCATTGTGATCACACTTTAAGACAAAATAAAAAAAAAAAAAATCTTCAAGACAAAAATAATTAAATTACCTTCTTACAATAAATTACAGACAGAAACGGACCTGGAAGGATAGAACACGACAGGGCTGGGTTTGGGTTTTGACACCATACTATGGATGACTGACACTAATTATTAATATAAATACAACTATGTGTGTGTTTTTTTTAATAACCCATAAAATGGATTATTGGATCGAATCAATTATTTTTAACCTTCTGGCAGAGATGGGGTCATCAAGACCCATGTAGGATTTTTACTCTGTGTGTGTTCTGGCGGTGTGGCACTGACCCTGTGTGCACTTTTCATGTGGTTTCAGAAACTGATGATCTGACGGGACAACCCCCCTGCTTTACCTTTGATAAATAATAATTTCCCACAATGTCCATATCTTTTGAAGCACTGTAAATGGAAAGTATATGTCTCAACCACAAATTTACTAATACATGTTTTTTTTTTTTGTGACAAGACAAGCTTCAGCCAGAGATGCAAAGGCCTACGGTTACTCTGGAAGAGCTGCAGCGGTCCATTGCTCAGCTGGAAGACTCAAAAAATTATTCTGCTTCAAAACAGAAGCTTCTGATAATAGAACCACAGTGGAAATCCTTGCTGAAATTAAAACAAAAAGACAAAAATGAGGATATGTGATTCAAGGTATGTCAAGCAGAGCGTGTGACATTGTCTCAAAAGCAAACAATGAAAACTAATTTTATTTGTATAAAACCAAAACTTGTGACAGTTTTTAAATGTACTGTTGTGAAAGCTGGAGGATTCGTGTAGTTTTTACATGGCAGAGACCTGCTTTAGTTGTTAGAATATTTCAACAATTGCTTCTGTTGGATTTTTCTTTGTTGGAGAGATCTCCCGTCTCGTTAACTACCCACACCTGATTGCAATAATTAGCTAACAAAAAGAAACTTTCAATCCTCATATTGATCAACTGGCTGCAGGGATACTGCAAAACAAAAGTTTTGCCTTCTCGTGCAGAAGAGAAAACAAGCATTCAGAGAGCTGGTTGCTTGTTGTTCTGTGTTTTTAGCATAACATGATGCAGAAAATAGAAAAGGTGCAATTCCTGGAGCCAATTCAAGAGGAGTCAGAGCAGGAGGACGAAACTGTGGGAAGAAAAGAAAAGGAGGTGGAAAAAGATGAGTTACCATTTCAAGTGGGTGTAGAGACAGAGGAGGCCCTGGCAGAAAATGAAAGGGAAGAAGATGATGTTCCACTGATGGTTCGGAGACCAGGGAGGCGTTCTGGTTCTCGGAAATGGGAGAGTTTGATTCAGATACAATTCAACGAACAGACGAAAGAAACTGAAACCTCTTCAGTGTTGGATGCAAGCACTCATTCTGCTGATCTATGCGAAGAAGCTGCACCTCTGCCAGTGTTTGGGTATGAGAGGAGATTGAGTAGTAAGAGGCTGAGATTGAAGGCGAGATAAACCAAGCTCTTTATATTTGTGACCTTTGACGTCTTTCATTTGTAAAGATTTGTTTATCTTTCCAATGTTTTCTTTAAAGGTCTCCAAAACTATGTGGCAAAAATGTACAAAATCACCTCAGCCAAAGAAGAGAAAGACTTTAAGATACAAAGAGGTGCAGGTATTAGAATTTATTTCTCAAGATTTTTATGATGCTTAAAGTATCTTTCCTTGTGACATTCCTATCTTATTTTATTTAAAGCAGGAGCCTTTTCCTCAGTGGCTTGTGAACCTGATGGTCGACATTGACGAGGCAACAGCTCATCAACTGGTGGTTGAGTAACATTTGACTTGTGAGAAATATGACTGCTTAATGCAGAGTACAATTTTCAGCTAAGTTTCCCTGTTAGGATTGCTTCTGCTGGACTGTAAATTTAGTTTGTGACATGTAAGCTCTTAAGTTTGATTTTTGTTTGGCACCATCAGGCACCTTGTTAGTGTTGTAGTTTGCCAGCCAATTAATTATTAAAATGTTGTAAGTATCAACAGATACTGATTTAATTGCTACATTTACTGTGCCTCATTTATGTTGTATTCTTTTTGGGACAAATGCGTAATGGTCAGAACACACGGAGTACCTTGTGATGACTTATAGAGACCTAAACAATATTGGAATACCTTTTCAAAAACCCACAATTGGACCAAGTCTAAAAGGGAATAGTGGGTAAATTGCAGGTTTGTAAAGGTCAAACACTTAGATTAGGTAAAAGCTTTTTTGGTAATTATACCCATTTCTATTTAAGAAAAATATCAACAAACTTCCTTGTATTTTTTTTTTTTTTTTTTGAGGGGGGCGGGTTATTTTATGTGGTGATAATGCAAAGAATGAAGGGGGAAGGAAGATGATACATGACTGTCTAAATGTTTTAAAGATGGAATCTGAAAAGTATGGCCTTCGAGTCTATGAAATCCATATGATTACGTTTCCACTGAGTGAAATCTAAGTGCTCTGAGAAGTCATTTGATAAATCATTGGAATAACTATACTTGTAATTTTCACAGCATAAATACATCTGTTCTGTTAAAATCTCAGAGCTGTGTGCCAAAACAAGTTACTTAAAGGTTACAACTATTTAGTACAAGACAGAATGATGACTAGAGAACAGGTGTAGTAATGCAGAAAAGTAATTGAGAATGATGGGTGGCTACAAAATGATTAAATCTTTAAAATTAGAGGGTAGTTTTCAAAAACGTCTTGCACAAAAAGATGTTTGGGGACAGATTTGGTGTAGAGCAAAAGATGACTGTAGGCTGACACAACTGTCAATTGTCACAGATTGTTTTTGGTAAATGCGTCCTTGAAAAACATCCAATTATGGTCCTTTTTCTGTCAACAAACATGTTGTGCTTCTAGCAGACAAATCAATGTTGTCATGCTCATGCAACCCCTGAGAGGCGTGATCCTAGTTATTTGTTTACGAGATGGGATGAACCTTCACCAGTAAACCTAAAGGGGGGAAAATAGTTTCACTGCCAAAACAATGTCACTGGACAATCGGTCAGCATTACTTCAAAAGATAGCAGCCATAAACATGTTGTCCCACAAACGGATCATTTCAACCTCCTGACTAACCCTTTAAAGTTTGGATGTGGAGGTTATTTATTTACTGAGTATTTTTTTTTTAGCAATAGTACTCAAAAAATACTTTCAGCACATCAACTGTAAAAGTAAAGCTTGAGAGGAGTTGTTTTTTTAAGTAAAATCTCTTTACGTTCCAGTGTCAATATTTACTGCAGACCTTGTAAGCATGGATCTGCGCACGTCACGCAGGGTCACCCACTGTTTGTGCTATCTGTGTCAAAAATGTTTCATATATGTGGTCAATGATTAACTTCTCAAAAGGTCACATCTCCATACAAATATGAGTGCTTCGCAGAAATCGCATAAGAAGAAAAGCTAGAGCTCTTTGGTGTACTTTTTCAGAACCACAACTAAAAGCAATGCTTGAATTTTCTGGGAAGCTGACATTTGTTGCGGCAGTGGCTCTGGCTCTCATGGCTTTGGGAAGTTCATCGCCAGTGGTGGGTCCGGAGCCCATCCGCTGTGCTCCTTGTACGCAGCAGAAGCTGAGCGACTGTCCTGCAGTCTCTGCTGACTGCAAGCAAGTGCTTAGGGAGCCTGGCTGTGGTTGCTGCATGGCATGTGCTCTGGAGAAGGATGCTTCCTGTGGTGTTCACACAGCCCACTGCGGTGAGGGGCTCCGCTGCACTCCTAGGCCGGGTGAGGCCAGACCACTCCATGCCCTGACCAGAGGACAGGGAGTGTGCACCGATGACGAGGGACAAGGTAAGCTTCAAATTGTTTTTTTTTGTTGTTTTTTTGTAATGTCTGCTAAGAAATGTAAGTTGTTTTTTTTTTTTTTTTTCATAGTTTTAAAAGAAAAACAATTTCTGATGTAATACATCTCACACAATCCCTTTAGAAGCAGGTGATGAAGTCCAAGAACATGACTCTGCGCACTACCTGTTAGGACTTAACCTCCCCTCTGAACACCAAGACACTGCCGAGATGCATGAGAGCTTGAAAGCCAGAGTTAATGCCATCCGCAACAAACTGGTGCAGCAGGTGAGACAATGCATCAGTCTCACTGAGGGAGAAATGATTAACGCAAGGGAGGTCCTAAGTCCGGAGATAATTTTAAAAAAATGATGAAGGGTCTTTATGTTTTTTGTTTTGTTTTTTCTTTAAGGGTCCCTGTCATGTTGATCTGCACGCAGCACTGGATATGATCGCCAGGTCTCAGCAACAATTAGGAGATAAGTTTACAACCTTTTATCTCCCGAATTGTGACAAGCATGGCTACTTCAAACCCAAGCAGGTAAGTTTGTGTTTTCAGATTTTGTTGCCAGCACCCATAAGGTATTTATTTTAGCTTACTGGGGAAGTGAGACCGGTGCTTGGTTTCTGTTTCAGTGCGAGTCATCTCTGGTTGGACCACCTGTTCGCTGCTGGTGTGTTTCTTCTTGGAACGGGAAGAAGCTGCCAGGATCCAGCGACCTTCTCGCCGATGCCCAGTGCCAACAAGAAGTTACTGCCTAAGATATTAATTTACTGACATAAACATATACAACTGTGTTGAATAACGTTACCTTTAAGAAAATATGTAAAACTAGCCGAATGAACAAAAAATCATGTCAGGTGAAAATGCCATGTATTTTATGAACATTATGTATAACATTATTTATTCTTTGATGTATCTCACTTATCAGTGTATTTTTAAAAACATGTTTGCAAGTTTTTGGCCAACTGAATAACTCCATCACTCAAAATAATAGGTCTGCAACTCCGCCAAAGTAAGTTTGATTAATTCTAACTTGCAAAAAACACAATAGGCCATTCATTGAAGCTGTTGACCATTTCCTGAATGAATGTTCACTTATTCAAAGGGGATTCTTAAAGTGCCACTCTATATTTGTTCTAGCTGAGCACAAATATGGAGGACTATCCAAGATGCTGTATGTTTTTGCATGCACTGCAAATTTTGTCTACCTCTCCTTGCATCTGCAGGTTCTTTGACTATGATTAATGGTTGAATCTGTTGTATTTATTCATTTCTGTATACGAGTTTGATGTAAAAAAAAAAAACATACACAGTACACTGGTTTGAGTGTTACTGATGAAGTACAGCTATGCTGATATTGCATTTCTTAATGTACATAATATTGCTAAATGTATATAATAAAACATTTCATCATGTTTAAATAGTTTTGAATGTTTAATTTTATGATGAGAAAAAAACAAGAACTTGACCTAGTTTTTGCTGCCTTTATTAAGTAAAAATAGACTTCAATTGCTGGACTGTACATACAAACATACTTCAGCAAAAAGAGCACAGAACAAAATTTCTGGCTTTATGAAAAATCAAAGATGACAGCAAAGGTCTTCTTCCCAACTATTCAGCTTATTCAGCTCATCAATCATAAAAATAACAAGATAAAAAATTTTCTGTGGCTTTAGATCCAGCATAAAATGCCTTTAAATGCACTGTAGTGTCTGAGCTGCACAGTTCCATCATGCTCCACTAGAAACAATAGAACTAATAACAGGCATTCATAGTAAGGCACTGCATGATTAGACTGAACAACAAATTCATACGTATATACATTTCATGGTCATCTCGTCCGATACAAAATATCTGTTACAAATTACAAGCACACAAATAAAGATTATACAACAAAATGTATGTACACAAATGCGATGCCATATAATTGTGCGTAAAATGAAGCACTAACCCAATTGCCATCCATGACAAGTCTGTGTGTGTGCATGTGTGTGTTTCCTAATCAGTTTAAGGCATTCAAAATGAATTCTGAAGCATGTAATTTTTCCAGGAGCTGTCCAGGTGGGAGTAAAAAATAAAAGAGCTTATCGTCTGTAGCATAAATTCCAGGACTTTCCTCCTGATACACTTTCACCGCTCCCTTTGTTCTGTCTCAGTGAAAAAGGGTCCCACAGGCAACAGATAGAAACAGCAACCATCCACATATCAGTCTAGCCATCTCCTGACCTGTTCTCCAATATCCTTAGTGTCTCTATTTGTTTACAGTTCTTTTTGTTCATGCGGAAACTCCCTCCCTCCCCAGCCTGCTTTCCTCCTATTGGCTCTCGGAGTTGTAGCGCTGGACTTCTCGCTCCTTCCCATCAAGACCTGGCAGAGGCTGCCCATATTTGTCCACACTCCAGCAGAAGCCTCGCTTTCTGCCTTTGGATGGATGGCACTGAAAGTATACAGAGACAAGTTGAAGGGAGACAAAAGAGTTGCAGGATCTCTTGGAAAACCTAAATGCAAAAGATTGTGGATTGCTCAAAGGCACTCTTCTCAGTAAAGAAAAACAGCATAGTTAAGAGGCATTAATGCTAAGACTGTGCTGAGTCCATGCAACCTTGGTCATCCAACATGCTGTGGTTTTTTTCAGCTGCTTTTTTTACGGTCTATCTCCTGTTACAGACATGTATGGAGACCTTTAAGGTAAATAAAACCATGGAAAAATATTTGCTTAGTCCCGTTTGTGAACAACTGTGAACCAAAATCTATTTTCAGATGCTGGTGGCCAGAACGAATCATCTGTTGCTGATTATACCCCGCAGCTCCAAATTATGGGTACTACAAATGACTTACAGAGTCTGTGGAGCTGCCCAAGGGCTGTTATTTTACTGCCAATTTTACTAAAGGTCAACCTCCACTCCAGTAAAACATGCAGCCATTCATTTCAAGGGCTAAAGCAACTGTGCCACAGCTCCTAAGACTGTTCAGGTTGATCAGAAGGGAAACTATCCTCTTTTAGCTCAATATTTCTGAACAGAAATGAACTCATAGTTTCATATTTCTGAAAAGCATTTGCTATCACTGCTAAATTATTAAGCAACAATAAATTCCAGTGAAGATTCATAATACAAAAGGGGTCAAAACTTGTATAATGAAAGAATTGTTTCTATGTTAAAATGTTTTTTGGCAAATTAAAAAAACAAAAAACAAAAAAAAAAACATCACAGTTTTCCCAGTGTCCCAATTAGACATTGGAAGGTTACCCTTTTCAACCAGGTTTTTAAACAGGCTTCAATTTTTTTTCATCATAACATTCCTATTGTTTAAAATAATTTAATGAGATGCCAGAAAAAGGGACTAGAGTTTGGTTTTGATTTTTTTTTTTTTTTTAACAGATTGTTGCACAGCTTAACACCTCTGCCAACCCGCTGCTGTCCATGGACAGCTTTTTTTTTCAATAATTATAGTCAACACACAACCGGTTGTCTTGCACATGCCTTGAAAACTGCATTAAAGTTTATGCACGTTTTTTTTTTTTTTTTTATTCAATCTAAGCTTTTTTCCACTTTTTGCAGTGACTTTTACAGTGAGAGATGGACTGCAGTAGTTCCACGTCTTTCTGTGTCATTTGTAGTGCATGGATTGATGCACTACAGATGAACACAGGCAGCTTAGACTCTGGCCATTAGTTTAATAAGAAAGCATTAAGTTTCTTAACCAGGGTATGTTTAACTGGATCCACAGCCAAAGTAAAATGTCAAAACTGAGACCAAACGTTATTAGTTAATTTCCGTAATGTTAATAAAAGGCCAGTGTTAGCCCAGAGCTAAAGGTAACTTTTCAGAGCTAAAAAACAAGATGATTGAAGACTGCTCCTGACTGTGAGTCAGACCCAGAAGCAGAAGAAATGGAGCCTCCTGTACAACCATCAATGTCTCAGGAGTGTTTTTTTGAATTATAAGTGAACAACTAAATACTTGTCTTTTCCAGCAGCCATTGTGCAACATGTTCAGCAGTAAAACTAGCTGATCAAACGTGCTCCACTTGCGTTGCGAGGTGAGGAAGTGGGCTCAGCTGGGGTTACTAGTTAACAATGCCATGCCCATCTATTTTAACTAATCAGGAGGTCTTTAAAATAGCTCATTTTCCAGACACCAAAAAAACAAAAACAACAACAAACATTTACTTATTGCCAGAAAATAATGAGGGGATTGTCCAGTGCCTGAGCTGTTTCAAGAAGCAGTAGAGACCCAAATGAAAGTATAACATTGTTCAAGAAGTGAATCTTACATAAGAGATTCTTAAAAATTCTCTTATGAATTTATCAGTGATTCAGAAATCACTGATAAAGCTGTGAATGCTTTAGAATATTCAAGTGGTTTTGTCAGCTGAGTTTACCCATGTTGAAGAAACATATAGTTGTTGGTGTCAGGAAGAACAGGAGCATCTACAGCGTATTGCCTGTGTCTATTGTCAAGTAATTCAGATCGAAATCAGAATACATATCCTGATCGCTACGACTAATTATTAACATGTCAGATCACTTTATCATCAGCATAAATAATAATTGTTTAAAAACATGGAATTAAATCTTTTTGTAGATTAAATAAAAAAATAAAAAACAATGAATTTGTTGTATTTTTACATAAGATTATCATGTCTTCAGAGTCTCATATCAACCAATTGCAAGCAGTATCAAGATCTCAGATTATTAAAAATAAATAAATAAAAAATAAGTGTCTGAGCTAAACTACTCAAACTGAATGGTCTTGTAATGTGTGATGTATTAGCCTGCTTTAGTAGACCTGCATATGAGATGACTGCAGGTTTGGTGGAAGAAAATGGGGTTGTTGGAGTTGATGTGCAAAGAGATAATCTGTTTTGTTGATGCAGCGGCATTGGAGCCCCAAAAGTCTCTATGTGAATGCGTCAGTACTGCTCTTTTATTACAGCCTGATCGTGGGTGAACCATGTGAGGTGGGGACGGCTGCACTTCTATTTCTGTGTCTGCCTCTCAAAAGTCCAGCAATTATGGGGCGAGCACATGGGGTGCCAGTGGCCACCTTGACGTCTGTCTCCCTGGGAGGGGAGGTAAGACAGCCGTCGTCCCAGCCATCAGCTCTGCTGGGGTTTTGGCCCCTGTGGTTCATGTTTCCAGAGCCAGTGGCTATGGTCTGCCTCACTGGTGCGGTGCAGTGACGAAGCTCTAATAACTACTGATGTAAAACAAGAGGACAGAACGGAGGCTGTAATTGGGAGGCAGCAAACCTAAAGTTTGAGTCACTAGAGAGGACCATTTAATCTCTATTAACTCAGCTTGTAGAAAAAAACAAATGCAAACTTTCACTGATTAATCTTTTAAAGTTGAACAGATGTTAAGCAAGCAGATTAGTCAGGAGTGAAACATGCTCACTGAATAAAAATGCTAATTCTGTTTATCTGTACCTGCTTTTTCTTATAAAAGCCCTTCTTGTCACAGTTTGGGATGCGGAAGCCTCTGGGGTTGAGGATGTTGATGATTTTCAGGGTGCTGAGCATGCGCTCTATTTCTCTTCGACAGGGACCCTAAAATAATGGGGGATAAAATAAGTTTACTCTGTTACACTCAAAAAATCATACAGTCCCAGGTTACAAAATATCCATGCAATTTGAGCAATTTATTTTGTGCAAGTTCACCATGAATAACTTTGTGAATAAACTAAACCTGAGTCACTTTGCTATACACTGGGTTCAGCTATAGTACCACAAAGGTGGCGGCACAAAGAGGCAACGGACAAGAATTTAATTCATCTGACGTGAAGAAGCTTAACAGTTTGCAAAGCTGCTTAGAACTCTTGCATGTAACACAAAGGACAGGGTATAAATTGAATTCAAACATTTCAAAGATAGAGCCAAAAGGCTTGTTCTCAAGTCCAAGTACTTCAGTCACTAATCAGAGAAGCCAGTCAAAGCCCATTACAAGAGTGTGCTCACTTCTCTAGCCAAAGCAAGATCAAAATAGTAGCAGGGCTTCCCAACAGGCCCTCGCATCAGCCAATCCATCATTTGCTGGCTCTCATAGCGCCCGGCACGCGGACGCCTTGTGGCCAAACAACCGCCTGACCCAGGTCAGCCGCAGGGCCGTGGTACATGCTTGTTGCCATGTCACTCCGCTGCACCAGATCCCTGCCAACTGTCGGCACTGCTATCCAAAACATTTCATCACCCGCAGCGGGGAGAGAAAACACCAAAACACAGAGGAGAGGAGAAAAACATTCCTCCACTGTGTTCAGAAGTCAGAAAAATGTTTGCGGTACTCACATACTCAGGCTCCTGTTTGGTTTCTAGAGAGATGTTTAGTTGGTCTGTGATGACTGGTCCTGACAGATCCTCCACCTTAAAGATCTGGGTCGCCTTCTGTTTGTCCCATCTGATGGCATTTGACTTTGCGGAGGACAGGATGGGGTGAAGCGAAGGCCTGGGAGGCGCAGGGTTACATAAAGTTTCAAGATCTGGAGTGGATGGCTTCTCCTCCTTATCCTTCACCTCTGTGTCGTCTGCCATTGTTTTAGAACAGTGTGGTTATTTGCAAGACAGAACACAAAGAGATTCACGATAAAGGGTCATTCTTCAAAATTTGGACATAAAATAGAAAACAGTTTAATACATTTAGGTATGCAAAGTGATTAAAAGTTTGTTAATACTGGCAAATACTCAGTGATGTCCGACACATAAAACACAAAACAAATGTCAATGGCCGTTAAAAGGTTCTGATTAGACCAGTTCTAAATGCCAGAGAAAGCTAATGGTTGAATCAAGTCGGCATTATAAGCACACTGTCCAAGACCAAAATGGTCAAATTATCTCCCATTTAGACAAGTGAACAATTAAAAAAAGTTTGTGCAAAGGCAAAGTGTTGAAGATCACTTGATACAAACACTGTCAGTCTTCAGATGTACCTAAAGACACAGTTGATGGAAAAAAAAAAAAAATTACAACGCATTTTAAATAGTTTTTTGCAACAAAGTGGCATCAAAAATGCCACCTAAATTACTGACATCTGGCTTCTGTTAGAATAATCACTCATACAGTTAATGTTTAATGGCTTAGTCGGCACTGTCCAGCGCAACAGTTAATGTTTCATTTCTTTTCTTAGTTTAGCTGTAGAAAATTGTTGCTCACTTGCTGCTTAATACTTGAATTGTTTTAGGAAGTCAAATTGGGCAACTCAGGCGGTTTATATAAGCAGTATGTCTTAATGTTGCCTACACGAAAGTGACAAAACAGCTACTAAATTATCTGACCTAAAGAACAAATAACTAAAAAACAATACTTGTTCCTAGAAAAGAACCTTGAGGAACTCCTCTTGGAAAATAAACACTAAGCAGGTACATTGTTTTGTGTGGCATTTGTCTCTCTTCTAGATAACATGTCAGTGAAATAGAAGTTAGTAAGAACCCAAGCACATTTAGTCTATTATGCGATGCCAAACAACTTTAACTTATTCAAACAACCAAACGTACTACTCATAATAACTGAGTTTATAAATATATTGTTAATCTGAGGATAAAGATTTTGTAAAAAAAAAAATATCCAACCTTCAAACTAGTCAAATTTTATGGTATTATGTTGCTTTATTCTATGAGTTCTCTGGCACAAATTTTCATCATTTTTAATTCTGACCCCACCCGGACCTCCCCTCTTATCTCACTCCCAGCTCTACACAAAAGTTGGCAAAAACAAAGTATGATTTCCCCTTCCCAGAGTGCAGCGGAAATCAATGCAGATTAAAAGCACTGAAGCAGAATTATCACCTGGCACGTCATTGACCGGATATGTGGGTGTGGGTCTGACCGACGGCCGTCTGTTCGTCGCGTTTACGCAAACACCTCGACCCTCAAGCAGAGCCTGCAGAGGTTTCGTTTCACCTGGCTGATGCTGGCAGGTCAGTCCGGAGCTGCATCTCCCGGTATACACTCCACACGGCTGGCCGAAGCTGAGGGCGCAAGTCATGCAGCAGCCGCAGCCAGGTTCGCGGACTCTCTCGGCGCATTCCCTGGGCAAAGGCTTGCACAAAAGACGCGCTCTGGCGTCGCACGGCTCACACCTAATGACCGGCCCGCTCGCACCTGACCTGCGGGTGAGTGATGCCACAAGGAAAATCATGCGAAGTGCAAGAAAATGGGAATCCATGGTGATGCGGCGGAGAGGGAGAGAGAGAGGGAGAGAGAGGAAATGAGTTGCAGAGAGGTGGCACACAGTCCCGCTGCGGCGAGTTTCCACTGGTCAGCTTCCCTCATTCACATCTCGCTAGCGGACAAAACATCTCAATATATAGACCCCAATGACTGTAGTCACACCCCCGAAAGGCTTGTGGCGCACTGCTGAATAACTTCGACTTGGCTTATTCTGGACAGTGTAAGAGCTGTTTGCTTATGTTTTACACATCGAAATAAAGAATTTCATCTTCAACTTGTCTTTCTGACACACACCCCCTCCCCCACCACCACACAGCGTGAAAGCAGCTCTGTTCATCTCTCTCTCTCTTTAGTAGAATGCCTCGTCATAAATAGCTAATCAATATTAGGGTATTTTTTATTTTTTATTTTATTTTTTTAGTAATTAAGTACAACAAATGCTAAATAAAATATGCAACAAACCTCAGAAGTGTCCACGCCGGGTCCATGCTTCAACCATTCTTGACTACGGGGTGCAAATGTGCCATTTCCAGGAATTATGAAACATTTTAGACATGACAAAATAATTTGCATTGACACATTTATACAAGTACATAGTAGCGTTCCATAAATAAATAGCTCGTTGAGCCACATTTTGATTCAGCATTCAGCCTTCCGAATGCTGAACACATCATAAATTGTCTGTTGTGCACAGCCCTCTTCTCTTCAAGTGTCACTGAAGATTTTCCAGTAAATTTTGATGGCTGGCCTGCGCAGCTGTTTGATTTGATTGCTGTCATTTGTCCATTTGCTTTCTCTCTCCTCACTCTTCCTCATCAACTTCCCTTTCACTGAGTTACAAGGAGCCGGTGTAGGGATTTTAGATCTGGGGCGATCTATCATCCTGGTTTTTCAGAACATGAGTTGCAGCATTTTAAGTTTGTCTGACAGATTTTTTTAGGTGGATTTGAGAAGTCACTATTGCAATATCCGATTAAATGTTTCTTCAGGTCTTGCTAAGACATTAGTTCTTGAACCTTCAAAATGTTTTTCAAGTGACGGAAGACTGACTTTGCAACTGTTTTCAGGTCTGAACCGTCAGACTTGTTTCAATTCCTTGACCAATCTTTACCCACAGATCTTGGCTATTAAATCCAAACTATTAAAAAAATAAATTAATATGGGAGATCTATACATACCATCAAGCTAATACAAATAAAAACTGGCCATTATTTATGTGTGGCAAGTACAAACAAGCTATTGTGTCTGTAATTAGGCAATTAAAACTCAAATGTTTTCAGGATTTGGATCAACAAATCAATGCTGCTGAAGGTTGACTTAATTTTTCTGTTAAAGTATTTTTTTTTTATCCAGTCAGTGCTAAATCAGGTTCTGGGTGAATTACACTAATATGACTAATGACTAAGAGAGTATACAAACCAAAATAAATAATTCAACCTAATCAATAAAAACATTTAGAATGTTGCCCTTTAAAAGAAGGGATTGCATTTTTTACACAGTTGAAATATACCATTCTTGCTTGGCATATTTTGCATAGCTGAGTTTCATAGCTATGATAGATATTTCAGTTCTTGACCAGAGAAGAGAAAACATACTTTAATCCAACACCACAGAGGAAATCAGACGTGATTCGAGGTGGAGCATTCCATTCTTTTGTATTATGTTTCTTTATAATGTTAAAAAAAATACATCTCATGTACTTGCTATTCACACATTAATCTATGAACCTGCTAAGATATGTGACATAGTTAGATAGTTCTGCTCTTTTGCCTGTGCTAAATAGCACATCTTAAAATAAGAGTGTGTACCGCACATGTAGGTGAGAAAATTCCAGGATGCATCCATGGCACTCTTTAGGGGCACTAGTAAATGATTACAGACATTTAACAGATGTCCAAAAAGCTTCAGTAGAAAAGCAAAATCAAGTTGAAGTGCACCATTAACATTCGACTTTAAAATGTTTTGGATGTTAAAGTCAAATAAGTAGCCAACAAGTTCTGGCATACTGCCATCTGTTAACAGACAGGTCTACAGCGGAGCAGTGCTTGCGGAATGCCAAACATTTGTTTCATTTGCAAAAGAAAAGAAAAAAAAAAAGAGTGCTGACTTTTCTCCCTTTCCTACATTCTTAGCTCCCCTGAAGGAGCTCTCTCAGCCACCTGTGCATATTCAGCATAGCAAAGGAGAGCAAGAGTAATGTAGTGGAGGAATGTCATCCTGCAGAGCAGCCACTCAATAAAAAGGGAGTGTGAAGAATGTGCTTTTGCAAACACAGGATATTACTGTACATGTGTTTAACATAACCTGTTGTCAAAAGCTGCACCGGCCAACCGCAACAGCTTGTCGAATCTTAAACCACTGTAATTTTCCACTTCTTTAAGATGATCTGGGTAAATCAGATATATGTGCCTAGAGCTCTGTGAATTTGTTGAATTTGCTCCAGTAGCCAGACTGTCTTGCATGCTGTCAATTATTGTGCTGCTTTGCTAAATATAAACTAGGTAGATAATAATGCAGGGAATAAGTATTAACCACATTTATGGGGGTTTTTTTCCAGTAAAAAATACAGCAACAGTTATGTGGCATACAAAGAAATCTATGAAAAGCACTAACCCCTTGAGTACTTTTTGTAGGAATTGTAAACAAACTACTTCATTTGTTTGCAAATGAAGTAGAATAAAACATTAAAAAAAGCTACTGAAAACAGGACAAAATAAGGTACTTAAAGCCTCATTAAAGTAAAAACACAAACTTGTGTGTGTGTTTGTGTGTTTGTGCATACTTTTAAATACAAATGAAATTTTTCCCCATTCTTGGAACCAGAGATGGCTGTGGAGGTCAAGTGTGTCTGCTTGGTGAGGGTGTGCAAATATACAGTGTATGGAGGTCTGTTGGAATAAAGGCCAACAAAGACCAACTGAAGGCCAACAGCCAGATCACATGACAATGTCTGGTCCATTGCTATTATTTCTCTACCCTTTTCATAGTCCCATGACCGTCTTTCATATAATTGTTCCAGTCTGAAGGACACTCTCATTTTAGATGACTTGGAAGGAAGCATAAGTCTCCATTGTGATTAATACGATAATCTTTTCTCTTTGATTCTACTCTGACTGGCAGCCATACAGAACTTTAACAATTTTGTGATTATTAGAGGCCTGAGGCAACCTTTTATCCGATTCCAAGGTTGGTTAATCATTTTTGGAGCGGTCTGGCTGTAGAAGTGCCATAGTCCCCATTTCTGGAGGCTTGGCCCCCCGAGGCACTCCTAAGCTGTAATTAGGCCCAAGTGGAGGGGGAGTGAGCAGCTATAGTGGAACTTCCAGCACCCAGCCGGATTGGGCTGAAAGTGGCGCCACTCTTTTTGTGCCTTGAATCCTCCCTCCATTCATCCAATTTACTATAGTTCCTGTTAGACTCATATCAACATTTCAGGAATTTACACATATGCTTTGTTGCGAGTCTGCATAACTATCTTCATTTTGCTATGAAATACAATAAAACAAACATCACATAAAAACTGCCGATATTGATCAAATATAATGTATGATTCTATTCATGTTTGATTTATCACTTTAATCCCTTCAAACATTTGAAGAAGTAAAACATAAAATGAAATATGGGACACTTTTATGCAGTTCTCTACAGTCATGTATGTTTTTTTTTCTTCACATAAAGTGATGTATGTTTTTGACATGCAAGCAAAAAATAACACATTTTGAAAGAAGACATCTGTTTTGCAGATGCAGGCCTCGCTGTGGTTCATCCGTCTTGTAAGTGATGGTGATCTGTGTTTCGTTGCCGAAGTGGTGGAGAACAGACAGAAGTTAATCACAGTTGCTGCACTATAACCTGGTGCAGGCAGTCACAAATGTTTTGTCGTTCTTTAAAGGAATGAGTAATCTTTAACTTCACCCAGCATTTAAAGGCTGCCCTTTAGCACAAAAACCATAAACCTTAGGTCCAGTACTCTGTTAAGCATTTAGGGATTTTATTTGCTTCCATAATGGCTTCAGAAACTTAGTTAACCTCCGCATCCCTCTGTATCCATTAATGTACAATTATTTTTCCCCTTGGAAGGGGTCTGTAGATTCTATTACTCCCTTTTACACGATTACTATGCAATATCCCCATTGGGACACATCCACAGCCACAGTGGGGAAACACCAGGCCTGAGACTAATGAACTACGGTAAGTCTTATTGTATCCTCTGTTTAGTGGCTCACATCTTTATGCTCAAAAACCCAATATTATACAACTTCTATTGATTTCAGAAATGGCCTAGCTGTCATCTTCTATCCCTGTATTTTTATTTGCACAAAACCAAGCAGAGAGACCTCATTTTCTGCTTCTATCTCAGCATAAACGTTCTATTTTTGTCTACCACCTTTTGTTCTGCTTCAATTAGGAGCTATTAGCCCTGACCTTTTAATTGCCCTCAAAAGGGCTTGCATAGCTCAATGCATGAGGAATCACAATGGATGCTCTCAGCCCAATAAACAGGATCCCTAACCTCCATATTGAGGCCAATATAAAACTTGGACAGACTGGTGAAAAGCTGGGAAGTTAATTGTAAAGTTGTTGTGACCAGTATGCTGTATGTGGCAGTCTCCATTAATGTCACTTAGAGGGCTTTTGCTAAGTCAGTATTCTCCTCATAATAGATGTCATGAAACTGTACACTACCTTTTCAGTGATTATGTTCGTTAACTTCCTCTTTTTATCCGATACTAACATTTCTTTTATGGTACTGAGTGTTTATTTCCAGTGCCAAATTTCAGATAGACGAGCAACTACTTGAGTTGGTGTCAAATTTTATTACTATAGTCACTTTTTGACCAATTACTTTTGAATCAAACATTCAGCATTTTCACAACAACTGAAGGTAATATAGTTACTTGATTTTAGTATAAAATGACAGACACTATGTGCCTGGAAAAAACACTGTTAAGTGAAAGGGGTTGAAAACGTTCCCATACAAACCACACCTTAACATAAATATATTTCTCTTCTTTACAATTGTGCACCACTTTTTGTTAACTCTTTTACATTAAATGCCAAGTGTTTTTAATGTTGCATATGGGACTCACTGTGTCTCTTATGGCTTGTACACACTGGTATCTGTAGAGTGCAACACTTCTGACATGTTCTTCTTTGCTCAAATGGTGTTATTTATCATTCTGGACTTTCCCCACCTACTTTCATTTTAAGACCACATTACTCTAAATAACAGGACGATGGGCTTCGAGTTCTCTGCAGTCACCACACCACACCTGGGCCTAAACATCCTCCCAGCCCTCCCCGGGAATTCTTTCACCACCTGCAGAGAGGCATGAGTGAGGGAGGTGGGAGGAAGGAAAGTCCACCCTTTTAGAGCTTTTCCACTCTTGAAGGTAGACTGCAATTTAATCCTTCCATAGCATTTTTAAAGCGACCTGTCCTGTATGGGCTTGTGCAAAAGGTAGGACCCATATTTCACTGCACTTCTGACAGATGCTTTGGATAAGTGCATGTCATCTAATGTAGTACAATTGTACATCTGTAAACCTCTTTAAAAGATGTGAAGGTTAAGGTCAGTGAGTAATAATCAGAAGCTGATTTCAACATGAAGAGGTACCTATAAAGTCCCTTTTCTCCTCAATGGCTCTGCTTATTCAGGTCTTGTAGCTGAATAAGCAGTGTCCTCTGCTGGCAGCAAAGATCATTTATTTCCAGTTATAATGTGACAATAGAACTTTTTTACAGTAGGCAACAAGGTTCATCTCAGCAGGAAAACATGTAAAATAGAAGACCTCAAATGAACATTCTTGATACCAACACTTTAACAGAACAGGAAGAATATTCCACATCTAAGAATGTTTTAGCTGTCTTGTCAGTTTTGCCTCATATTGTACTCAAGCTCATCCTTTTGTTTGGCTGATCTCAGCAAAAGAAGTCAATCACTGTTTGGTTTTTCTTTTTGTGTCGATGGATACATGCTTTAAACTTTGATTGGCAATGCTGTCATTTGCAACTCTCTTTTGAATAACTTTCTCTCTCACATGCAATCACATTTCTGCAGTTCAACTTGAAAAATTAACCCTTGGGCTACACCAATTTTTTCTAGCGTTTTGCTCATTTGAAGGCCAAAAAATAAGAAAGCCAAGGAAAAGAAATAAAGTAATGAAGCAAAACTGCCTTTATCCATCTCTATTCTCTTATTCAATTAACAAAACAAAAACAACCTATATTCTGTACCATTGCTCATTAGCCTTGAACAGGTTCTGTGTCTACCTTGCAACTGATTTTGCTAAAGAATGGTCTCTCTTAAAACAGAAAAAAAAAATTCAGTGTTTATTTACATAACACATCAAAGGACATGATATCAATACAAAAAGATGTACACATATAACACATTATATGCACAGGCATTATAAAATAAGCATGAGGTACATGTTCATATAGAGTTACATATATGTCAACATTTGATCTTAAGTTCATACTATAATACCTTTGATCTGAATCTCAAAAGTCTCGCACTTAAAACCAAATATGTACATATGCTGTATAAAATAACTACCTTTTTTTTTACTTGCTGACATTATGTGAGTCCAGTCATTTCCCAGTTTATTTCGGTTTGACAAATGCTAGAATATATTGAGAAATAAAATACTTTCCTCAAATTCAGACGCTTACATACAGTTTTATAGGGTTTGGCAACAGTGTCCTTTGAAATGTACAGCTTGATTTTGAGAACCTCTATGCCCTTCTTATTTAATTTGACAAAATACTTTGGCTCATTGTCCTTTTGGAAGATCAATTTGTGCTCAAACTTTAACTTCCCTGTGGACGTCCTGAGATGTTGCTTCAATATTTCCACAATACATTCTTTCATGATACTTTTAATCTTGTGAAGAGCAGAAGCCCTTCCAGCAGCAAATCAGCCACAGAGCATGATCCTGCCACCTCCCTACATATCAGCTGTTGATGGCACATGCAAAATTCTCACTTCGACCTTATAAATGTAACAATGGTAAATGTTACAAACACTCCTATTTTGACACATGTTGTCATATATGTCTCTGATGGGAGACATATATGATGGGAGCCTCATGGCTTTAGTACTCACCTATTTTTTGAAGAACTAAAAATGTCAAACTTCGGGCCTCTATACAAATGTTGTTAACTGACTTATAAGAAACTTACAAAGCTGGGAGATTATCATCATTTGGGCTTTCCCAAATAGTTTATAAACATGGTAGTCTTGAAGTATTTAAACATATGTATCTGAAGAAAGTAGGAAAATCTTATCTAAAACAAATTTTAATATTCTGGCATTAAACAAATAGAAATAACTGAATTATCCATACTGACCTAACACAAGAAAACATTAGCTTGATTTAATGTTAGACAATGAGGAAAAACAGCTTCTTATGCAGTGCAGGAAAGTATCAGGTTTCATGGAAAATCCATGCAATAATACCAACAATCTTGTTGTGACTGTGGGTCCCTGTCTGGATTCAAATGATTATCCAAAGCAAAGAAGGTACATGAAAACTGTAAACTGTAAAACAGCGGAAACCCTGACTTCCTTTAAATCTCAACTAAAAACACACCTGTTTAGAATTGTATTTGAAATGTAATATGTAACAATGTATTGTTTATTCTATGTTGCATGACTTTGTGTTTATGATGTAAAGCACTTTGAAATGCCTTGCTGCTGAAATGTGCTACACAAATAAAATTTGATTTGATTTAGATTTTTGAAAACAGCCACTATCTCTAATACAACAGGCTTGGATAGTTAAAAGTAATTTTTGCCCCCAAGCACAGGTGCATGGTGACTAAGTACGCTTCCAACACTGAACTATATATTTAATTCATTTTAGTTAAAGGTTAAAGTCTCCTCTACTGATCTTCTTGCCCCCACATTCAATAGCCTGTTTCCTTTTTAAGTCAGAAAGACCTCAAATAGACTACAAGACTGTTTCTGGCCATAGTATTCCAGCAAAGAACAAAAAAAATTAAAGCTGGAAATCTTGGTATCTGATTTTGATAGGCAACAATCATCTTTTATAAAATAGCAATATTGTCTTTTAATGAGTTTTTGCATGTATTATATATATGCATATATATAATACATAATATATACATATATATATATATATTATTTTTTAAGGTTTAGATGAAACAGCATCGTACATTGCCTATAAATTTAATACAAAAACACATAAAATCCCTAAAAAATATATATCCAAATGGTCATGTTCTACTATATCTTATGACAAAAAAAAGACCATAACACTTTAAAAAAGACACTCCAATACAACTCATGCATACTGTACTCAAAAAAAGAAATACACATTGCATAGGTAAAATATTACAATATAAAATAAACATAGCTAGCTCCAAACATACATATTTTCCCCATTTGTTACTCTGTTTTTCAGATATTCAAAGTTCAAACTGAGATACTCAGATATAGTAAAAGATATGCTTGTGCGTTCCCTACAAAGTAATGTTTGTTAATTGCTTGGACTAAGTCAGTTTGGAATTAACTTGTAAGTAAAAATATGAATTTAAAAAGCACATTGCTCCAACCACATATTTATGTTGTCACACATCTAAAAGGCATATTTTCTCATTATGCAAACTTGCTGAGAAAAATCACCCTCTACGTCAAGCAATATTTGTCCCATAAGAGAACAGAAAATTCTAGAGAGCTAACTAGAGATTCTTAACACTCTGATCAACAGTGAAGAGTAAAGGAGTCATTAAGTTAAATTTTCAAGGAAGCTGAAAAACTAACAAAAACTCTCTTGTTTCTTAACATAGAATTTTATTTGTCTAAGTTAAATAAATGTACTTGGGGAAGAAGAGAGAAAACTTTAGAAAATGATCAGTCTTAGATTATGTTGATGCAATATAAGCTTAATTTCTTTTCAGGCTTTGTACATTCTAATCACCTGTGTTCATAAATGTGAAAGATGTTGATTATTTAATAATAATTTATAACAGTACAGGACACTAGAATTATCAATGTATAGAAATAACAATACTTTAAGGATCTTGAGCTGGCTTAAATTTCAATTAGAAATAAACAAAAAAGAATCTGTTTTCATTTTTGAAACATCTCACTGTTTTTCTACTAATGGTATAACCAGTGAGTATTTCAGCAACACTCAGTAAATATCCATTTAACATCCACAGTCAGAGTCTATTTCATTAGCAGTTCCTGTTTTTAGGAACTCCGTATCCTCAGTCTTTTGGTTGCTGCGTCTGGCTTCAGTAAACATTTTTCCAGGTGATCAGCTCTGCCCTACTTACTCCTTTGTGAGCCAATCATCACTTTAGAGACAAAGTTCACAATGGCACTTGCTGGCTGTTCGGGGTCATGTTCTGCAAATAGGTGGCACACATTGTCCATGGAAGTGCCAGTTTTCCTTGCCACAAAGCCAAAGATTCTGCAAAGGCAAAAGATAGTAGTTAAGAGCTGCAGTGTCATCTACCACAAAATGAACATTAAAAAAAAATAAAATAACTGCAGGTACATGATTTTGACCGGAGCTGTGAAGAAATAGGAAGTACTTCTTACTTTGCTGATGGAAATCCATCTTTCTTCCACCTTTATGGAGTAATGACATGGAATCAGTAAGTATTAAAAATAAATGTGGTAAACTAATATTTATATTTAATTTATGAATCAATGAACACAACTTACTTTCTATCTTGAGGGTCCAAAGCACAAAATATCACGGTGTTGACATTGTAATGTCTCCTGAAAAAGAGTCTGAAAAACAGATTTATATTGAAAAATCATGGACGTATCCGTGTGGCAGCAGTTTTTAAAAAGTGTGTGCTGGGCGCTCACTTCCTCTGGTTATCCGTTAGAGTAATTCCCTGGGAGGAAACTTTGAAATGGACCACAGTGGGGATTGGTGGAGAGTCAGCGTCCAGGGTCATGGTCGTGGCTTTCTGCACTGCCTGGACTCCTGTTAGAGACTCCATCTCCACAGAGCTCAGGTACCACACATTACAAGCTGAAGCAACAACAAACAATCAAAGTTGCATGGAGCAAATAACAATACAGTCAGTGCTCTCTGTAATTCAGTGCTTGAAATAACTAAAAAGCAGGACATAAACACAGAGATTGTGTCATTGCATTACAGTCTGGTTTTAATGTGTTTGTCACAAAGTCTGTTTATGGTGAATGATCTAAGAAGTCTGATTACCTGCTCCCTGTTTCAGCAGCTCAGTAGCTGAGTTAGTGACTGAATGTGAAATGGTCTCCACAACATCTTCAAGAGGATCTTATAAACAGCAAAAACAAAGAACATAAGTAACACAGCTTTATTATCAAGTATGGTTATGGAATGATTCCAACAATCTCTTATCGACTAGAACTAATTTTTTACATTAAATTGTAACCATACCTCTACCCATGCAAAAAATTTAGAGTCTCTGTGTGAATGTTTACCTTTGTCAGGTATTATAAGTTTACAGGGAAGAGCCAGTGGGGTGATCGAATGTTGGTAAACCAATGCTGTTAAGCTTCCTGTAAAACAACAGAGTGGGAAAACAACATTTAAATTTACAGAGAAGTTGCACTGCCAACTTTGTTGTACAAGTCATTATTAAAATAGCTGCACTGCAGATAGACTGTTAATTTATTTGTTGAATGTTATTGCCTTTTTATCTGTGTCTCTCTTGAAAAAGAGATGTGATTGCCAATAAGACAATTACAGTATTTTCTAAGAGAAGGTAACAAAAAAAGCAAAAGTAGAAAATAAAATGTTCCAAGTGAAATGAGGAATTTATCTAACTGGCATCATTTAATATCCACAAACCTATAGATAATGCAGAGTTCATAATAATGCAGTTCAAATAAAAGTAAGAAAAACAATTACAAAATTTTAAAGATAATTTTTAAAATCAAAATCTATAAATTTTAAAGAGAAACAAATATATTGAACAAATAATTAAATACATCAGTATTTAAATGTTTGTTTAAACACTGGTTAGTTTATAGCACTTTTGGTTTTGGACATCCATTTTAAAAAAAATTACAGAGACAGGGAATGCCATTTCGATCACTTGTACCATGGAGCACACACCAATAGAGGGCAGTGTTGTTCAGAGACTCCCTAGTTTTATATATTGTCGAGAAAAGCATTTAAATCATGTTTCAGCAGCATAGACACTCACCAAAGTAGGGCTCATTTGGGCACCCCTTCAGACGCACGCCTTTCTGTGTGCACTCAATCAGGAAGTGGCGCACCAATTCGTTGGACAGATCACCTCCTGTAGGGAAAGGGACACAAGTAGTTAATACAATTAGTCTGCTTTGTTGGTCTGTCTCATATACTGAATTTTTGTCCATGCAAGAACCTTTTCTCTCTAAAAAATCTTGAAATATAAATCATTAAAAGCATTTCTGTCTCAATGTGAGGTGTCTTTGAAAGGCATATGAACACAAAGGCTTCTTGGAGCAGCTTGGATTTCACATTTCTGAAAACTAATGTTGGTCCAAAATCAAACAGGACTCTGGACTATATCACAATGTGATGGAAAAGAAAAGGACAAGTGTGAGCAGTGGAGAAAATTGGAGGGACCAAATGAAGATTTAATCTGGTATGAGGGTATAAAATAAAAATCCAGTGTAGATTTTTTTAAAATTAGGTCTCTTTTTTATTAGGTGTCTTTCCATGAAAACGTTTATGACATACAAAGTCACTACCATGACCTACACTATATGGAGTTGATTTTATATATTCACTCCTCCATTTGATTCAATGTTTAACATCTTTGATTTGCCTCATAACCAAACAAGGACTCCATAGTTGGCCAACACTGCACGATCGTATATAATTTAGATTTAAAAACCTATAAATACAACACTTGAAGTTGAATTTCGTAGGGCCCATTTTAAAATCTGCACATTGACCTTACAATTTTTTACTGAGCACTTTCTAGATACAATAAGAAAAATGCTAAGTGTTTTATATGTGATCAGAATAGATTAACCGCAAAAAAACAAAAACATGCATGAGAAAAATGTGTAGCTAATACAAGTGATAAAGAGGCAGCACGTTTTAAATAACAAAAATACTAATCAAAATAATGAACTTTAAAAAAATCTGAGCAGTGAATAAAATTATTTAAAGTCAGAACATAGTCGACCTAAAATTTTTAATAAAAATTCAAATATGAATACGTTAAGATAAAGTTAAAATAGACAAACGAATCAGTTGAATCAAATAAAAATATTTCTTACTTTTGCACAAGTCGAAAGACTAAAAATCACTTCAGCCGGACTGAAAGGTCATTAATTAAATACTAATCTATTTCAAAAGACAGATTTTCTTTATGTGTGCATAATTAATAAAAACTAAGCTTTTGCTAAAAATCTCTTGCAAATGTTCATAATTATCAGCATCAATGGATTTTCAGTAAAATTCCAATGTTTACTGAAAATATAAAAGGTTGTCTAACTTGTAAATAAAGGGCTTGATTTCTTATGACCGGGAGAAATTAAATCATTAAGCAGAGTTTTGAAAAGTCTGATTTAATACACCGAATGCAGGTTTTGTTGACCAAACATTCATTGAAGGCAATTCTCTAAGCCAACAGAGTGGAATGTTCTTTCTTCTCATCTCTTGGATGGATTGAAAGGGAGACGTTTACAGATATTTGTTTTCTTTAACAGAACTAAAAAGCTTTGGATAATCAAAGATTTGTCCCTCAGACTGAAGCTGTTAAAACATTGTCAATCCCCTGCGTTGGCAGTGCGTACAGGAATCTTCCCAGAAGGCGTATTTTCTGGGAAGAAAATACGCCTTCTAAAGTTATTAAAATGCTTTCTGATTCACATTTTGTGAGATCAAATTTCTTTCTGCCTCCTCCATCTTCACCATCAACCTTTGTTTGGTTGTTGTAATACTGCCAAATATTTTGATTCATTTACCAATTTTTTTTCTATCCCTAAAAGAGATTACATAACCATGCAAAACAAAACAAAACATTTAACTAATGTTGAAACAGAAATGTGGACATAGTTTTTATATGAGGCAGATATAGTGTAAGTGAAGCAGGTCACTTTCCACCACTGTCCCCTGAGAACAAGTTCACAGAACCAGTATGTCTTTTGTTAAGGGTGAAACATTAGCTGTATATCTATGACAATCTGGCAATACAGGTCTGTTTCACAATGATGATGCCCAGAAGAGGAAAAAAAAGGTGATTAGAGCTTACAAACAACAGAAAGACGGATTCTCAGTTTCAACATGAAGATGCATCTTTAGTTACAACGAACAACTTTGTTTCTTCACACGCTATCCAGGATTATCTCTGGATTATTGTCAGATATCGTAAACATGACATTTGAAGCATTGTGCCGGAGTCAAAGTATGGATGGAGGGATGTTAGCATGGATTAGCAGAAATAGCGAAAGCAAAAGTCAACTAAACAAGTAGCATTGCATTTATATTCATCCCCCCTGAGTAAAACTTCTGTAGAATGCGCTTTTTAGGTTTACACAACTAGAAACTGAAATTCTGTCTATTTCTGGCAGCAAAGTCATTTTTGCTGCCAGATCGAATCGAGACAATCTATGAGCTTCAATTATCAACCTTTGCCAGAAATTCTCAAAACATTTAGGTGTGTGTGGACATTGGCTTTATGTTCAGCCTTCTTGTCCTGTTGGACATTGAATCTGTACTCCAAGCTCAAACATTTTGGAACTTAGAACAAGATAACTAACTAACTAACTAACTAACTAACTAACTAACTAACTAACTAACTAACTAACTAACTAACTAACTAACTAACTAACTAACTAACTAACTAACTAACTAACTAACTAACTAACTAACTAACTAACATTAGCCTTCTGGATAGAAGCATTCTGACAGCATGCTGCCAACACCATGCCACATAGTTGGCCAGTGTTCTCAGAGTGATATACAGTGTTATTTTTCAGCCACACTCAGCATTGTTCAAGCAGGCCCTGGCCTGTCTTATGTATTATTTGGTCTTCATGATGAAGTCTGTTCTTCAATTATCTCTAAAAAAAACCCTCCAGACTTCTTAAAGCAATTGTTTGCAATGGAATTTACTGTTTGTACAAGAGTGAAGGGGCTGAATACATAGAGGACACATCTATCAAATATTTATATTAAAAAAAAAAACATCAAGGCATGCAAATAAGTTTTTAATGCACTGTACATAAAAGACATGTAACAAACCTTTTCTGCTCTGCTGGATGACTGAAGGAGGAGGCGTAGACACCTTCATAGCCAGACCGTAAGCCCCTTTGAAGGAGTGGCTGTCCCTAACTATGAAGCAGCCAGGCTCCTTCTCCTTCAAAACTGAAATAGCTAAAATAATACAAAGAAACTGTGTTTGAGCCTTACAAGTTTTTGTTTATTCAATTAAGTAAAATATTCTAAACCCATTCAGAATAAAGCATACCAACCTTGATCTCTTGAAATATCTGGTTTATACCAGAATTTTGACGTGTCCTGAACAAACTTTACCGTCACCTGCTTGCTGACCAGTACATCTGGAATAAAAATAATAACAGAAGTACTGAGTTAAAGCTCACAAACTAAGTCATCAGAAAAAAAAACAAAAAACAAACAAACAAAAAAAAACTAACCTGGGAGAGGTGAGGAAGCAAGTGGTGTCTGAGCTGACAAGTCGGGCAGCACATTAGGGAAAGGAATACTCAGGGAGCTCCCACTGTGGGGACTCGAGAACCCGCTGAGGGCTGGAGATGTAGACTGCAGTGAATGCTCTCCATCTGATACCCTCTTTTTCTCAGGAAGCAGAGGAGGCTGCGTCTGGGGAAACTGTAGCTGATGTTGATTGTCCATTGAAGTTAGAAGATCCCTGTCGATACCCATGTCCAGACAGCCGTGAACTGAGCTGTCTTGCTCGTCAAAGCACTGGGGACTACGGCTGATTGTGTAGCCAGCCAAACAGCTTCGCTGGCTGCTTCGTGGAGAGCTGTGTGCGTTAGGCACAGAATGTGCATGGGGATGGTGTAATGGAGGATGCAAGGGAGAGTGACGGCCATATTCGAGAGACACCGAGGGTGGTGGTGGCTGTCGGACAGATGGGTAGCTACTCAGGGAGGAGTGGTGGGTCAGGACATCATGCTCTGGCCAGGACTGACTTACAGAGGAGCTGGATAAATAAGATATGAAATGAAAAGTTAATGATGGCACAAAAACCTAACATCCTGAGACTAAATTGCTGTGAAACAACTTAGAGTGCCTCACAACTGTATTTATTCTCCTGAGACTTTCTTCCCACTTTATATAGCAACTGTTTACAACTACAAAGATCAATGTATCTTATTTAATGGGACACACCAATGCAAACCAATGCATAATTACGAAATAGAAAAATTCAATGCATGGTTTGCAACATGTTTTCCATAAAAAACAAACAAAACAAACAACAAAAAAAAACAATAAAAAGGGTTGCAGGCATGTGATTTGACCTACTTTTACTCTGATGCCTCAAAATAAAATATAGTACACCTGGTTTCTTATAGAAATCACCCAATTAGTAAATAAAGTGTCCCTATTTAATTGATCCGCAGGATAAATACAGTTGTTCAGTAAATGAATCATGGGTTTGCTATCGTACCGCAGAAAGCAAAAAGCATCATGCAAACCGAGGAACATATCAGACACACCAGGGAGATAGTTGTGGAGAAGCTCAAAAACTGTCAAGTTATAAAACAAACTCATGAGCTTCAAACATCTCGCAGAACACTGTGCTATCTGTCAAGCAGATATGTAGTTGTGGCACTACCTGTCTGTCTGCTGATGATTTCCAGTGATGGAGGTAGAGTATGTTGAATTTAGCATCCTGTGGCAGTTGATGGAGGAATCTGGCAAAGTCTCGAAGGTCACATGATTGATCACAGAATGTCCATGAGGTTCTGCAGAGTTACCAAAAATAAATTAAAGAAAATTATCAAAGCAAAACATAGAAAACAACAACAGCAGCAACAACAACAAAAACTACAGGCAGAACCAAACCGAGGAACTAGTTAATTTGATAGTGCTTTGCATAGTTCTAGAAAAATGTAAAATATAAATAAATGCTAGGACATATGGACAGTAAAAAAAAGTGAAAAACTACAAAAACATTTCAGTAAAAAAAAAAAAAATAAAATAAAATTATATCAAATTCTTCTGATACCATTTAAACCAGGGCTTTTTCCTCAATATATATATATATATATATATATATATATATATATATATATATATATATATATATATATATATATATATATATATATATATATGTATATATATATATATATATATATATATATATATGGTATCAGAACTACCATTTAATTGAACATCAGAACTACTATATATATATATATATATATATATATATATATATATATATATATATATATATATATATATATATATATATATATAGAGGAAAAAGCCCTGGTTTAAATTTGAATTAACAGTAATAAAACTGTCCACAGGCACCAACATTATCTGGTCTATATATACATAAAACCATTCACTGATTATTTCTGCCACAACCCACTTAGTCAACAAAGCAAGTCAAACTAAAGCTGAAAATTTAAAAAAAAAAAAAATCTTACCATAATTATCTGAAACCCTCATTTAAAAAAACCATAATCTGGGCCGCAGCTATATACTAAATCTTATATTTCAACAGAGTGTCTCTCCTTGTGATCTAAAGCTAAAAAGGGTTTTTGTTTTCTCCCTGCTCCCCCTGTGTGAACACAGTCAAACACAGAGACTTTTTCATGAAGGAAGAAAAGTTTTTCTATGCCATGCCTTCTAGTTGGTAACCAAGGAGATGCAGCTAAACTGAATGCAGGGCTGACTGGGGCACAGCAGGGGAACAGATCTGACACCATCCCCACAACCTTTAGAAATACTGTATATCTTGGCGGATGAAGTAAAAAAAGAAGGGACCAAATGCAAAAATGAAAGTAAAAGTTGTGTGATTTCCCAGCACTGAGGTCTAAGCACTAAGACAACAATGTACAAACTTAAAACTCAGCGATATGCATATAATCACAGGGTGTGCCCCTTCTCAGATAAAGACCATAGCTCAACAAAAAAGAAACAATGAAGATATTTATATATAAAAAAAGCCCTATTCCACAAAACAAAACCACACATGCAATCTTCTTGGGACAGAAAATTGTTTTGGGAATCTCCCTTTGTCTGTTGTACAAACAGTATCTGTTTTACCATTCACTGATAACAACAATGTCAGTATTATTTACAGCATCATGGGTGAGTCCAGATAGTTTGTTTTCCTGCTTCAATCACAGGCACAGGTCAGACATGAAAGACAACTCGAGGTTGAGAGAGAGAGCCAGAAAAAAGGTCATAACTAACTCACACACAGAGACTTTTAAGAAGAAAGGTTTTCTTCCTAAACTGATAAACCTCCAGATATTAATAAAGAATCATGAATGAATAACAGTGATTCTCCTTACAAAATCTTCACTTGGAGTTAAATTTTCCCATTACATGTTTCCCCTTTCCTAAAGAATAGTAGTTTTCCAAGTGTGACTTTTTTCAAAGAACATAAGCATGTATTTTACCTAACGTCGATAACTGTTGGTCACCTTCAGCATAAGTCCACATTCATAAAGTCCTTGAGGCTAAAGCTTCAGGCTAGTCCACTGTTTTCCTATAACACCAATACCAAAAACATCATGGAGCTTTACACTATGATTTTAGAAACCTTTCAAATTTTATTGTGTTTGTATTTGGGTCATGTTTAAACAAACCCTGAGGATTATTTACAACGACTTCATACAAAAGTAAATTGTTACAAAAATCCCCCAAAAATGTATTCAGTTATATATAATATGAACATTCAGTTTATATTCCAGACTTCAATTAACAGGCCTGTATCTGTGCAATTTAAAGTCCACAATAACAACATCGACTCTAAACCCTTCAAGTTTTAGGCGAACAGCTGTTCCACTGTATCGCTAATGCTAGATTTTTAAATATGTTATAAAATATGCATATTAACTGAACACATACCAGAGCTGTAAAGTCCAGCAAAAACAAATATTTTTGTTCTTGTCTTTTTTTGCATGTCAGAATCTCAATCAGAATGCATTTCACACAGAACAATCAATGGTGGTGCAGTGTTTCCTCTCCCCATGCCCCATGCAAGACCCTGGGTCCTTTCAGACCTGCGATTAGCAACTTCTGGGTCCAGCTAATTTGCATTTACTAAATGAAGATCCCAAGAGAAACAGCAATCACTTATAACAATTCAACAAAACCTTTGAAAAAAATCTGAATTATCTCTACAGAATAGAAACTTTCTGTACATGCAAACTACCGGACCTACCTTGATTTGGTCCAAAGCCTCTAAATGACTGCATGTTGGGAGATGGAATTTGGCTGAGCTCAGTGAACTCTGACATAGTTTTCACTGGAAATACAAAGATGAGGAGGGTGTGACAGTGTTTACACAGAATGAGAACCCTTATTAATTTCACAGAACATGTTACTTACCGTAAGGTGTTGTTGGTGAGATGGGGAATGCAGGAGTGGGTGGAGGCATGCCCTTCTCAACTCCACCAGTGTTGTCTAGGCCCTGGGTTCTATAACTGGTACTGTGACTTCTGTACAACGTGGGATGCTGCAATAGATGACACATGAAACACATCTTACAACAAAAAAACTACATGCGGCATAAAAACATAATTTGGGAAGAAGCAACTGCTAAACATACTTGAAACTGAGAGACACACTGGGGGTATGTCTGCTGGGCTTTGTACTCCTCTGGGTCACCCCACCCTGAGTTACAAAAGTCTGAGTGATGATCCATTACATCCTGCCTTTGGCAACTCAAACTCCGTGTGATGCCACTTCGCACATCATTGGACTGGGCAACTGCATACACACAAGTACACAGTAGCAAAATGTTGATTGAATATCAACACAGCTTTAGGAGCATAACAAACTTCAAGGCAGTAAGTTTTTTTAAAAAAAGTACATAATCAGACATTAAATCAGGCAAAGCATTTCCTTGCTTTTTGAGGTGAATTACGATTCTCAATTATTCATTTTTGATTACATACCAGAAATATGAAAAATAAAATACAAGGATTTTTTAAATCATTATTATGAGAATCAGACTTCTACATACAATAAGAATACTGTGCTTTTTAAAAAAAATTGTGAAAGCCCAAGAAAATATGGCATGGCTAAGTCATAACATGTGGATGTATTTTAAGGTGACACCTGAAAGACATTGCTTCCTTATGAGGCGTCATTGAAAAATGAAATCAGCAAAGATATCAAGTAGAACATTGTGGACCCCAACAAGTCTCATTCAGCCTCTCGGGATACAAGTGACTCACATGAGGATTTCCAGTCATTATACCATTCAGAAAGTAGATGGATTTTGTGTTTTAGAGATGATTGTGTTTAGGTGAGAAATGAGCAAATCGACCCCAAAATAAAAGCATACAGCACTTTCTTATGATGGTCAACACACATTAACCATGTTAGACTGAAATGTTTAAAGAAATTTTTAGAATACTTCAGCCTTGGAAAACTTTATTTGGAGCTTTACTGATCCCAATAGAACTGTCTCAAAAAGCAATGCCAACTCTAGGAATGACGCCCAACCACCAGAGGCAGCCAGTGTGGTTACTTGAAAGAAAATGTGCATAAGGGTGTGTTTTTGATGCGCATCTGATGCTTGCAAATTTGCACGCATATAACAGAATCCCATCTGCAAAGTACAGGAGTGACATTATTCTGTTTTCAGGGAGTTTTGCAAGAAGAGGGACAAATATGCTTCACAAAAATAAGACATAAATATGTATTTAAAAGCAACAACGTACAGCAGTGAGGGAGGGTTGCCTCTCCAAATGAGTAACGACCAGGAGCATACCTCCAAATTAGTTGTAAAGTGTCCTGTTATGGAGGATACATAAGGAAACCCTGATATAAGTCTCAATGCACTGAGCTAGAATCACACAAAACTACTAGGAGAACTATGATTCCTGTAATGTTTGAACCCGTCATACGATATAAAAAGTCAATTCTACCAAATACTAAAGAAGCAGGTGTGAACTTCTGAATCAAAATTTAAACAAAATCTTGCTCATCATTGTGGCATTAAGCTATTGAAATAAATTTGGTAATCCTAAGTGACCTGAAAGAGAATACATTAACTCTAACCTACTGTCACACACTGAGGACAAAATGGTTTTTGAGTTAAAACCCAGTCCAATGAGTGTTCTCTATGCTTGTAAGCATCTGGTTTCAACTGTATGTTCCCCAGACAGAAATGTTTAAAAAGTCGATATGAAATAGACTTGTTTTAAGTAAAAGTGGCTTTGGTTGATCAAAAGGTTGTTTTTTTTTTTCAGACGAGAAATCCAACGTGGGCTAAAGGAGAGCAAGGAGTTTGAGTCTGCGTGCGTGTGTGAGTGGGTGTGTGTGACTCCTGTAGGAAGTGTTGACACTCATCACTCGAGTGTTAATTTGAGCCCTCCCAGTGAGGTCTGACCTCTGAGCACTAAAGAATGCTAATGATGAAGAAGTGCTAATGCCTTGGATTGTTATTCATTTTGCCTGGTGCAAACATAAATGGCACCCATAGGAGCGCTTTACATTCATGTTCTTCAGTGATTTGCTTTAACAGCTGCATGATAGAGGTATTGATGTGATATTTTGTAACTGCAATAATTTAACATCCAAAATGAAAGTTGCTCTCCAATTCCAACAAAATCAAGGAGATGGGTAGTAACATATCAAATGGAAGGTTTATTTGACCTTCACTTTCACATTTGAGGAAGTGAAGCTCAAGTTTCAGCTTCTGGTCTCAGAATCAGCTCCACTCAACTCTAGCTGTGCTATTGTCTGAAATGGAGGATGCCAGCCTGTATCTAGCGCAGCTCTTGTGTATGAGTACAGTGCTGGCAAACACAGCAGACTGGGATCACTGGGTTAGATCCCAGCTGGGAAACCATGGCTCAGTGTCTGAATCCAGCCAGAGAATTTATTCTGCTAATCGATGGTGTTTAAATCCTGTAAAGCTGGTTAAAGGATTTTCTCAATGGATTTCACAGAGTTGTATGATAATTTTTAGTTTTTGACACACGGCATAAATACAATATTAACAAGAAGATGGGTACACTCTGCTTATAAAGTTACAAGCATGGTCAGCAACAGTATTTAGGTAGTTTGAGGTGTTTTAACAATTACTAGTTGATACTAAGCTGGCTATTCTCTCCTGATTTCTGCATCAAAAATAAATTTGTGTGTTATGCAGCTGCCATTTATAAGGTTTAACAAAGTTCTCCCTTTGTTAAACCTTCACAGGTGAAATAGAAGCAATTCAGATCAGCAGTGTCTAATAATTCAGACCAGCCTGGCAACTACAACCATGCAACGTTGAAAGTCTGAAAGTCACACGAATCCTTCTATTTCCACAATAGAATGCTCAATTTGAACTGCTAGACCACACCTATACAACAAAAACGTATTGAGCTACTGACATCTGATTGGCTTATTTGCTATTTGTATAAACAAGCACCTGGATTGATAATCCTGATTACAATTCAAAATTGTTCTATTTTACACAATCATAAATAGAATATTAAAAACAATATTTAAGCAGCCACTAATGCAATGTTACATCCCCCTAATTGTGACATAATACATCAAACATTTTATGAAAATGACTTTACAATTTCTGACTGAATAAGAGTGAAGAAAAAAATGATTTTGTATCCTTATAGCATATGTGATAACTTTTCAACAATAGTTTCTAAAGGGAAATTTGAACAGAAGAGTATATGTGGAGACTCCATGATCCAGAGCATAGATAAATGAATGCTAACTTTAATTAAGAGAATACTACAGTGCATGCATCACGACAGAAAAACTAAAAATATTTACCCTCTGGTGCTAGATCTGTACAGTGAGACTGATCCATGCTTGTCACATCGTAGATATCTGTGAGGAGTTTGCACAGAACCTAACACATGTGAAAAGACAAAACTCGCCGCAGTCTGATTGACCTGCAAGATAATAAACAGCTTTGCCAAAATACGACAGAGCTGATAGCTTCAACCTGGGAATTGTGATATCCTAAGAGCTAAAGAAAGTAACTTAAATTAAATCTTGATTGTAAAAAACTAAACATAGCTTAAATGGTTAACTTTAATTTGTCTTCCTGCAGTAAGAAGCCTGGAAGAAGGATAAAACTTTGTAGGAGATTATTTCTAAAAACAACTATAAAAGCTACCGCTTTTCATCTTCCTTCATCTTTCTTTCCAAATGAAGCAGATGAGCTTATTTGCGGCGACAGGCAAGTATTTGGAATCAAATGGAAAAAGGTGCGCCTGCAGGCTCACTTGTTCCTCCTTTGGAAATTCCTAAGGTCTCTACATTGCTCCCCCACTGCCCCTCTCTTCTGCAACTGCAAGCTATGATTCATGAAGCTTCCCAGCTTTCCATGTTTTCTCTGCATGGCTGGGTTTCTGTTTGACTACACCTTCTTCAGTCAACATCCTATTACATTATAACCTGAGCTTAATCTATTACAGAGAGTACAATCTGCACAAGACAGAGATGTAAACTTTACAAACTTTAATAAAAGATAAAATGTTTCTTTAAGTTGGTCTGATAAGGTTTAGCGAGGAGAAAAAGTGAAAAACAAATCTGATCTGTTTATTTTTTTCACAACACTGATGTATCAGATGCATGGGAAACATTGTCCTTCAGTATGGAAGTAACAGGCTGGTATTTAATTCAGATGCAAGTGCTTGCTTACAATGCATAGCTGTTTTTAATACACTAGTAACTATTTGACATGAATATGTAATCTTGTAAGCTAAATATTTAGTCTCTACTATCAAAGTTCGAGAAGTGGAGATGTTCACAAAGACTGATACAAAGCTGTTCTCTCTTTCTTTGTGCACCTTTACTGATCCTGCACTCAGTTAGTTGCACATGCAAGTTAGGACAGAACTCTTTCCTCAGAAAACAAAATATGAAATTCTGGCAGGAACCCTACCATTTCTGTCATGAAAACATGCTGGAAGGGAGGAAGAAGGGAACAAAGATCAATCATCCTTTGATTCCCAAAAAATCTATTCTTATACTCATTTCTTATATCTTTTACTTGAAGAAGACATTTTTAAATTATAAGTAGAAAACTTAGCATTTAATGGCTATGTTACCTGCATAAACCCAAACTAGGTGGAATGGAGGGGAGGGGAAAGTTGAAGGAAGAAAGATTAACAACTGCTGAATGGCCAGAAGATTGAATGAATAATAAATATATTGCTGGACAGAGGGATGAATGGAGATCTTAATAAAAAAATAAAAAAAAACTCAACAGAGGATAAATGCATGGAATTAAGGCTGTTTAAAAGGAAGGATGAACTGTTAATGGATAAGTTCAGCAACATAAGGAATATAAGATGGAAAGATACATAGTAGGTAGTTTGAGGGATGGACAAACATGGATGGACGCTTAGGAAATAGTATGAAGGACTGTGGACAGACAGAGTACACAGACGTCAGATGGATGGAAAGATTAATTAATGGATAGTCGATGAATGAATTAATCAACAGATGAATGAATGTGTGGACAAAGGAATGGATGAATGGACAATGAAAGGATCTAACTTTTAGAAAACATTATAAAAGAAAAAGTCTTCAATATTCTTCCATTTTACCCTTTGCTATTTACCAAAGTTACCAAATAAACCAATTGAACACTATTGGTTTATTTGGTACACTAATTTCCCTGCACACTCATTTCAACCTCAGACTACATAAACCCCATTATTTAACTCCTTTACTTTCATTAAATATTTCATTCAATGACGAGACTCAAGAACACCCAGGCTAACTATCTTACCTGTCTGCGGTGAGTTTTTCAGAGTTGCCGTGTTACAATCGTTGAATCTGACATCAATGCTGTTTAAACTTTTGTTGACTGAGTCGTTGAACTGTGTCCCGTCATCCCTCTTGGTAGACTTGTTGAAGCCTGGTCTAGGCATAAACACGGGATCCAGGTCCATGATCAGCTGATTTAGCTGATCAATGGAGTTATCAATATCCATTGTTAGGGATTTTATCTCGTCATCATGCTTGTTATTGTTGTGGTTATTATTGGTGGTTGGCTGTTCCTTGTGAGGTACTGTGTTCTTTACACTATCCATTTTTGTGTCCCTCATGTGGTTCTGTGGTTGGTTGGCCAGACTTTCTTTGGGTGAACCGCTCCCAGATTTGATCCCAGAATACCTTTCTGTGTCATTTCCATCCTTAGGCATGTAGTTAAACTGCTGTACAGCAACCATCTGTTGCTGCCGAACCCAGGACTGTGTGGAGTAGCTCTCCTGTCTGTAGACATGCTGCTTTGGTGTAGGAGCACTGCTGGGGTTAGAGTTGCTTCTGGACCTCAAAAAGATTCTTCTTTCAATATCATCCATTTGTTGAGGTGCAGAGTGATGAAAGTGGTGCTGGTTGTGATGGTCCTCTGATCCAGGACACTCGAACCCATCTGAAAGAAGGGAGTTTTGGCTACTCTTGTGGCACGAGGACGACAGAGTTCCTAGGCTGTCCAAACTGTGCAGATCATGACCTGTGTTGATTTCATCATCAAGGATGTCCGTCTCTCTCTCTCGGGGTCGGGTGTCTCCATTAAAGTGCAACTGTACTGGAAGTGTCTGTTTCAAGTCCAACTTAGGACCTGGGTCATCCATCTCATCCAGGGAAGGATCCTCGAGACCAAAACCACTGAGGAGCTGCTTCAGCTGGACCTTCTCCTGTGGACTTGGTCCCTGGTTAGCTCTCACAGTGGTGGTGCTGCTACTGCTGCTGGTGGTGGTGGTGGTGGTGGTGACAGGTGTCTGTCTTTCTGCCCACAGAGATGTGCTGGACAGGCCTGAGTCGCTGCTCACAGACAGGGCGTGGTCACTATGGTCAGGGCTAGAGGTGGTGGAGGTTGTGCGGGTCCCTCTTCCCAGCGTGGTGGCTTCTCCAAAGACAGCGCTCCTCTTGCTAGCTGCTTTGTCCTGGTTTAGGCCCTGAGAGCGTGGCGCTGCAAAACAGAAGAGACGCTGCAGCTTCATACAGTCAGCTGGTATGGTCACACGCAGATACAAAACAAACAAGGGACTCACAAAGACAAGACGCCATCAAACGTATACAGTCATATTGTGCAATTGACAGGGACACAACAGGAATCACAGCTCAACTCATAAAATCAACATTTAAAACAGGACATAAAACCAAGTCATCAGAACAGTTCAGGATATCTGAAGTGAGGCTCTGTTAAAAAAAAATGAGACAGTGTTCTGTCTAGCTGGTAGATTGTTGATGCTTTTATTCAACAGAGCCTCAGGAAAAAAGGATGTGGTTTAGAGAAGTGACATAATTTAATTGTTTTGTTTCAATCTGCCATTTAAAGTGGCATAAGTCTTACAATATATTAAGTCAGTATCTGATTGGCTGATCAGCCCCTTGCGACATCTCAGTGTCATGAAGCTTGGTTCTGGTTCTAATCCAGAAGAACCAAGAACCTTTGCTGTGGGGCATTGCACACTAGATTGGATCAGGTTGCTTTAAATATTTGTGTTTGCATAATACACATTGTTGTCAGAATGGCTGGTGCAGAGTCTTAAGTTGTTCAGAAAAAGTGACAGAAAGTAAAGCACAATTTTAAGCACAATTTTAAGCTCTATCGAAAAAAAATCACTTTCACCTTCATCCTTCAGAAATAAGAAGAAGGCTTCATTTGACACATACTATAACAGAGATTGTCTTTTACTATTGGTATGGTTTAATATCAGCTTGCTTATTTCACCACTGCATAAATGGTTTTGTCTGCTTATTACCTTTTAACAGAACCTCATTTCAAAAATCCTAAGCTTTCCCTTTAAAATAATATGTATGGTTAGGGCCCCACGCAAATCTGCATCCCATCTCCAATAGCTTAAGTATAAAGCTCAGCGCAGGCCTGTTCTGCCGGGAGTTTCCAACAAATCCCTCTCCTGACATTCCATTTAGCAAAGCGTAAGCCGGCATTTAACCTCTTCACCTCAGTTCTTGCCATTTTTTTCCTTCATCAGCTCTGACATCCAGCACTGCCCCCCTACCATACACTCCTTCATGGCCACCCATCGACTTCAAGAGGAAAATCTCTTACCTTCACTGTCCTTGTCAGGTTAGAATTTCAGAAATTCAAAGTCTCAGGTGAAGCCAAACATGTGAAGGAGAAAAATCTATGCAGATGCACGAGAACAAACATGGCTCTTAACATATGGATGATAACGGAAGGTAAATCTCGAAAGTTTCATTAAGTTAGCTGGTTTTCTTTTTCTGCTGTGAAGGTGAGAGTATTTGCACTCTACAGAGGAGAGGAGAGGTGGTGTTGGTGGGGGCAGAAAGGGTTTGAAATCTCCATATAAGGGCAAAGGAATGTAAACAAGTGAGGCGGAGCTATTGAGCTGAACAGGGTTGGAGGAAACGAGTAACCTGACCTCTCGCCTCTATTTTACGGGACTACCCCACTGGGGAAAATGAGGAATAGGAGCCAGGCAAAATAGCAATATATGTATGAGAAAGAGATGGGGGTGGGGGAAAAGACAGAGGATGAAAACAACATTCCTGGAGCTCAAGACATATCCACTCTGTAAAAAAGACACTTTGTAATTAAAGGCAAAGATTAACTTCTGCCAGGAGCCCAGAGCTATTTTCATGAAAAATGTCAGGCGAGTTGTTTTTCTCTCAATCTCATGTGTCAGAAGAAGACACATTATCTGCCTTAAAGCACAAAACAGGATAAAAACATGTAAATAAAAAAAAAGCCTTCTTAGAGACCATGAACTGTTTTTATTTTTTTAAACAGCTTTAAGTCATTTTCCTTTCATTGCAAGAAAGCTTGTGAACTGGAGAAGTCACTAATTTCTTCATTCTTCTATTCATTACATTTGCTATTATGGTGCTGTTAGTCCTTTAAAAAATGTCCACCAATTACAGTGCAAAAAGAAGAAAAGCCACAACTCTTCCGTACGTTGCTCTAGCTTTGGGAAGTCTGGTTAGATACGACTATGCAATTACCCAGCCCTCTCTGTTCCGTCTCGTTTATAACCATTTTGCCTTTCCACTAAAAGTGAGAGTCAGAAACATAGTGAAGACAATAATATTTTCTGAATATCCCTAAAATTTCTAATGTGCTTTGTCTATTTGTAGACAATGGAAGTAAAAAGTTTAATTTGGCCAGCAGCATTATTTTATTGTTTTGTAGATGCGTACTACTACACCAACACAGATTTGATGAATGAAGATGCACAAGCTTCACCAGAATCTTGTGATTATACCATTAATCCCAATCAATAGGGTTATTGGAATATTCAACAAAAATATTGCAATTCATTATTTTTCCATTAACTTAAAGTCCTAATCTATGGAGAGATTTGTTCTCATCTTTCTTTGCACAATAGCTTAAGCTCAGACAGACAGAATTGACAGTGTGTGTGAACAGCAATATTCAAGTCTTACCAAAGATTCACAATCGGATTTAGGTCTGGAACTTCCAACACTATTCGCAAATCTTTTTCAGCCTGTTTATCTTCTTGGATTGCATTGCATTTAACTTAATTCATCTTCCTGCCAACCAATGTGTCATTTTTCCTTCCACATTACAATTATGCACCTTTGTGACTTGTCTATCATATAATCCCAACAAAACACATTGAAGTTTGTGCTTGTAACTTTTTATATCACTTGAACCTTTCCATGCTATGTTTAATTTGGAATATTTTTTAGAAGAACTATACGTGTGCTTTTAAAATATGCATTAAATGAACAATGACTTACATATGGGGTATTATGTAAAATCATGGCAGCCATTCAGGGGTGCCTAAATGCTTGCTTATACATAGAGATGCTTATTTCAACAAAAGTTCCTACATGGAGGAGCAGTTTCCAGCCAAGTTTCCACAACTCTGAGCACCCCTCCCCCAGATCCATCAGACTAGCAGCAGCAGCAATTAGCAAACACTTGGTGGAATTGCACATCTGCAGAGCTCATCATATGAACCACTAATCAGTCCATCATTCTTTAAAACGGTTGCAAATGGAATAATGGATGAACATTGTTTGAATGACTTGCTGGAGGTAGAATGTGGGAAAAACCAGGAGATTTGAAAGAGGACAATTTCAAGGCATGAAGTTACAATGTCTAATTTGTTTGAGGTTACATTTAGTTACAGCATTTTTAACAACTGGAGGTATGCGATTGTGCTATAAAGTAGCACTAAGTTCCTGGAAAATACACATTTCCTCCACTTTAAATGAGCACACAACTTGAGAATACTGGGAAAATTTACTTTGAGTATATTTGTCACCTCTGCTTATAATTTGACATGGAGTCAGTTTTAGACTTTTATTCAAAATGCAAGCCTAGTAATTCAGCAAAAACACTAAATTTTATGCAATGCATGATCCTATCATATCACTTCTTTGAAGCAATTAAACTAACCATGAAGGGAACCTCTAAAGACACATTCGACTTCCAGAAATATCTCTTTCAGCTATTTAGATTTCAGTTCTGAGCCAATTTTTATTTTCTGTATGCATCTAATGAGGTGACTTATCTTGTCAGCAAGGTTGTATGGAGAATAAAAAAAATTGTAAGACTTTTATATATGCATTATAATTAATTCAACTTTTAATCAAATCTCATTCCATGCATAAAAGACAGTGACAAATTAGAGACAAGGTCCATGGTGACACTAAGCAAAGACTGCCAACCAGTTTAAAAATAAACTAAACTAAACAACAATCATCTTAATTCTCACTTTGCAGCAAACACTCTTCTACCAATTAAAATAGAGACACTGAGGTAAATAACGTTTTCTTCTCACAACCTTATCACTAAGGTGTCAAACAGCTTCCAGACTTCCTCCTCCAGAGACGTCACTGGGTGACAGTGTCTTTGAAGCAAACTGGTTCAGGGTGAGCTTTTCTGGTAAGTAGATGCAGAATTTCAGCAAAGTTTTCCATCCTTCCTCTCATATGTTTGAGTTTACATGCGAAAACAAAGCTGTAAATATCCCACATGAATGCTGTGGAATCAAGGCAGTTAGGGTATAGAAAAGCTCTTTAGTTGATGCCTCTCCTTTCCTTTGATGATTTCTTAAATTTGTGTGGTTTTCTTTTCATTGCAATCCCAGAAGCTGGCATTAAAACTTTGTGTGGATGTGTTTGTTTTTGTTTTGTTTTGTTTATTTAAATGAAAGTAAAAAAATAAAAAGGCAGACTGTTTTCATCAAGTCAAACTTGGCTCATAAAAACACTCAATGAACACTGGGAAAGGGTGGATTTGGGTTTTAATGTTACTACCACGTAGCTCTATTCTGAGAGGTTGTTGTGAATGCTGTGGTTCAGTGGAGAGCGACAACCACAGCGAGGACAAGACGCTCCGACAGGGTGGTTCTCTAAGTACATATGTGTATATAAATATATGTACACATATATGCATGTGGGTGTCCATGAGTGAGAATTTGTATATGTGTGGGATCCCTATTAACTTCAAGAGTCAACAAAGAAGAAATCTCTAGAGAACCCTCTCCTCTTCCTCTGAACCCAGCATTCCCAAAGTGAAACAACACTGCTTTCCACAAAAACAACACTTCTTGCCATTCTCATCATACTGCATGCCAAGGTAGCATTTTGGCCACTTTCCTTTCTCACCACTTTAAAAGGGTTACATAAACCACGTTAGTGTTAATAGTGTGAGAAGTTATTACTAAATAGCTTGGGTTATCGTAACTAAAATGCTATATTTGGGGGAAAAGGAGGGTTAGTGTGACTGTTTATGCAAAACAGTACCTTACTGTACTTTGAAATAGCAGCTGTGTGTCCGGCTAGATTCATAAAATGTCCAATAATGTTTGAGTTCAGTAGGTGAATAATCAGTGTAAACCTTAGAGACAAGATGACGTCTTTTGAGTAAAATTACATCTAAAGCAGCATAGCGTCTTTACCTTCACCATCACAGATGTTCTTGTACGAGTCCCAGCGAGTCAGAGGATCTGCTGTGTTGTAATCCACAATGACATCGGGTCCATTTTGCCACCTGTCAGCACCTGAAAACAAAATTCACACTCTTGAAGAACTTAAAAAGCTATGTAATATGTATTACAGACACACCTCACGTAAATGCAAAATTCAAAAGCCAGTGAATATCAATAACAAATTATGGAAATTAAATTAAAATACAATAAATAAATAAAATAAAAAAATGTAACAAGGAAATAGGATTTGTTTACCAGCATCCTAAAGTTCAAAAGTTGGAATTTCCAAGTTTTGGTTGGAGAAAGAACCTTAAACTCAGGGATCCTATGTCAACCCACACACATCCTCCTTTGAGTTCAGATTAAGATTATGTCAGGTCCCTGGCTCTGATGCTACTACCCTTTAAACTGTGAAAGTTTTAAAGGCTGTCAATCCTTCTACATGGTACTGTGTTGAAATATATCAAATGGAGAGAAACATGTTGTTTTTGGGCATGTTTTACAAATAGTAGTGCTACAAGACTAGTGCTAATGTTGTAAACTTCCAATTAGAACAGTTGGGTTCTGTTTTATCATCACAACAGTGAAAGAAAATAAAAAGTGCCAACAGTAAAAACAGAAAGGATGAGTGATTTTTTTTTATTGCACTGCTAATTTAATTTAATCATTCTTACTATACTTTCTCTTCACAAAGTAAAATAAATGTTTATCTGAAAGGGTCTTTTTTTTCTATTTCCACCAAACTAAATTCAGTGAAAACTTCTATCAAAAGTAACTTTCTGTGCAACTCCAGCATGTGAAGATTGTCATATTAACAAAATAGGCACAAGGGGATACATAACACAGTGACAGACACAGAGCCACATAGTTTCTTTCCAGTTGGGTTCGGAGGAGAGCACATACTGTGTTTCTTTACCTCTGTCAGCACACACTTCACACTACATTTCCCCACTGTGGCATTCCACATCCCCTCTCACCAGGGGAGCAGAGCGAGGAGGACGGAAGGGAATATTAAGAGGGCACTATATCTATTTTTCTAATTAATCAATCTTGTGTTTGCTTACTAAAGAAAAGTGCACAACCAAAACTTACCCGGAATTCTTTCTGGTCCTTCAGAAAAGATAAGTTCAACCTTGCCATAATCTGGAAATCTGGGATCTATAATGACAGCAAACACAGGAATGATGTAACTGTTTGGCATTCAGAATTGTAAAATGCACTCGGTTTCTATTCTTCTACTGTCTTCCTTTCACAACACAAGGAAAATTGCCAGTAAAATCTGTGTCCAGTCCGATTTTAGTGCGGACGTTATGAAGCAGGAGAGCTGCTGTTTACAGGTCGAGGCCTGTTCTCAGAGGTTTTTTTTCTTTTTTTTTTTTGAAGGAGTACCTTTGTTGGCATTCTCCATGTCCTCCTTTTCAAATATCAGGTTGTAACCCTGTACTGCTCCCGTGTGGAATTGCAGCCGGAAAATCACCTCACGTTCTGACGTTACATCACTTTTGTGATAGCATTTAATCTACAAAAAGAAAGCAAGAAATTAAAATGACCACAGCAGTCTGTATTAAAGCTGCTCTCCTTGTGAGCATGTCTTGTTTTTTTTTTATTTTTTTTTCCTACCATGATGTCCCCTTTCAGGAGCTGGGCAGGCTCCAGATTGATACACACGCGATCCCTGTGATTTGAGCCAATGTGACTTGAACAAAAACAACAGACAGTACAGTCAAAGGGAGCTGGTATGGAGAAGCTGTTACTTAAATTGAATTAAAATTAGCATGAAATTAATTTGACCAACTTACTAGATTCCAGAGGAGTACACTGCTTGCATTCCTTGGTAGACTTTGATGTATGGGCAACACACTAAACAAAACAAAAGGAAAACAAAGAAAACCTGCAATTAATGTTTTTTTTTTCCAAGGTGGTTTGATAACATGACCTTGGCATTATTTTGCTGAGGCCTGAAGTGTGATAAGCTGTTGTTGTGGGAGAAGGATTTTAGCTCCAAGATGTGATGACGACTTCTTGTTGGTTCAATGAAATGAGCAAAAACAGTAATTTCCACCTAAGCACCTCAAAATGAAAGAATTCCCTGTGCTCTGTGGTGAACAGTGAATTTAGGAGAGGATTACGTTTTTTTACACAACGTCCAAGTGCCTGAGCATGCAAGTGTGTTTGAAAAAAAAAAAGGCATAGGAATATAGTTCGAATAAGACTCTGATGTGATTATGTTTAACCTTTTCATTGTAATTTCCCTGACTCTGGTGGGTGGATACTTTGATAAAGCAGTATGACTTTAACCTCTGCTGGCAGTCTCAAAGTTTGGGATCCCATGGAGGACGACACAGTGCAGGAACAAAGGTGAGGCATTGATCTTCATGGACCCACTTAGTAAACTGTTGAGGATCCAAACATACCTAAGGGGGATGAAAAAGTGTAGAAATTAACATTTTGCAAGACTATTATGATTTTTCCCACAACAGAAAACATGTTGAATCATGCAGCAGAGATTAGAAGGAATGCATATTAAACAGGGTTCCAATAAATAACCCACTTATCCTTAATTACTCCCAGAGTAATTTAACTTTTAATAAATGTGTTTAATAGATGTTCACTAACTTTGCAGACATCTGGTTCAGATGCGTCACTAAAAGTTGTCAGATGTCTCATCTTGGACCAGAATTTATTTACAAAGCGCTTTATGTGTAAATGTGATCCCTGTAAAGAAGAGTGATAGAGGTAGTACGTTTCCTGTACTACCTCTATAACTATTTACCAACATTTCTCCCTCAGTAATAAAGGAGAATGAAATTATTTGATGATGGATGATGCTTTTAAAGAAATGCTGGGAGGTCTTAGTTTTTATCCATTTCATGTATACCAATTTTCTTTTCCTTTTTTTCTCTATTTTTTGACCAACAGAGAAATTTAATCTCTGGTGCACATCTACCTGTTCTATATAGTTTAACACATTTGAATAGTTTGCTGTGTCACCTGATAATATCTGTCACACAATGAGGTGGTTAACAGTGCAGAATAACATTTATATACCCACAGTTGATTTAGCCATATTGAACTATTAATACAAACTTTGGCCATAACTGTTAAAATGAATCCTGCTTATAATAGTTTTCTTAGAATAATAATAATAATTAAAAAAAAGTTTGCTCCTAAACCTAGAAGAACGTTAATTGTTATGTACTACAATTGTTTAGATGAATGTGATAGCTGGTAGATCAGTCTGTAATCAAATATTAAAGTTTTTGTAATTTTATTTTATTTTTGTTAAATCAATAAAGACCTTATTATCTTCAGCATAAAAGCTGATATATTTGGTAACAAACAATCAATAACTGATGGCATATTTCTTTCTAAGTTATAATTTGCCGCAGAGTAAGAAGAGATTAGCACTATTAGTTAATTGTTGAATTAAAGTGGTCATTTTTGGAGAAGAAAACATTTTTCAAAATAAGTTTGAAATATAGTATAGAAAATTTCATTCACAACCTCCACAGATGAAAAATATCTTGTCAGATGTCTGATCTTGGACCAGAATTTATTTACAAGTTTTGACAGACATTCATGGGCAAGATAGGTAAACAAAACACTTCAGCACATCACTGTTGACAATAATGAATCACAAAATGTTTGAATTTCATCAGGCCATTACGAGATCTTTTTCTTATTTTAACAATGGATGCCCTTCTGCTAAAAGATATTAACTGTATGCTAAACCTGAATGTTTGGAGGGAGATGCACATTCGGTCAAACAATACATGTGTACCCTTCCATGCCTCTGAATGGAAGGGTACAGCTCTGTTATGGGTCTTACCGCTTCTGTGAAGGTGTCATCAGAGCTGAGACCTTGTCATCGTAGTATTTCCTCATGGCAAAGCGGTCCAATGCTTGATCAGCACTTTGAGAGAGACAGAACGACGCACTAAACACTTTAGGTAATTATGACTCAAGAGAGACATTACACTCTGGACTATAATAGTGTTAACCCAAACTTGCTTCAGTTAGAGCAAAGCAGACATTTACACACACTCATGTCTGAAAACAGGGAAAGTAAGTTGAGAGACAGAAGATTCCAGGAGAGAGGAAGAGAATCAGCCTTAAGTAAACACAGAGGGACAGAGAGAGGCCCGAGTGTGTGCACAGCTTGGTTTATTCAGACAGACCTAAAGCTAATATGTCCCGCCGCATTTTAACCAGACCTCTGCTTCCCTTCCTCTGCTCCCTCTTAATTTGTTTCATTCCCTTCTCTCTCTCTTCTCTTTCTCTGCTTTTCATTTTTGTTCTGACATCTACATTTAGACCAGCGAGCTACACTCTCTCTCAGTTGGGCAAAAGCTCAAATTAGAAACCTGCTTCGTCAAATGGTGACCTGTGCTCAAGCAACAGTGCCGTTTAAAAAAGTATATACCTCCAGGATTTTGTGATTTATAAAAGTAATTGAAAAATAAATAATTTTGGAAGCTTCAACTCCTTAAATGTAACCTATAAATGACTATTAACTCAATCTGACAAACAAACTAAAATGTTTCTGGAATAGAAACACATATAATGTAAGTAAAAATACCCTCTCATGACTATGATCAGAATTAATAAACGCCAGATTCATCTTTCACCAAGATAATGATCTGAAGAATGCATTCAAATCAATACACTGAGCATAGTTCAGCTAAACCCAACCTGATTTAAATTTCCAGAGAAAATCTGAAGAGAAGTGTGAGCATTAAATGTTGTCACAATCTGATATATGTGGAGCAAAGTACAGAAACAACTGCCAGTATTTGCAATCCTCACTCAGTGCTATAACAGAATAACAATAAACTATAAGCTTTAGAGAGTGGATGAATCACCTTTTTTTATTTTGCATTCATTTCAAGCATGATAGTAGTATAAAATCATGCACAAGAACAAGGAATGCAAAAGACACATATTTTTTTGTACCACAGTAATCTTGACCTTTAGGTTCAGAAAGGATTACTCCTGATCTCATTTATTTTCTTCCTATGTAAAAATCTGTCAATTTTCAAACCAACAGTTTGAAAAAATGACGCTTCAATTTCCTGAAGCATCAATTCTTCTGAAATTGTCTTTACCAGAAATGTCAGTGAGAAATAAAAAAATGGCATTGTTCTTGAGAAATACATCTTTTGAAACCAACACTCTAGCCAGGGGATATAACAGGGTAAACACATGCTTCAGAGCTGATTCATGCAATTCAATCCAGGGTGATTCATGGCTCAAATCATGTGGTTTTCTCTTGATTCTGGAACAGGAACCGTTTGAGTCACTTTTCCAAATCACCTTAAGCCAAAATTAAAGGAAGCAGATAAATTAAATGTGGTCCAGCAATGACATTGGGTTATGGTCAAAACAAAATGAGTCTGCAGAAATTGTTGTGATTCATTGTTCACCGACAGAAAAGCGTGAACGCACATAGGTTATGATGAATCAGGGGAAGGAAAAGAAGACATTTATAGTAACATAACAGAAATCACAACATGAGTTGTGGTTACCTGGCAGACACGTCAGTGAAATGCACAAAGGAGGAAATGACAACACCAATTCGACCCTTGCCACCCTGCGAAAAACAAAATATCACATAGGATGATTCAACACGTGTTTTTTGTTTTACTTTACAGGGTTGCAAATACACCCAAAAATATTTTTATTTGATTTCATTTTTATTTATTTTTTTTTACAAAATGTTCCATCTTGAAAAGCTTTATTAATTCTTTGTACTTCTAAGCTAAATTTAAACATTATTAAAACAGCAAAGAAGTTCTTTGCAGGACTTAGTTAAACCTAATTTTATTACGTTTGCCAACTGTGTCAATTAACCCAGACCCACATCAAAAGAACAATTCAGCATTCTAACTTTAGAGTTCCTGACACTGATGCAAGAATATGATGAAAGATTGTACTGCATTTTGTTTCATTCAAGAAAATGAAACAAAATAACATTTTCCAATATTCAGATGTAGAGTTATGTGAAATAACCATGCTGAAGCAAAACCACAATATTTAAAAGAACAGAAAACTAAACATGTATTTTGGCTGCAAATGTTTTCAGGGCAAGTAAATACAACTTTGTTCATTTACAAAGTCAATGTTGCTGTTTTATTTTTTTATTATGGTATTACACTGCATTATAAAATGTCAAATATTATATATTCAAGATCAGTCTAATGAATTGAAAACATTGTACATAATCTATAATAGATTAGGGTTTTCCATTGACATTTTCACTGATGCCAGTTTTTACATCTCATTGATTTAAAGACCAGTACTTAAAGGTTAAGTTGATTTAAGTTTAGGCGTTACATTCCAAAAAAGGTATTTTTGTTCAGTTGCCGTTCTTATTTGTTAAGAATGAAGGGTACCGAAAAAAATGTGGTGGCGCAAGGGCAAACCACGACCCACATATTGAGGGCCTAGTCCTCGTGGAGGTGGTCGCAGGCTCGATTCCCGGGCTGGCAAAATTTGCTGCCTGGCTTCCCCCTCTCTCATTACCCAGTTTCCTGTCAAACTACTTTCAAATAAAGGCCACTAGAGCCAACAAAATCTCAAAAACAAAAAACTGATCAATTCAGTTGAGAAATTTTTGATTGTGTCAGATCTGAAGTATTCTAACTGTGCAATCCGAAACTGAAAAACACAGGTGATCCTCCATGTTGTGTACACACTTACCCTGCAGTGTATGACGACCACATGTAAAGGGTTGGCATTGAGCCAACTCTCCATGGCTTTACAGATGGTGCAGATCTTATCCAGCGGAGGAGCATGTAGGTCTGGCCAACCGGTGTCCAAAGTCTACAAAATATCACAGTTCATAATTAACACATGCCACTCTTTCCTTTACTTGGCCTGGGATTTCAGAAAATATTATCAAGCAGAAACAGTATACTGTATATCCTTACCTTTGGGTTCATTCTGGTGAGGTCATGTCTTCTCTCTGACAGGTTAATAATCTAAAGAAAACAACAAACCACAGACTAACAACATCTTACTGATTTCTACTTTAATTCCAACTCTTAGCATGAGTAAAGGTGTGATCTGAAATCAATACCTTCATCTCAATATCCAATAAGAACCTATTAGAGCTATTTCAAATCAATGTGACGTGGACTCTCACGTTTGTCTTCTTCGAATTCTTAAGGATAAGACGGAGAATCACCACTCACCAGGTAATTATCCGCATGCTTGGATTTGAGCATTCGTGTGACATCCTTTAGATTAAGCAAGTAGATCTCCTCAGAGCATCCCCGAGGGAAGGAGACGGCGATGATCCGTTCTGTGATATAGGTGAGGTCGAGCTCATATCCCTCCTCCATCTTAAAGCTTTCCTGTTATCCCTTTCAAGAAACATAAAGATTAATTACATAGAAGAACAAAGCACTGCAGTTCTCTCACACACTTCCCATTTAAAGCCGGTGACTTTACTTATGTCAATATTTGATGGTCAAAGTCCCCAGCTTCAGTTATTGTGTCTGACTTTTCCACAGATATCTCTGGAAAAAGACTTCAGCTTCACATTATAAAATAGTGAATGCTCTACACAGCAATGGTCAACAGAATGTGTTGCAAGTACTGTACGGGTTGAAACTAAGCAAGGCCTTTTCTGCACAGGACAGATAATTACAACGTATCTGCAGTGTGAAAAGAGTATTGCAACAATGGTATTAAGGAACAGTGACAAAGTATAAAAAAAAAACAAAAGAGTTCCAGTTGAAACCAGTTGTAAATCCCTCTGTGGCAGTGTGTCCCAGTTACCTCATGGACATGAATTTGCTGCTGTGGTGGTACAGACTCTAAACACTGAGTCACCATTTACCACCCCTCCAAACTCCACACACAGATGTTTTTCTTTCTTATTTACTCATCTCTGTGCAAGCATGCTGTCTGTTAGCTAGAGAAGAAGATATGTTATGGTTCTAACAGACTGTTAGAACTGCTGGAAATAATAACATGAACAGACGATTGAAAATACCATCAAGGAAATAAATGGAAAAAAAAAATCTTACCACAATACTAACCATTAAGCCACAAGTTTCAAACTAACTACGGCTGAAGAGCACAACATTGCTTGAGTTATCACAGAGTGCTATAAACGAACCACTTGGCACTCATGTTAAAGTAAATTTACAACGCTTTTAGAAACTGCTAAATATTAATGAAGATTAAGCGTACCTCTCTGTGCCAATTCATTTCCTCAGTGGCAGAGGAACACAACACCAAGCCCAGGGCTCAGACGCAGGCCTTAAATACTTCAATTGAGAATTTCTGGGATGTGCCAAAACAAGTCCTACCCACAGAGGCCTCATTTATCAACCAACAGGACTCAAAACACTGCACCAGCAACCACAGGATACCCCAAGAGGTCTAAAGTTCATCCCCCTGCAGATTAGTACAATTTGAAACAGACATACTTCACTTATTTACAATTCACTGGGTGCTTTGGAATCCCAGATTCTCCCTTAACTGCAACTCTCATGGTGTTATGTGCTTAAATTATTTAGACAACATATTTTTAATTGATTCAAGTAAACACATACTATAAAACAAAAACAGTGCTGGTAAATAACTTTAAAAATATAAGCATTGCATATGCTACAGTGAAAAGTAATAAAAGGTTAGTTTTATATGTTATAACCTATGTTTTGATTACATAGCTGATTATCCTGGAAAATACAAATCTGACATATACTGTGACTTGAGTTACAATTTTCTAAACCAATGATCAAATCAAATCTTAAGACAAAGACAATCTTAATTTGACGTGATCATCTGGGCTGAAACTGGATCAAGTATTTATAATTCAGTTAAACCTTCTGCAGGATCATTATGCCATTCACACTTTCCAGAACGTTGGGACCATTCATATTATTAATTTACATGTTTTTTTTTTCTATGCCATCGGTTATCACAATGGCATAGTGATAATCAACCAGTGAAAGATTAGTTTGTTTGTAAAAGTACCACTGATTGTACTTGGACATTGTGTAGTTGTAAATACTGAGCAAATTAAACACTGTAAACTGTTCTGGGAGGACAGATAATTGGTATAAATAGCAATGTTTTTGATTTTTTGATTTTTAAAAAAAGCACACTGATATTTCTTTCAATCAAATAAATCAAAAAAAAAAAAAACAGACAATGGATTGAAAACTAGTGTTTGTTGTGCTGTGTTCCGTTTACCCTTGAAGTTAGTGTGTGGATCTGGGAAGGACATCTCTGATAATTATTATGCTGCCTCACCAGCCTAACTAGTACTAGCAACAAAAAATTACAATTCTGACATTAATAATGAAAATATAAAAACTTATCAGCAGATGTAAAAGGTTTACTGGTAGTTTTTACTGTGTTCTGCAAGGTAGCCATATTGGATTTTGAGGCTTCATTTTTGGTGAAGAATATACAGTTACTTTGGCCTAGCTTTTTTTTTTTTTTTTTTTTTTTTTTTAATTATTGATTGACAGTCCATGTTCCAAAATCATTTCCATATGTACTGTGATTACATTTTCTTGAGCTTATATTTAATTAATTAATCTCTTCAAGTTCAATATCATGCTCCTTGAAAGACCCTAAATTGACTGTTAATGTAAATGAGTAAATGATACATAGTAAATAATGCATCCATCAGTTATATGTAAGATGACCCCAGGCTACACAGTCCGTCCCTCTGTGTGGACATAGTGAGGGAGTAATAAATGGGGGACAGTGTAGTCATGGCTTAAACCAACCCGCAGAGTGGAATGAAGTAGGCCGTGTGAAGCGGTCATCTCATCTATAAGGGAAACTGGGCTGTGTTTTTCCACACGCCGGTCCTCGGGGTTTGTTGGGACAAATGACATATTTAAACCACTTCTCATACAATTCTAAAGGAAACCAGCCAACTAATAAGACATTGATGAACTGACCAATAAATATTTACTGAACTTTGCATATCCTTTGAGAGTGGTGAATTTTATCTAATAAACATGTCCTATGTGATCAGGAGGTATAACAGGATGACAGTGATTTAATTTGCTAACATCATGATCAGTACATTTCAACATTTAAAACTGAACAGAGGGTTTTGAAGTTATTGGTAAGAATCTGTTTTGCCGTAGCAAAAGAAACAAATAAATGAAGAAGAAAAACAGCCTTTACTGCTACTCATCGCTAAGCCCAGTAATGCATGAAAACTGGTGGCAGGAATCATGGCATTACCAATACATTGCTAGAGATTCGTTTGCCTACTGACATGATTGGCACAATATACTCACCAGCTACTTTGTTAGGTAGTGACGTTCAACTGCTTATTAACACAACTGCAAAATCATCTAGTCTAATTGATGTAGTTGTTTAGAATATACATTTTCTAAAAATTAGCTCCATCTACACCTTAGGCCTGGCCATGCTGTCAGAGGAGGGATTATGTTATCAACTTTCAGTATAAAGGAGGACGGAGGCAAGTTGTCTGATCTGGTGTACAGACAACTGCTCAATAAAGGCCACCAGAGCCAACAAAACCTTTTAAAGAAAAAAACAAAAAAGGGAAGCCCAGCAGATTTCTTTTCAGAAGTAGAGCATTATGGGTTTCACTATAATGCTCCAACTGAGATCAATCTGTATTTCCATAACAGATTGCTGATATATTAGAAGTTGATTCTTGTCCAGACTATATTGTGCCATTAATCTATTAAAAGAGGCAAAGTGCATTACTTGCAACAAATTTCTCAGGGATTTTTTTACACCTCAAATCTTTCGTAGTTATTCCAGATGGCTATATGTTGGCATGAAAATAGGGCAAACTGTCATTTCAGAAACTCCCACCATGCTGCCATAGGAGTTCATTTCAAAGTGTTTAAAGAATATATGTCATTTTGTGTTGGAGCTAATAAATCATAGGTTCAAAGTCTCATCATATACAGTCAAATGGTGGTTTGCTTTGGATCACTGAGAATAAGTAAATGATTTTTGGCAAAACATTATTTTTTTTTTGTTGAAGCAATCCTTCAAGTGACTAGTATGGGCAGAGATTTCTATCAGACAAAACCATCCTCCTCTTCAAAAAAAAAAAAAAAAGTGGAATGTGGCTTAGTTCTGTGAGATCGTCCACCCTATGGAACATTAATGAAAACAGTAAGCAACTCTGCCTAGTTTACCGCTAAAGACAGAAGCTGGACTATGTTTGGTTACTTGTCCTTGCCAAAGCCAAGGACAAGTAACCTTGTCCTGGTTAAACTGTACAACTGTTTATGAAAGAGTTTCCAAAACCAAAATTATGCAAAGTTGAAAATAACCATTTCCAAGTTCCTTTCAAATGCATTTTCTGCATATAGAGATAGTATATTATATTTACATTAGTCAGCCTAAATAACATGTTTGTTGTTTACAACCATGCCAAAATATTCTTGAGGGGAAACTTAACCAAGTACATGTCAAGCTCTGTATTAATTGTTTGACCTAGTCCAAATCATTTCCAAATGAAGTTCATCCTTGAATTTAATTTCACGTCTTACAGTATTATGGAGGACTGAAGCAATCATCATAATTTTTCCACAGCACTCTCCCCCTTCTGTCACTCATCACTCAGACTTGCTTCAGCACGCACTAAGAGATAATTGGTCTTTAATTTTCCCTGACTGCTTTTGTTTCTTGCTTGAAGCACAGCATTAGCTCACAAAGGCACAGAGTAAGCTGCGGCAAGGTTCTCAAATCCAGAGCCCACCCATGGTACTGAGAACAAGGCTGGCATACAGAGTGTTAGCCAGGCAAGAAGGACTCAAGAGACATGTTGCCAGACCTATGGTGAACAAGCTGAAACAGGTTTCCAAAGGTCAGGATGTTGGGGATTAGGGTGTGTCTGGCTCCCTGCGCTTCAACCACTCTGCAGGTAAGTGCTTGACTAGGCTGTGCTGATGCTGTCAGCCACGTTTACACATGCATGACCAGTACTTGGAAGCTGTTCCAAATGCCTTTCTTCCAATTATCCTGAACAGCACTGAAAATAAATTGAAAACATTCGGTTTCCATGTTAAATGCAAGAAGAGATGTATGGAGTAGCATGTGAGTTAAACATTCCATTTCTGATGCCACAGTTTTTACATGTTAAACCATTATCTCCTAGAATGTAAACCAAGGAGAATTATAGGGTTCCATATGAGATGTATAAAGAAAGAGACAACATTTGGCTTCTCATTATCATGTTCTTATTCCATGTCATAGTTTGTAGTTTTCTACTATAGCAAGTCATTAATTTAGTGAAGTAACTGTGGACATGTTCATCATTCAAATGGAAATTCTAAAATTCCAAAATTTGTTCTGTTTATGTCATGTTTTAGCAAAGCAATCATTACCAAGATTCACTCATATTCAAACAGCTAAATGAAGGAAACCAGATCTGGACCACTTCTAATGCAGTATTACCATTTCAGACATTGATACTTTATGGTAAGCCGATTGGTACAAAAGTGTAAAATACATGAATGCCAATGTGGTTTGGAGGAGATGGTGCATTATGGGGTGAAACCACTGCTAATTTTTTGACCATGAGACTAACTGATCTCTTTGTTCGATGCACCTACTCAGTTGCTTCGTCAGCACAAATTACAACAAAGACAATTCAGGGGAGAGTTCACAGTCTACTTCATTATCATAGCAAGGCAATAATAAATAACTTCTTATAACCAAGAAATTTGATCTACGCACCATAGAAACAATGATATACCCTGTTTCAATATTGATGGTGATGTAATGGTCAGGAGGAGACATTTTGGCACATGTTGACCCCCTTTATGTCCACTAAGAATAGTTTAAATGTCACAACCTGCCTAAGAATTGCTGCTCAGAAGGTCCATATTGTCATAACCACAATGTACCCTTAGTCCAATGGCTGAATGATAATGCACAATTTAGCAAAGATGAAATTAAATCAAATTAGTTTTGTGAATATTGCAGTGAATTTCATAGACCAGGGGTCCCCAAAGTCGATCCTCGAGGGCCGACATTCTACATGTTTTAGTTCTCTCCCGGGTAGTACCAACAACCTTTTCAGCATGTCGATGTTCTTAGGCTTTTCAACAAGCCATTATTTGATCCAGGTGTGTTAAACAAGGGAGAGAACCAAAACATGCAAGATTCCGGCCCTCAAGGACCAACTTTGGGGACCCCTGGCATAGACCAATCTCTGTGTCACAGTGCACGTCTTTGTTCTAGTGGAATGGGAGATTTCGATCAGTGACGTGCAACTGTGTGCAATGTGTATATGTAAATATGCACTAAAATCTCTGGAATGTTTTGACACCTTGATTCTGAAAGCAAAATGGGATCCAATTCAACAACTGACAAAAAAAACTTTGCTACAAAGTCAAATTGTCATGATAGCCAATCATCTGTGTCCAAAGCACTCAGATTTTGTCCACGTTTCTTCAGTTACAAGAAGCAAACATAGCCATAATAGAATTCAAAGAAAAAGAATAAGCCATAAATAATTAGCTAGTGAAACTTTTTATTTAAAATTTACTGAATGCAGTAGGATATCAGAATAACATTATGATAGGTGTAAAGAAACACACAACACCAATAAACATAAAACTTGGACATATATAGCAATCAAGGAACCCCCTCCCTCATTTAAATATTCAATATTCAAACTGAATTGACCCTTAGGACTTAAGCACCTATTTTATGATTGAAACACTGGAGCAACTAACCTCTGTATACCACCCAAATTTTAATATTCACATTAAATTAAGGTTATTTGTCTGCTGTGAACAAATACAGCGTGATTGTATTTCAAAGTCAGCTGTCATCTGTGCTACTGTGGAGCTTCAGTCAAAATTGGTGGTTAACGGATCTGTTTTGCACGTTGAGAAGAAGCAGGGACACATATAGGTCAGAGGACTGACCTATATGTGTCAGTGTTCTGCTGTCTGAGAATAATGATCTCCTGAATTATTTGCCTGAAAACCTGAGAAACACTAACAGAGTCATAAATACCTCAAGGAGTCTGGATTGCCTTCAGGATGGTTGCTGAACAGTGTCTTACTGTGATTTTAAGTGTCTGTAAGAAATGTGGATGACATTTCTCCTTATTTGTCCTCCAGAAATAAGTGTTCTCACTAGCCAATAATCAAATGGCAGAAGTTTTTAATGAATAAAACATCTGTTTTATGGTTTTGTCCATAAGCTATGTAAAATGATGAGATCATTTTTTTTTCCAACTTAATCTCTGTTCATAGTTAAGAAGAGAGTTTGTTTTTTGATGTTGTGGGATACCATGCTCATTGTGACATGGCAGGCTGGTATAACAGCAGAGAGAAGGACAAGGCCACAGTTTGTTCTGGCCTTTTCCTGTCAGGGCCTCTGTATGTTTATGCTGTGGTTTTGCCACCCATTCAAGCTTGAAGAACTGAAATAAACAAGCCATGAGAGCAATAGAAAAATAAGTCAAAGAAGTGGGTGCACAATATTTTTAGCACATTTCTTCTGCAAGCCCGAAACTCTAGTATGTAGTTGTCTCACTTTTTTCACAAACCATTTTGTATAAAAACAGCAGTCCCAGCCCCGAGCAGATATGTGCACTCTCGGAACCTCCCCAAGTACTCCCTAATTACCATTTTCTATCCCAAGGTCATGGTGGAATGCGTTCCAAAATGGATTAGGTTCCTACTCTCACGCCACCATTCTCATTTCGCTCTTTCTTGCCATTCTTGCCCCTTTATTGCTTTCATTCCCCTTTCTTCTCAGCAATCTCCACTCTGTCTAATGACTTACACATGTTAACCAAATTGCCTACAGCAGCAAAGCAGTGACAAAATGTAAATGTTCTGGTTCTCCGTCACATTCTCCAATCACAGTGTTGTTTACAGTATGCAATGCCAACCCTTTGGCACCCCACACAGTCAGTATAATTCATTCAGCTGTTGCTTGTATTTATAATTGTGATCTGTTATCAGTAAGAAAAAAGTTCACACCCTCCTTTTATTAGGAAGGCTACATACTTTTACTTATTTAAAGCTACCAACCAAACTTTTCTTTAAAAATCAAACTCGCTTCAAATTTAGCTTAACTGTAGAAGACATGTCATAAATTTTTCGAGTTCATGGGCTATTTTATTGCATTTAATTTACATAACCTTCCACTCCAACATGCCTCTGGTAATAACATATATGGCATAAGAAAAGTGATCACACTAGTTCAATTTGTAGTTTGTTTCCATACACCCATCTTGGAAACAAAAATGGGGGTGAGGTCCATCTTTGGACCCCCACACCCCTTATTTTTCAACATAAGACGTTCGACTACTTATGCTGAAGATCTCGTGTAGGATGATATATTCAAACATACAACGTAGCACCTGTTGGGCAGTGAAACGTCTACTGATTGCTTCAACAAGGAACCAACTAGTGATAGTCAGATTCAGCATACCTTCACATCCTATACCTAATTTGTTTTTATTATTATATCTGAGATTGTTTTCTATTGTGTTTGGGAGCTTGATGTGAGGGTTTAGCTGCAGATTGAGAGTGCAGGTGCAGGTCACATGCAAATTAAATTTGTGCGTCAATCCAATTTCTTTGATATGCATGTATGCATGCGTGTATGTGAGTAATGTGTCTGTGTGTGTGTGTGGGATTTGCAGGTGTGTGTGTGTGCATGGGGTGGTGTATGTGTATATATGTATTAAAGAGAGTTTGTGTGTGGCCTTTGAACTCTTTTCATGGTGTATAAATACTTTTATAATTAGCAGGTGAGAAATGACCCATAAGACAACCCTTGTACCCTGGTGGTGTACAGCCCACATGGAAATATAAACAAAAAAATCACTTTTTCTAATGTGATTCTTTGTTTAGGAAAAGTCATAAAATTTCAAGTCGGAAAAAGATAGTTTAGCATATTTTTTCTACAGATAGACATGGTAATGGGTCACTTTTGACCCGCAAGACAACACAAGGGTCAAGCTAATAAAGTAAGTCAATGCAATAGGAGCTAAAATTGCATGAAGTCCAACTGTACTACCCGTTATTTAAGGCAGTGATGTCCAAAGGGGGCCATTTTCCATCCTTGCAATAATGTTGTTCAGATCTCCACACTACAACTAAAGGAAAGTTTAGTTTTAACTTTCTTTACAACTAAAGAAAGTTACTCTGCTTGTATCTAACCCACCAGCATAAGGGTCAGATGGACAATTTAAGATATTTTTCCTGCAAATTTTTTATTGAAAAATTATAATCTTCTCAAAACCAGTAGGTATAACATAAATTAAGCTGCACAGTGGTGCACTGGTGCAATGTAACAGTTGGTAGCACTGTTACATTGCAGTAAGAAGGTCCTGGGTTTGATTCCCAGCCCGGCGTCTTTAAGCATGGAGTTTGCATGTTGTCCCTGTGTATGCATGGGTTCTCTCTGGGTACTCTGGCTTCCTCCCACAATCCAAAAACATGACTGTTACGTTAATTGGTTTCTCTAAATTGCCCTGAGATGGAATGATTACCTCTCCAATGTGTACTCTGTCTCTCACCCAAAATGTCTCACTGGAGATAGGCACCAGCACCCCTCCTGACCACACTGTGGACAAGGGTGTAAGAAAAGTCATTTATCAATCACTTTTTTCAAAGCAAGTCTAATTACATTCAATGATTTTTATGCAAGACAAGACTTGGCCACAACTATTCATTAAAATTAAATGCATGCACCAAGCATTAAAAATAAATACATGAAAAAAAGAAGACAGAGACTATTTCTTTTCTCTTTTTTTAATGCTATAACCCACAACATCTTTGCAGTTGCATACCCTTATTTATTTACATGCTTATTTATTTATTTATTTATTTTTTAATGTTGTTGATCTACAGTGAGTTGAACCAAGCGTTTGGACTAAAATGATTCTTTTTTTTAATTTTTCTTTGGACATTGCATATTTAGTTTATATTTGAACAGGTAAAAATTGCTATATTTCTTACTTTGAATTAGGAAAAAATATCTGTGTTGTCTGCAAGTACTTTGTGGTCTATCTGGCAAAAAGTTTGAATATGATCTGTTCAGGGTTAAAGCATGGGAATTGGCATTTACTCATTTTGTATGCACAAAAACTAGTCAGAGTAAATTAAAGAGATTAAGATTAGACTTGTAGAAGTCATGAAGACAGTCACTGCCAAAGGCAAGGGGTTTATCAGAGCTCAAACATGTGAAGCTTCACATGCCTTTACTACTATGCCAAGTAGTAAAGACTTGGCATAGTCTTTACTACATGCTATGAATGGTGTTCCAATTACATCTCTTGTAATAGCATCAACCTGAACTGACACAACAATTTTGCTGTTGTTTCCTCAATTAACCTTTCAAATGTTGTATTTTTTAAACTATACAAAACAATTCCATATACTACTACCATGTTGTGTTTCTTTTGTCAAGACATATGTATTAATGTTAGAAAATGCACAACAGTAACAACAGGGTCTTTGAAATAAATAAAACAAAAGCTTTACTTTTGTTCTAAAATATTTTTCCCTTAATCAAAAGTTTTTCTGTGAGTGTAATCCTGAAAGAGCTTCATCTGTAAAATGTTTAGAACAACAAACGCCTTTGTTGGTTAAAAGAAACGTCTGCAGCAGGGCAAAGATGCAGGTGTTTGTCTGATCTCCAGGTGAAAAAGTGTGTAGCAGCTGTGATGTAAGCACACTTGTACATGTCATCAACAATGGCTGACTTAGAAGCAGAGCCCTCAGGACACAAATACCACAAAGCAGCTGTACCTTGAGCAAAAAGGCTAAATCTGTTTATGCCCCCTGGCAGAAGATGCCGAACAACAAAGCGAACATATTGCCTTTTGCTTCTGTCTGTGCAAGTCACTCGCAAGCATCATTCCATATGTTTCACATTATAATGGTGCACCATAACCCAAAACAGCAAGAAACCCCAAATTACAGCCACAGTAAGAAATACAATTCACTGTATAAGACTGAAAACATAAGGTCCAGCCAAGCTGAAAAGACTCCAGTTCAAATGCTTTCATTGGCACTATCACAGTGTGTAAAACACACACACAAATATAAACATACATACATACATACATACATACATACATATACATACATACATACATACATACATACATCAGTTTCTGATAAGTTTTAATGACTTCATTATTTGACTTTACAACCCACTTTTGGCCCACACACATTTCTGAAGTTTGGCTAAAAACAAATTGCCCATCTTTCTGCTCTGGCATGAAGAGAACATAGTCCAGTTTACCCAATGTGACGGAGCAACAGGCTAGATAGATGCACGGAAAAGTTTCAAATAAATCACTCAAGTCTCTTTACTTTAATTACTGACCCACGCGACTTCAAAACCCTTCATGCCAAGAAAAAGAGTCCTAAAAAAATGTGACTTACCTTTTAAGGAAAAGAGTTGTTCCCCCCGCCCCTCTCAGGATTTTAGATTCTTTTAGTCAAAGTTGCTGACAGAGAATGAGTGCACTGAAGTCCAAAGAGCCCCCAGTCCGTCAGACAAGCTTAGTGCGGGGTGAGAGACTCATCTTCCTCTGCTGGAATGTGATCTCGGGGTGATCCGAAGCCCTTCGGCGGGTTTACTTTCGCTCAAATGAATCCGGAGCTCTCTTTGGCTTTGTTTTTGTTTTTTGTTTTTTCCCCCTTCTCGGTGATAAAATGGAAGTCCTTGTTTCCCGAACCTCCGCTCCTCTTGTTGATTCTGTTTAGATGACTTCCTCCAGCCCAGGTAGCCACTGAAGCCGCCACAAGTTCTGGCAAGGAGATATTCCTCCCACTGCGCCGCAAAGACTCTCTTCTCTAACTCCCGCCCCCTTTTTCCCTTTACCTCCCCTCTCTGAGGCCTCCCTTCATTTGTGTTCTCACCGTCACTTCTCTCCCAGTAGCCATCCCCCACCACTGGAGACCCTAAAAGCTAACATAGAATGTTTAACCCCCGTCTAATCCCCCCCCCCCCAAAAAAAAAAAAAAAACAAAAAAAAAAAAAAACAACTAATAAACAAACAAAAAAAACAACTACTTGTTTATCAACATTTATGACATTCTATTTTAAGATAGTATGTTATCTATTCAATATGTTTTATACCTGCTATTCAACTTTTGTTTTCCTGTAAAATAACCATGTTTTTTTTATTTCTGTTCATGTTTTTGAGCAAAGAAAAATAAACTTTTCTAAGGAGACAAATAAAAGTGGAACCAGAAAAAGGTGAGACACTTATGGCTTGTGTTAATACAAAAACTAAATGCATCAGATGTTGTTTTTATGCACTACTTTTTTTACTTGTGTGTTATACTGATGGAATGCTGTTTACAAATGCCAGCTTATTGTTGAAATTGTCTTTAAGTCTTGTTTATTTATTTTTGTATTGTATTATTAAGACACTTTGAAACATGAAAATATATTCATAAATATTCTTGACCTCTACACTTACCCTACCTTCTGTATTTCTAATGTAAAACTGAATGCTTAAAATTTAGTTTTATTTGTAAGCTAAATAGAACCAGCTTTTGAATATTTGGGAATATGATTTGCAGCAATACAAGGAAAAGTTCTAATTTTGTTAACTCTGTGTGAGTTGATTTGTAGTTTTTTAATACTTCTGATGGTAGTATTTCTGCTTATGACATAATTTAAAACAGAAGTCTTCAAAGATGGAAGATTAAGCTTCAAATGTTTTTGTATGTCTATTGATGTTTGGATATGTTGGGTATATATGTAAGAAGTGTGAAAAGAAGCAGAAATATAACTTTTAATGGCAATTTTATTTGAAATTATGCTAAATATTTCAGATCTGCATAGTAACAACAAAACATGCAGTAAAAATAAAATACATGAAAGAAGTTGCAATAAATTCTGATTTAAAGAAATTTCCAAAAGAATCAATTGTAGGTACAAGGAGTTATGAGTGTTAACTGTGGTATTAAAAACAAAATGAAATCAAAGAAACTTTTTTTATATTGCAATAAACCAATAACATAGAGGGGTTGTATAATTTATAAAAAACATTTGTGGTGTCAAAAGAGGAGTAAGAATGTAATTTAAAAAAATTAGAACTATTTAGAAAGCAACAGTTAATAGTTAATTAGCATAGTTAGTTTTTCAATTTGAACAAAATATCAATAACGCTACATAAAATCACATAAAAATCTACATAAAAGTAAAAATCTGTAATAAAACCTGAACCCAAAGAAACAACAACAAAAAAAGCAATCTTGAGGATAATAGGAACCTCGGCCAAATAATCAACAAAAAATTGAAATTAAATTTGTTTTACCACAAAGCTAAGGCAATTTTTTAACATGACAAGGATGTCAGTAGTAATCAGCATTTAAAATCAAAACCAAAACTATTGAAAAATCACAAACTTTTAAATCGTATACAAACGAAAAAAATGATTACATTTTTAAACAAAACCCACCTACATTCAACTAAAAAAACACCATAAAAACAGGAGCCTTATGAAGCAGTTGTTTTATTTGCATCAGGAGATAATATTTTAACTGAAGACAGTACTGCTGGAGGAGAAACTGTAGGAGTAACTGGACGAATAATCGACACTCCCTCTACGAGATCCACTCCTTGAGCCAGTGCGAGATCCAGCCCTAGAACCAGAGCGAGACCCTGGGTTGGACACATTGTAAGGGCTGCTTATTCCTTTGGTGGACACAGAGGAAGCCTGCAGCATCTTCATTCCATTGCTTTCTTCCACCATGCAGCTGTCCATGGCTTCTTTGTAGGAGATCTTCAGCTTCGTCTTTGGACAAGTCAAATTCTTCTGATGGTTCCGAGGTTCTTGCAACTTCTGTGCCCCTTTACCATCTAGCCAGCCTTTCCGGATGGCTTCTTCAATGCTGACACGACGTCCTGTGTGTGGTTCTATTAGACCCCCTGTCAAATACTGAAACTCCAAAAACCTTTGGCCTGCCTCGTAGGGCAGCCAGTTCTCTTTTACTGCCTCAGCCGCAGAGAGCTTTCGTTTGGTTTTCACATCCTCAAAACCAATGTAGGCTTTCTGAGAAGCTTTTAATTTAGCAACCATGGTGTCATCAATGATACTCTGATGGAGGGCATCTTCAAGTGACAGACGGTCACCGGTTGCAGGGTTGATGATCCCACCAGTGCAAGCCTGAGCTTCCAGCAGTCTTTGTGCTGTAAGAGTGTCAACGATGCCTCTTTTGAGCCCCTCAGTAACAGTTATTTTCTCTAAAGTCTCTGTGTCAAATATGGCTGCTACAGGACTTTGGTCATCAAACATTCCTGGGGGAGAGACTGTAATTGAAATGCTGCTCAGGCGTTTACGAACAGTAGGGGAAGATGGTGTGGCTTGGGTGGGGCTGCTGCATGTGACCATGTCATCAACACTGCTGGCTGCAATAGTCATCTCAGTACTGCTGGTCTTGCTAGTAATTTGGTCAGCAAACTCTGTCAAGGTTAGTGTTCCGGCACGGTACTGATCTAACGTCTTTTGGTCAATGATAGAATGATCTATACAGTCTTGAATGTCATACTGAGTTCCAGTTTTTCTGTCCACGATCACCAAACGTGCTGAGCCATCTGATCCTGAGATAGTGATTTCCTCCCACTCACATTCTTGCTCTGACAAGTCCAGGAACGTTTCATAGTCAATTAGATCCTTATGATAGGCCTCCCTGACTGACATCTCCAGCCCTGTGTCAGGGTCAACAATTACAACACGCCTTTTACGGAGCACATTGGTGCGACTTTCTTTTGACTGTTGAGCCTTTTTCTTGTCTTTGAGGGGCAGAAGTATTAACCCTGTTTTTGTATCTGTGATGCATCTCTCCTTCAGTTGAAGATATGTCAGGTTCTCCTTGGTATTTGGGTCAAAGAACCCTTTTGTGTCATCTCCTTCGTAGCTTAAGATCTCATTCATCTCCTCATCAAAATATCCTCTTTTATAGGCAACAGAAACTTCAATGCGGTGGCTCTCAACTGGGTCAATAATTCCACCACTGGCAATTTGGGCCTCAAGCAGCCGGATCCCATGACCTTTCTCAATAATATCTTTTGCAATAGCCTGGAAGAGAGAGATTGTCTTGCCTGTTGTTGGGTCTGTGTATCCAGTTACTGCCCTTTCTGCTGACATGAGCTTAGACTTGAACTCCTTTCCTATTATGCCTCTTTTGGTGGCTTCTTCTACTGTCAGGAAGACATTGTTAACTGGATCAACAATGAAGCCTGATGCAGCTTGTGCTTCAAGAAGCTCTAGGGTGGTTCCTCTCATTAACAGTCCTTCCTTCATTGCCTGATAGAAAGGCATTATCCTGTCATTGACCTCATCATAGATACCTGCGATACAAGTGGAGCCATAGAGATATGACTTTAGCTTGTCTTCAATGTCTCTTGCAGTGAGTGTACCCTGGTTGAGTTTTTGCACATCACTTTCATTCAGCAGCTCAGACTTAACTAGTTCTGTGACAGAGACATTCCCACGGATACCCTTAACTGTCACGGGTTTTTCTGGACCTTGGAGCAGGAGCAAGCCAGACACTGGTTCAAATGTGCACTTCCTTCTAAGGTCAGTATATGTGATCTTCTCTTCTGTTGCTGGGTCCAGGTAGGAGGCTGGCTTTTTATTCAAAGCCCTATAAAGATCATCATCTATGAGATTACGATCCAAGGCTAGATCTTTTGGAAGATACACACTCAGCACGGGGTCTATTATGCCCCCAACAGACTCCTGAGCCTGGAGCAACCGGATGGCAGTTTCTTTGTCAATATGACCTTTTTTATAAGCCTGTCCCACAGACAGCACCTTGCCGGTGTATGGATCCTTGAACCCTGTGCTGGCGGCTTCAGCTTTCAGTAAAACATCTCTATCTTCTGTGTCTACAATCCCTCTTGAACAGGCAGTATCCACAGGCATCTTCTCATTAAATGCAGGGTCCACAATGTAGCCTGTTGCTGCTTGAGCTTCCAACAGCATGATGGCACTCTCTGGGCTGAGGAGTTTCTTGTGTTTGGCTTCGGTGAACGGCATTTTTCCCTGTGAACTTGTCTTCATTCCAGATATAATGCCAGTGCCTTTTAAACTAACCTGGATGTCCACAGCTACTTCCTCCACGGTCTTTTTACCCTGTAACAGCATTTCCAAGGTAGCTTTACTGATTATACCACAGTCACAAAGTTGGTGGGCTGTGACTTTCCGGTGCACACCATCAAATACAAGCTTTGATGGATCAATTGTCATGATTTTCTCATCTGTCTGGGTCTGAATGTTAAACATAGCTGGTCTCTTCAGTCTAAGAATCTCTCTCTCTAGGGCATCTTTCTTCATAGCCAGATCAGATGCCTCCTTTTCTGAGATCACGAGACGTCTCTTATATGTTTCCTCCAAAGTATGAATCTCCCTCCTCAGCCTCTCAATCTCATTGTTAAGGGATTGCCTCTCTCGGTCAGCCTTGCCCTTGTCTGACTCGCACTGTCTAATCTGGAATTCTCTGGACTGAAACTGAGTCTTCATAGAGGTTAATTCTTTATGGATAGAATCTCTTTCATTTTGCAAATGCTGTTTGTTGCGAAGCTCGGTCTCCAGAGAGAACTTGATGCGGCCAAGCTCCTCTTCTAATCTCTGATTACGGTTCTTGTCCTGCTCCAGCATTTTAAGCTTGGAGAGCAAGCTGTCCCTCTCCAGCACTAGGTCAGTATATTTGCTTTGGGAGTCATGCGCCAACTTGGAGGTCTGTGAAAAGATAACAGAAAGAGCATTATAATGTCATTAACTTCCATTTATGCAGTTCAAAAGACAACATATGAGTATTGTGAGCAGTTCTGTGTAATCTATAAGTTAGAAAACCTTGCACACATATCCAGACATGCTACTGTAGTTCATAGTGTGATTGTAGTAATAGCAAAAGTAACTGTGAGTAGCATTCTGTGAAATTATTGAAAAGCTAACTTGGAGGCACAGATAGGAGGAAAACTTTGTGAGTAAGAGAAAATTGTGCTCAACAAAGTAACTAAAAATAGTGACATACTACAATGGCACTTTGAAATCAGGATGAGTCGTAAAGTACACAGAACAAAACATGCAAGAAGGAAATAATACATTTGTGATATGAGTATATTATCCTTCAATGTTATCGAAAATACCTCAATAGACTGCTTTTGGAATTTTTCTATTTCCATTTTAAGCTTTTCTCTCTCCTTGGTCAGGTCACTGATGAGAAACTGGAGCTCGGATGTCCTCTTTGAGCTCGTTTGAAGCTGGACATTCAAAGCTGAGATCTGAGTGGCACTTTCTGCATCAATAGCACTTTTGCTAATCTTCAGTTCATCTTTTTCTTGTCGTACTGCCCTCAGCTCTTCCTCCAACCTCAGTCTCTCTTTGGTAAGGTTCTGGGTCAGAGTCTTCAGCTTTTCAATCTCTGTGGTGTATTCGTTGAGCTGGCGGCTCTTCTCTTCTATGGTTTTATATAAGCTTTCATTGCGCTGGTTGAGTTCATGAATTCGCACCTGCTCTTGCTGGAGTTTTTGTTTTATTATTTTGAGTTCATTTGTCACTGTTATCAGTTCTTCTTTGGCGACTTTACAATCCCTTAAACTCCTGTCCAGTTTCTCTTGGAGAGCCTTGATATCTTGCTCATACTTTCTCCCAGTGTTTGTGACCTCTATCTGAACTGATTTCAGTGAGTTGATTGTAGTGGTGTGCTCTTTGCATGTACGTGTCATCCTCTCTAACTCCGCCTCCATTCGCTTCCGACGAGTGAACTCCTCTTGGGTCGCCTTCTTTTGCTTGTCCAGCTCAGCTTCCACCCCATCCAGAGAGCACTGAAGTTCCCTGATACGACTCTGAAGCCTGGCAGAACTCTGCTCTGCTTTGGTTTTCTCACTGGTCTGCTTTTCCAACTCCACTCGGGTGATGTGGATTTCCTGCTCAGCCCCTTTAAGTGTGTTAATTGTCTCAAGGTAAGTGCTGTTCTTTGCCAACAGTTCTGCTTTGGCTTTCTTCAGTTGACTGAACTCCAGTTCCAGAGCTTTCCTCTTTTTCTCCTCTTCTTGCAGGCTAAATTCTAGCTCACTGATTTGCCTAGACTTTTCCTGACTGTTTCTGTTGGATTCCTGTAATTTCAGGTTTTCTTCATCTCTCTGCTGCTGGAGCTTTCTCAGCTGCAGCTCCAAAGTAGTGCGAATACTTGTTGCTTCATTCACTGAGGCCATCTGCTGGCTGGCTTCCTGCTCTGCCTTGCTTTTATGCATTTCAATGACAGCAATGGACTGCCTCTGTCTCCTGAGCTCCTCTTCCAGATTTCTCTTCTCATCTGTGAGCCGGTCAACTTGCTGCCTTAACTGCGATGCATCCTCATCTTTCTGCTGGGACACTTTCAGAATGGTGGTCTTGCTGACTTGGATCTCTGTCTCATATGTCTGTTTGAGTTGACTGATCTCCTGGGTGCACTGTGTTCTTACCTTTGATATATCTGACTCGACTTTTTGACGACGCCTTTCTTCCTCCTCCAGTTGCATCCTCAGTCTCTCAATTTCATGTTCTTTATCCTTCACCGACTTCTCTAGGTTTATCTTGATCCAGTTGACGGCATCCAGTTCCTGCATTCTGGAACGAGTTGATGTATCACACTCTTGTTGGTGAGTTGTGAAGCGCTCTTCTGCAAGCATTCGTTTCCTCTTTTCCTCCTCAAGCTGATATTTAATGCGGCTTAGTTCTTCGGTTAAAAGTTGCATCTGGCCTTGTGTGCTATCAAGGCTCTCTTTAGCAGCGTTAACCTGCATTACTGTGGTTCTCTTCACTTCTTGCACTGAAATGAGTTCATTTTTAGCCTGACTGAGCTCCATCTTGTAGTTGGCCAAAGCACCCTCCAAAGAACCATTTTTTTGTTTTTGATTTTCAAGGTCATCTTGTAGACGCTTCAGTTGCTCCTCTAGCAACTCAATCCTGGTGTTCCTTAGCTGATGACAGATTAAGCAAGACAAACTTAGTCAGATTTATTTCAAACCTATTTGATCAAGTAAATGATACAAAGATATCCCAAATATAGAAAAAAAAGCAATATTCTTTGTTTTACAAAGAAAATTTGATGCCAACCTTCAGCTCATCTATGTTCTTCCCCAAGTCACCCAGGAACTTGTAATAATCGCTGGAGCGGGTAAGCAGCTCGATGTAATGTGTCTGAAGTTCGCCTGCCTTGGAACAGTGATTAGATAATAAATACCAGTGGTAAAAACTAATCAGTCATTTTCATTTTCATTTGTGTGGAATTTCATTTTTAAAAATTATTTAGAATGCACTAAACTTACAAAATATACAAGTGCTTCTAAATATAGCTTTTACAAGCTGAATACATGTCTTAAATTTGATCACTCAAAAAATATAAAAATCCAATGTTACGAGATTATTTTTGAAGAATGTTGCTGCTTACTTCTCTTCTGACAGAAGAAGCTGGGGACTGGAGCAAAGTTCTCTTCACTGGGACATTAAGCAAAGTTCCCAGTCCTGAGCTGTAAGAAGCCAACTCCAGCTCATAATTCTGAAAATATCAAAATCAGTGTTATTTATACCACTTTTTTTTTGTTCATCAAGACAGATTTCAAGAAGCAAACCAATTACCTTGATGGAGGTAGCACAGGTGTCCGCATTCCTCAGCACATCATCCAGTCTGTCCTTCCTGCTTTTAATTTCATTGTGAAGAGCCTATTCAAAACAACAAAAAACGGAAAAATGTTCCCTTTAATTTCAGAAGTGTCGCATATGATCACTTTGTTTCTGGTTTGTGGTGTTTTATTTAAATTTGTGCAATGATATGATGCATTTAAACAATTCTCCCCACTACATATTATAAATTCCCGTAAATTATAATTATCCTGCACGTTCTGCGTGTGCTGCATGATAAAACACACCTCTGCTCACAGGTATTTGCATTTCTAATTGATCACAATCAATTTTAGGAGTCAATTTGATTTTGAGCTTGGAAGTTCTCATCCACAGACGATCCCAAAAGTACATTTATGTCACTCTACTTCACCATTCTTCTAGGTTGTGTTTATCTCATTTAACTTTATTATATATTCGATTCTGATATTCTCCTGAGCTTGTACCAATGAATCAAACACATTGCTCTTAGTCTAACAGAGCTATATGTCTCACTGGCTTTTATATACTTACATAGAATTGAATATTTATATTTGTGTTATTTTTGACATTATTGAGCAGGAAATAATACACACACTAGAAATGATGCATAAATAAAATAATTAGTTTCATTGACAGCTAGTCTGAAGTAACCCTTATTGACTTTAGCTTGAAATGGAAACGTTTGTTACGATAGTTTTGTTAAACATGGAAAAGCATGCCTTTTGTTGGTTGATGTGGTCTGTAAGAGTCTGCCTGTCGGTGATGTTGGCCGTCTTAAGGGTCTCCTGTCGTTTCCTGGTATTGTCTATCCACTGCTCCATCAAATTTCTTCCCTGCTGATATTCTGTTAACTGCTGCTTTTGTTTTTCCAGGTCCGACAGTCTAAGGCAGGAAGAGGAAGAGATGGAAGTATGCGTTAGTCAGTCCTGTTACCGGCAATAACAAATGCATCATTGTGACCAGACAACCTTGTTGTACCTGATATCGATCTGCTTTTGGATTTGGCGCCAGCGATTGGACAGCTGGTTCATAAGCTCAGAGTACTTGGACAAATCCACATCACATTTGTGGAAAGAATCAGAAATTTGGTTGTTGCTGTAGTGTGCTTTGGCCAGGTCAGACTCCATGGACGTGAGCAGATCCCGCCTTTGATCAAGTTCACTCTTCATGTTCTGTAATAGACATTCACACAAAAGGTTATTCATATCCTTTGGTTTTACAACTAAAAGAGAAAAGTACAAATGTTCGTGTTTTTGAGGTTTTTGAGGTTTTTGAGGTAAGTGCCTGGCAATTATCCAAACCTTTTTGCTATGATTGAAAGCACTCGATTTTGAGGAGTTTTTTTCTCTAGGTTAAAATTGATAATGCAGCAACGTCTGAAAATAAAATTAAACTTAGTGCTACTTTAAAAAAGTACTAATTATAACTTCTTAGTATTAGGAGTACTACTCCTTCCAATACTGCTACTATTACTACGTTAATAATAGTATTAACAATAGTACAATAGAAGTACTGCCAACAATAGTAGTGTTACACTGCTCTTAATATAGAACAATTTATTTTTATGGTTAGGACATAACATTTTGAGACTTTTATCTATTTTATATTGTATACTAAACTATTGTATACTACAGCCTCATGTTTTGCATAAAAAATAGCATCAAAGATGCTAAATTTTATACTTTTTAAGATATTAATCTGAAATATATAGAGTAAATAATTAAGAAACACAAACAGTAAAACAAAGTCCAGTACAAACAACTTTTAATCCAGTGTCATTGTTGTGGTGAGTGCTTAAGAATAAAAGATCTAACCCATCTGAATAACTAATATATTTAGAAAAAATCAAGGTTTGAAACTTCCAAGGAGAAAATAAATTACATATCAAAACAGATGCCTCATACCCTTAGAGCACTCCAATGGATTTCTAGTTCTTGAGGGTCATCAGAACTGGTCTCCTTCTCCATCAGGCGGATCTCGTGAGCTTTAATAAAATCCTCAGCCTTGTTAAATTTTTGTAGCAGGTCCTTGAGTGCATTCAGTCTGTTGTGGACAAAATAGATTTAAAAAAGCATGTTAAAAGTTTAACCTAACTTTAGCTACCAATCAGATCAGCAGGCCACAAAAAAATACTACACCTGTCAAGGTAGACTTTGTAAAGATGTTGCAGTTCTCCTAATTTGTGGTTGACTATGTCCAGTTCAGAATGAAGGAACTTGGCCTGCTCTGAGTCTGCAGGGAGCCCATTTAGCTGCTTTGTAATCATTTCTCTTAGGTGCAGATACTCATTGTAAATTGAATCCAGGTCTTGGTTCACGCCCTGGACATCAGAATTTGGTGACATTTACTTAAAATTAGTAAATACAACATGTTCTAGTCGTGAAACTGGCTATCAAACTTCTTCTGATCAATTTCGCACATCTGCTTTCAAGAAATTTGCAACATAAATAAAGGACAACATACGTGTAGCTTCTGAATGTACACCGAGCACTCATGCACACTGTTTTCTCCAAGTGGAATATGGAGATGGTCAGTGAGGTCAGATTCAGCCATTTCCAGCCTGCGACGGATTTCTTGCAGATTGCTAAGCAATGAAAGGCTGATGACAGGGTTGGTTTTGGTCGGCTGTTTAACAGGGACTTGTTGCTGCTGGCCGTCGATTTTATCACTCTTTATCTCTTCTTCCCCTTGAATGCAAAGTAAAACAGATGCTAATAAATACTGGAAAAACTAAAATTTTTATAATTTCTAACAAAGTAATAATGCAACAAAACAGAAATATACTGTTTTGTATTGTATCCTAGCTGTTATTTTGGAAAAGCAGAGAAGACATATCAATTATGTGAAAGAAAAGTATACATTTTTCTTTAACTATACCGTTTAATAAAAAAGATCATAGTTTCACATAATCCATGATTACTAATATAATTAATAATTAATATGTATGTATCTGAAATCACTATTCCTATCATTTTAAGCACAGCTGTGAAAAAATAATTAAATGTAAATCAAGGTTAGTATTTGCAAAACAAGGGAATCCAGGCTAGCCAGTCAAAAGAATTTTTCTAATGTTGTGCTCCATGATATGGTCCGAATCATTCGACAATTACATCCTGAAAATTAACTGAGCATTCAAAGCAAAATCAACAGAATTCCTCCTTACTGTAATTGGGCAGCTGGACAATCAGAGTATCGTAGTGCTCTTGAGCCTTGTTATAGTGGCCCTGAACGGTTTTCCTGTCATCTTCTCCAAACATTTCAGAGCCCTGGCTGTTACGCATGAACTCTTGGTAATGGACATCCATATTTTTGATCAACTCGCGGTATTCGTCAGGACGCATCTTCGACAGCTAAAAGAGAGAGAGGAAGGTTAGGATGACTGTGAGAACCTAGCGTGATTCAGATAAAGCAAAAGTAAAAAATGGAGTGTAAAATTCAGTTTCACCAGATGTGTGTTCACTCATTTTGAAATATCTCATTCTTAACTTCTTACCATGCTGATGGTGAGGGAGTTGATATAGTTGACATCTCTGATACAGTACTGCCAGGAAATGAGACTCTTGATGTTGATGAAGAGCTGATTCCAAACGCCCATGATGGCTTCATAGTACTGCTCATTTCTGGTAAAGGGACACACAGTCATTCCTGATATGTAATATGAACACTGTGAACCACACATTTTCTGCCCACTGTAATACCAGACACTGATAAAATAATTTAATAAATAATAATGAAAGGACAATGAAATGCTAAGTGCTGCAAATTATGCTTTTAAACAAATCATTGGCTCATTTGAAATGTATACATTGAATTAAGGTATATAAAATAATACATATAACTAGATTGTAATTAGGTTGCACTGATAAATTGGCCAGGTGACAATCAATCCTGATTTTCTTAATTTTGAGAGGCTGCTGATCGAACAAAATTTAAGAACTGGAATTGAAAGTGTCACATAAGGAGTGGGGGTGGTGGGGTCATGGATGATAAAACAGTGAGTGCATTTTGGTGCTTGCACTTTCACAACAGACTGTGGATTGAGATTGAGAGAATGATCTGACTTCTGGTGAAGAGAGAGAATTTCCAGGAGGATGATAAAGCAAAAAAGTTTTAGATTAAATTCAGACAGACCACTTTAGATTATCATTCAGCAATTTCTGCTAATCAGGGAGTTAAGCTCCTTGTCACTGAAGAAAACCACAGCTAATTCTGTTCCCTGGTCAGAAGTATAAAAGATCAAGGTGACTGTTTTGTTGAAACAGTCACCTTCAAAAAAAGTGACTGTTTTGAAGATGATATCTGTATTCGTTTATTGATGTAGAAATAATAAAGTGAGAGGTTTCTTTAAAGTGGTCATACAGGCTCATATGAACAAGTATGAGTGTGCATGTAGCCTCAAATGTGGGAAGGAGATTGTAAGTTTTAAATCAATGAAGGAGGAGAGGCTCTCTGAAAAAAAAATAGACTTTGGACCATTGTTATGTACAACACAGCACATATTTTAACAAGCCTAACCACCAAATTTGATTTGCGTACTTTCTCATAGGTGTGCAGTTTCTTACTTTTTAGCAATTCCGATGCTGAGAGGATTTGGAGGAGGGATGAGCAGGCATACAGAGGGAATCCACATGTCAAGACCTCCAGGCCCTGTTACAAGCCACTTACTGCGCTGAGAGTTGTCTTTCAGGATGCCCTGGTTGTCTTTCAATATGCTTTTCTGAAAATAATAAAAAGAATAAGTTTTATTTTGTTTACTATGCCTTTGTTACACTTTGTGTATGGTTAAGCAAATTATAGAGCCGAAGAATTGATATGGTCAACCTGGTCTTGCTTAAAGTCACATAAGGCCTGAACCATGGTGGGGGTGGTGCTTTTCTCTTCGGGATTTCGAGGCTTCAGCCTGACAATGGACTGCGACTTGATGACCATACTCTGGACCTGCCTCCTATTCTCCATTAGCCGCTCTTTCTCTCTCTGTATTGAAAATTAAAAATTTGAAGTTTAGACTCTTTTCACAGTAACTTTGTGAAATCAAATTATGCTGAAAACTATACTAAATCAAGTCTGAAAAGATGTAAGGATAAAGGCTTTCCGAACAAGTTCAAGAGGCATGCACATTTTTTGCTTTGTCCAATGCACAGGGAAAGTATAATTAATGGAGAACAAAGATACCTCCAGATTTTTCAGGAGTTCAATCAGGTTCTCCACACGGGTTTTTTTGTCACATATGAATTTGCTCTTGATGATTTCATGTTGCTTCTGAAGCTTTATATTCGTTTCATTGGCCTCCTTGAAAAACTGAAGGAAAACAAAAGGTTTGTTTAAATAAAAACATACAAGGCACTATTTCCACATCACACACAGAAACTTTAAAGTCATACTTGGCTGTAGGCAGCATTTTCCTTAAGATGAACTTGGATGCACTTTGTGATCTGGAGAAGCCAGCTCCACTGTGTCTGTAGGGTGTCCACATAGGCCTGCAGTGTGCCAAGTCATTCATTCAAACATATTATTATTATTTTTTAATTGATCAAAATACAGTCCAAATGCCACCAACCGTTACCTCAATTTTATCTTTGGCTGGGTGGTTGCTGTTCAAGAGGGCAGCCGATTTAGTTTTCAATCTGTTTAACTCCTTCTCCTTCACCTCCAAGTCACTCATCAGTTTCTGTTATATAACGAGAGGTAACGTCCAAAACAGTCCCACAATGAGCAATGCAAATAGATTTACAACAGATATCAATAATAATAACAATAAAAAATACTAAGTCAGAGATTCTCACAGAGTATTTCTCCTGCTTCTTGGGTATGTACTGGTCGATGTTTTTATCTCCCCAGTCAAACATTAGCTCCTCCTCCTCTCTTCCATTAACCCACATGATGGCTCGAGAGACTTCCTCGATGATGTTCTGAAGGTCACGGAGTTGGGTGAGGCGATTGTTGGACATTTTCTACGACAAACACAATGGATAGAATTTAAAAATGCAACAAAGAGAGAAAAAAAAAAGCTACATTTGACAAAATACTATTTGTGCTTAAAGGGTTTTTGTTTACCTGAAGACTATCCATTTCTTGCTCCAGGATGTTGAGGTAGTACTTATTTCCCATTGCCATCTGGAAAGTAATTCACAATTTTGCTCAGGTTTTAGCCACAAACGGAACAGGGGAACATACTAAAAAGCAGGCATGGCTTGATTCTAGACATTTGGAGGGTTTAAAAAGTGGTGGTTTCAAGGTCTTTTTGTTGACCAAAAACCACTTTAATGAGTTGTTGACAATAGTGCTGGAATAAAGGAGTTTTTCTCCAGTTATATAGCTCATATATAGCTGGCCCTATACCATTTCTTTTGCCTCACTTATAAGATAAAAATCAAAGCCATTAAGCGGAAATGGAAGAACCACTACCTATTACCTTTGCTAAGGTAATAGGTAGTTAGCATGTTACAAGCAGGATGTTTGTTAAACATGTAACAAACAAACAAGCTCTACCAATACATGCTGAGTCACCAATCAATCAGTTCAATTTACTTGGACAGCAAAAATTAACAATATTCTAGCACCAAATAATTAAAAACTTCTTTTATGTTCTATGATGTTAATACAGCATTTATGAATATGATATATATGATATATATATATATATATATATATATATATATATATATATATATATATATATATATATATATATATATAAATAAATATATATATATATATATATATATATATATATATATATATATATATATATATATATATATATATATATATATATATATAGATAGATTGTATTTTCCATTGTATTTTCACTCAAGGTAATCATACTTGTAAAAATCTAGTACCAACCCATGTCTATGAGAGAGAAAGAAAACAGTTTCTATAAAAAAAAAAAAAAATTACTTACCAGCTCGTCTTGGGCACGCCTTACTTCTAGATTTGTTTGGATGGCGCTGTGGACTTTGGTTTGGGCTACTATTTGATTTTCTATGGTGCTGGAGTCTTCTCCGAATGGAGCTGTCTCAATCATGCGCTATCAAATTGGAAATGACAATACCATCATTAGTACTTTTGCTATCACTTTTCATATTTTTGAACATTTTGGAGGTGAGTAAAATTTGTGCCTGGGTATTTTCAAATTATATTCACTAATTGAATATTTTAGATAATCAATAGATTCGAGGTAGTCTCTTGAAAAGATAATTCAGCTATTGTTTGTTCAAATCCTTTGAAACATTTAATATATAACTGTCGTAATCCGTCAAATGTGAATTTTTCATTGAGGCATTTAGATTGTATTTTCAGTAGATTCTTGATTTTGCTGTGTCTGGCAATTTTATTCAGTTCAGTAAGTTTAATTTGAGATTAGTTGGTCCTAGAGACCAATGCAGATTTGTTTAGTTCGTCTCAGAAAAGTCATTAATGCAAATGCCATGTTATGAACGGAACTCATCAAGTTTCCATTTGAGGCTTCCAAAACAGAATCCTATGATTATTTACGCAGTATATTGGAGATAAGAGGCTGTGTGCTGCCAAGAATCTTCTGTGTTAAACACTCGTTGGGAACAAAACCTGTGAGAGATAGTCAGATACAAGAACTGCATGATTTGTAAAAAAAAAAGAAAAAAAAAAAAAAAGCAACAAGCTGCAATTTATTTAAGCTAAAAGAATATTTTTTAGCTTGTTTTTCATCTGGAATGTTCAAATGCAGCCGTTTTGGTGCAATTACTCACGAGCATCCGTTGAAAACTCCAGTCAATGAAATATGAAGATGGTTTAAAGGTTAACAATTCTAAACTACTATAATGTTTTTTTTAGACTGTACCTGTTTTAGATTTTGATTTATGCTGCATAAAAACATCAGAACGGTTACAGGTAAGACATTAACTACTTATACCTTTATAACAAAACCCATCAGCTCGATGTAATATTGAATGCCTGGACCCAAATGCTTTCTTTGTCATTTTCCTTTTTACCCTCTAGGTGTCAGCAAATAATCATTAGGTTTTTGCTAAGCAGGGAACTATTCCAGCTATGCCCTCCTTGTCTGCAGTCCTCAACTTCGATAGGAGCTCAGCCAGGACACAACCTCAGCCCATCCTAGTTCTGCACTCTGCATTTTTTTTTCACCCTTCTCTGTCAGGGCTTTTGTTTGCTCGCCACTCCCTTTTTTCCCCCTTGTGAATACTTGCCCAGTGCTACACAGGACAAACCAAACTTGCAGCAACAAAGGTAATACGTCACTTTGAAATATCAGCAAAATTATCCTTTGAAAAGCAACACTGACAATCAACAGTGCAAACTAAAAGTTATCTATCTGCTCTGAACTTAAGGAATACAAACTGGGGGATGGAAAAACAAAACGTTAGACATGTGGTAATGGCAGGAATGCGTGTGGTAAGATTCAGAAGGGTGAGGCTGTAAGTGGTGACAGAATGACAGGGTGTGTTTGTGAGAAGGTGGAGTGCTGACGAGTAAATGAACAGAAAGGCATTTTCCCATGAACATACTACAGGTCAAATGGGTTGCCCTGTTTCTAACAAACTAACTCAGAGGAGAGTGCAACATATCACACTTCTTCACTCCCACTTTCTGTCCTGCTTCAATGTCTCCTTTATTTTCACTGCTGTGTCACCTTTAAAAAACCCTGAGCTTCATGCAAAGCGAACTCTCTCTCTTTCTCTTTTCTTTTCTCCAGCTAGTCCTTTGTTTCAATCCTCCACCAATTCTTTTAGCCTCTTTCACTCACGGATCGGGTTTTGCTGCTGAGTTCAGATGGTTTCAGTTACAGTAGGGTAGGATAAATGTTAGGGGAAGTTTATCCACTCTTCTGACTTCCACAGCACAGAAAAAAAAAACTGTGCAGACTAGTTCACTGGCTTTTCATTTGCATATCCTGGACATAGAAGTTAGTAATTCTCACACTTATTTTCCAAGATTTTTAGCATGTCTAATGCCAAGAAATACAATAAAGAGTAATGTTTTCATGATTACTTAAGAGAAACAAATGTGTAAAATTAAACTGTAATATTTTCACACATAACAGAACTCACCTTCTGCTGTGTTATCCAGCCAATGGCGTCATTGAAGAATCGCCCGCCATCACTGCCCGCACTGCCAACACTGCTCACACTGACTTTCTGTTTTTTCATAGTCGCATACACATCAAATTTCTGTGCAACAACAGCATACTGTTTTTGTAAAAAATCAAGACTGTGGAGACACAAAGAAATAGTCAGATAAAGATAAAAAGATCTCAGAAATCAATCACACAACACAAAGATCATGCCTGGTCTTACGTTTGCGGAATATCAGATGGTATACGTCTTTCTTGCAAATCTCGGCCATACTTCTTCAGCGTCTCGATATCTTCTAAAGCCTTCATCAGACTTATTTCTACATCAATTGTTGAGGATCCCTGAAAGGAAACCATAGAAAGTCTCTTGCGCTGCAAAATCGTATTCCTATAATACTGGTTACTTCTAATACCAATACTTTATTATAAACATCCTCTATTTGTACCTTGTTGAAACATGAACTTTCACAAATAGATTGCTTTAATATTTTTGTTATTCAGAGATTGATATACTTACAATGCTCATGAGTCTTTCTACATTCTCCATCATCTCAAAACAATGGTCTGACACGGAACCAGCTGTTTGCTGCATACTTTGTAAACTGACCATGGGAAGAACAAAATGGACTAATGATTAAAACAGTATTATTAAATCAGTTATGAGGCAGACGTTGTAAATATAGCTAGCAGGTTGTTGAATTTCATTATTTTTAAAGCTTGAATCAAAGAGTTTTGAGTGAAAAGCTTTCAAAGTAGACTAGGATAACCACAAAATTATAATAAAGTTTCTGTTCCGCTTTGACAAACTTGGATTTTAATCCATTACAGTCATTAGGCAAAAAGTTGAGGAAGGAAAACAAAAGCTACATGGAAAACAAAAACAGAAATCAAGAAGATATGCAGTTATTATAGTAAATAAGATACAAAGATTTTTTTTTAAGCAAAACCTTTTGGTAAAAAATTCTTAAAGTAAAAAGCTTAGCAATAAAATTTATAATGGGGTGGTATCTGTACTGTACTATGACAGACTTGCAATTTTAGTCCACACACAAAGGTCACCGGAGGTGACATAATAAACAAATAACCATCTGTAACTATACAAAAAAGATAAATATAAACTTTAAATTTCTGGACATTCTTTTGTTTGTTTGTTTTGTTTGTCATAATTAAGCTGACATCATTCTGTAAGGACGAAAGTGTGTGCTTTCTTTTGTTTTCATATTGTGCAACAGATCAAGAATGATAAAACGAAGATTCACTCGTACCTTCATCTGTCGAGATGAAGGTACATTCATCTCGACACTGGAAGATGCAATTTTATATTTAGTAGACTTGTTCTAAAGAAGTATGTTTTTTTTTCCTCATCAGCTACAGAAATAATTATAAATACAATACTAATCCAAACATGAAACATGAAACTAATCCCTTTTAATGAAAATGATTGTAGTTACCGTACAATTAAGACTTGAGCTTGTTCTGGCTTTAGGGCTTATTTAAATAAATAAACTGTTCTGCTGTGAACGGAAAATATTTAACACCCCTAAAACATTATGTGAAGAAAGTATTCTTTTCACTCCCCCTCCCCCCTTTTTAGCATAGAGTCATCCAACATGTGAGCACTTACTTCTCACGTACTCCACCTCCCTTGGTACCCGTGATCTTCATGCTGCGGCCGCCGCCATGCATGGAGGACCTGCTGGTGTAGGTTTGGTATCCAGGCTCCATTTGTTGGAACTCCGCCTGATAGCCGTTTCCTCCGTAGAATAAGTTCTGTCGGGAGTTACTCCTATGTGCGGCCAGATTAGAGTCAGAGCCACGAAAATTCATGTTGCTCATAGTTAGGAGTTTTTTTTCCCCCTTTCTTTTCTTTTCTGTTGTAAAAAGGTGTATTTAGTTAATTTCCCGGGTTGTTTCGGCTCTTGCTGTCCGGAGAGCGGACGACTCCGTGCGCGTTTCTCCGCCCCGTCGTCTCCTGTTGCGCAGATAGTGGTGTTCTGTGAATAGACGGAAGCGAAGTGCTTTTTGGACTGAAACCACACCTTGCTGAGTTTACGAAACGACTCTGGTATGTTTGGGAAGGTTTGTTGTATTCACGAATTAAATTCTTTGATGTAGCAACTCCTCCTTGGCCCGTCTGGAAATAAACGCAGTCCTTTAATGATGAAAACTGCGTGGGAAATAACAAGCTGTATATCTGACGTTTCACAATTTGTTTTTAATCAGTCAAACAAGATTATGCCATCTTACTCCTATAAGTCAGTTGCATAGATATAATTATTTAGTTCCCTTTCTTCTACAATTTATGTCGCTGTGTAAAGCAACAGAGAAAAAGAAACTCAACTGCAATTGCATTATTTATTTATTTTATTTTGTTTTTTTTTTTTTTTTTTTTTTTTTTTTTTTTTTTTTTTTGGAGGTTGGGGGTACCAATAGTGTGGGTCTGGTTGCCGTCCACCGTTAAGGACGTTTTAACATTCAACATGGGGAAAATTGGAAAGTCGTGCAAATTGACCCATCGGGATTTTCCGAGCTGATACGTCTTTCCAGTCTTTCTCTAATTCATTTGATTTCAGATTTCATTGGTGTGGTGAAAGTTCTTTGATTTTTGTTCTAATTTGAATCAAACAGAAAATAAAGTAACAAGGCTATTATGCAATAATCAACCTAAAGCCAGAGGCAAAATTTAATAATTTTAAGATAAATGAATGAATAAATAAATAAACAAACAAGGGATGCTGGAACATTTCGTGTGAGATCACAATGTTATAATGTTTTCTTGGTAACATGGAAGTAACAAAATTGTGTTGCTGCAGCAGAGTTTTGTCAGAGGTCATTCCAACATCAAGTTGCAGATGTTAATGCTCATCTTTCTGATAGAAAAGGATTCTAAATAGATGAGGAAGAGGATGTGGAAAAATTTGTGGGGAAAAAAGGCCAATAAAGCAAAGTGTTCAAAGAAAACAAGAGATGAATCTGTAGTTGGTGCATCTCTTACATGGAGCAACTCACAACAGGAGCTTTGAGTGTGCATGGAGATTTTTTAATGATTTTTGCACAAGGAAAGCTTTAGTCTAAAATGATATGATAAACTCAGAGTATGAACACAGTTAAGCCTTTATCTTATCTTTATCTTTACCTTTCTCAGTGCTCGTCAACGACTGGTGATGTTACGCAGAAGATGGCAATAAGAAAAATTAAAAATACAAATAAAAGCGATTGGAAAGACAAGCATGCAAATTAAATAATAATGATAAATAAAATTAGAATAAAAGTAAAAGATTTCAAGGAAAATAACCTTTGAAAAATTATGTCTTCAATTGAACATATATTAACCTACCTAGGAAAAATGATCTGATTCTATTTTCTGACCAGTTAATGGTCTATTTCTTGTTCTTACCCCACTGCATAATTGACTTTATTAAATGAAAGACACATTGCATAAGGTTTGGGCAACTATTATAAAGAAACAAGTGCAACAATAAAGTGAGAAAAATGAAAAAAAGGATATTTTAATTTTTCTTTGTTATGCCTTTTATAACTCAAAGTAGCTTTTGTATTTTAGAATGAATTGATTGTAGAGCTTAACTTCAAATCCACAATGCAATTTTTGACTCTAAACAACTGTCTCTGTTGCCTTAACTCCCCCTCCTGGCCTTTTACACATAAACATTTTTAAAGGTTTATATTTCTGCACAACAGCAGTTAATGGCTGAAACTTTTGGCAATATTTAACCAGAATGAAGAGAGAGGCAAGAGCAACCCAACCCACAAAGATCTGTCATCCGAAGTTCAACATTCTCGAGGTCACAAGATGTCTGCACACAAGTACTAGTGGGCGTATTTAAGCATGCTGAAAAGTGAAAGGGTGTGAGAGATACAAGTCATACAAAGGGCAGGTCATACACACATGCATGCCTATAGAGTAAGTGTGAGACAATATTTAAAAAAAAATAGTTCCTAATTGCTGCTCTAAGCAAGATCATATCTAGTTATGCTGCTGTAGTTACAAAATTTTTATGGTGTCAAGAAGAGAAGAAGAAAAATAATACCATCTTTGATCTTTTTTTATATTATTAGGTCATCTCAGATAGAGAATGAAATTATATATGGAGTTTGGATAAATCTGGAGTTAAGGCTATTTTCAAAAAATGCTTTGGAAAAGTTATTTTATCAGGGTAAACACACTTTTGTGTTTTAATTGACTGCTAAGTGAAACATCGATACAAAGTAATGCACAATTCTGAAGTGTAAGGACAAGAACATGCATTTTCAAAATAAATAAATAAATGTTTTGCAAGTCAAAATTTGAATTTTCCAGATATGTCCAAATAAATCTCCCCGAAAACAATTTTAAAAGTCACCTTATTCATAAAGAGAGTCCACCTGCTTCTAAATTAAAGTAGTGTAATTATAACATAAAAAAGTTGAACAAATAAAGAAAATAATAAACAACTGGAAATGGAATGTTTTCATAGATGTGCCACAAAATCACAGGGAAGAGTGAGGGCAGAGTAGAAAAGACTAATCGGGGAGAGGAGCAATGATTGTGGGTAAACACTGGAACTGTAAACCTAACCAATGCCCAAATCTGCAAAAATTAAAAACTCTTAGGACATATACATGTTGTTTTTTGCCAATACTAACATAATAAATGTAAACTTGTTTTAAAAACTATTCTGATCATTGTTTGTCTCATTGAGAACATAATTCAATCCAGTAACAATAGTTTCTTGAAAAGGCAGTCCCAGTCTCAGACTGAGACACACCCCGCATAGTAGGTTTTGCTTTGTTTGCCGTTTAACATGCTTTCTGTCAACAAAAATGCTGCAAGATGAAACCTGTGCAACTTAACAACCTTAATACCTGAAATTTAACTGAAACCAGATAAGGAGTGGAGGTATGAGCCTTTCCACCTTTACTGCAAAAAAAAAAAAAAAAAAAAAATCTTAAATTTTGTGTCTTCTTACATTGAAACTAAAAGAAACAAAACTGTGCTTTTGTTTTCTCAATGTTTATGTGTATTATATCATCAGATGTGCATGGCATGTTTTGAAAGAAAAGAAAAAGCTTTGACTAATGTCTCTTTGGGTTTGTTAATATTTAACTTACTGTTTCGGTCTTGCTTTATTCCCTGAGGAACTTTGTTGCAAAGACTGCATTGCTATTAAAATGGTTCCAATAACTTTACTTGGAAAATAAATAAATAAATCAGCTAAAAAAAGGGCTCCACAACTCTCTACTATCAAGCTGATTATTCTTGAATCCCGGCATGTCTCATGGCTGCAGACACATATGAAATCATTTCCAGACACTAGCACTGATATCATGAGAGTAGCTGGGAGCAAACATACTGACAGCTGGTTTAGTAGACACACTGCAGGCACATCACATCATCTTGTTTATTAATGTTGTAGCCAGGTTCCTTTAGGCTTTATTTTTATGCCAGTAAGGTGACGTGAGTTGAAGAGATGTTGAAAATGTTTCCAGTGAGATTGTATTATCGCCAGAAACAACTTTTCCTCCCCTAGGAAGTGGTTTTTATCTACAAAAATGTCCATGAGAAATGTGCAACAAGCCCTATTAGTGAGAAAATAAATGTCACTGCAGGAAGTGAATTCCTCTTTGGGTTAATGAACTCTTTTTGGTACTGAGTGGAAGCCAAAATCTCCTGAAATAAGCTGAAGGAGTTTCAACAAAGGAATGTCAGTAAGTGAAACATAACTTTGAAGAAACAATGTATTAAATGACTTCAAGTTGTTTATTTTGTACTTTTTAAGAGAAATAGAACCATTTTGACCTTTGCATATTTACAGCCTTGACAGGAGTAAATGATCACGGCCTGTTTAACTTTTAAGAAAACCATAAGAACATTATGGAAACATGTCCTCATTTGTACAATAGCATCTTATCTATAGGAAAAGTCTTTACTACATATTTCATGAGTTTGCCCTTTGTGTTTACACCTCTGAACAAAGACAACGCCCAGAAGATTATTTGTTTTTCTATCTGAACTGATACCATCTCCAGAGCAATAAATTATGAATTTCACTCTCTGCTGGACCTTTGAACTCAAGTCTGTAACATGATAATCTTGTTTTTAAGAGATAAGGCACCTTTTGATTCTGCTCTATAGTTGCTCAAAAAATACTTCATATGATTAGACTACTGTTTCTCATCACTAAGGGAAGTGCTGATTCTGAGTCAGACTTTTATCTGAGCCATGTCTTTTCTTCTCAGAAGTTTTCTAGTTGTGGATTACTCACTGCAGGAGTGAAAGGGCTAAGATTTTGCTGTCTATAAAAACAGACAAATAGAATAACATGCTCATGCCTGTGCTGGCTCATACACACACAGTAAACTGACTCATACCACCGCGTATGGGCGGATCCTTGACACACCTGTATGAGTTGCTTGGCAGCGCAATTAAAAGGTCTGAGATGACAAATAATATGTCTAAAAGTGACTGTACAACGGTTACTGTTTTTTGCAATCATGCGATATCCTTTGACAATAAAATATGTTACACCACCCAGAAGCATTATGTAACAAACATTATCTTCGAATTGTGTTTCATTTTTCAGACGTACCTGATGATTTATTTGCAAAAAACCTTGCGATCAAAAACCACAAAGACAAAACTAAAATAGTGCAATATTTTTATGTTTATTTATTTTTTTGCCAGAATGGCAGAAACACAAAGCTGCACAAAATAATTTACCTTAGAAAAAAGTTCATGGGCAAGCTCAATTGGCAAGGAGTTACGTTGCTCGCCAGCAGGGGTCACCCGAGCGCAACAAAAATAATAAGACATGCACCTTGTTGTCGAAGACATTGGGTGATTTGCCTTTGCACACATATTAACGATCCAGTTTTATGACTGAATAATAATTGTCATTTTGTCTACACTTTGTAGCTACCAAAGCAACAATTCCACGAGGAAGGCTCTGTAAAAGATTTAAAAGTGTTTTTATGAGAATTTCTTTACATTTCTCCATGACAGCTGTGAGTCAGGCATTGATGTTTGACTAAATGTCCTAGCTCACAGAAGCCTTTAACTTCATCTCAAATGTCTTCTATCAGGTTGAGGTCAAAACTCTTTGCAGGCCAGTCACGTTCTTCCATACCAAACTCACCCATCCACGTCTGTGTGAACCTTACATTTTGCCCTGGTGAAGAGTCATGTTGGAACAGGAAAGAACAATTCTAAGTGTATTCTCACGCATTTGGTGAATTAAATTGTCTGAAATCTTGTTGTTTGCAGAAGCATTAAGACTTTCATAAAGGAAACTAAGAAGCTCTGCCCAACTCCTGTAAAAACATCACCAGATTATAATTCCCTTCCACACAGTTTACACGTGACACCATGTCATGCAAGTGCTGTTCTCCTGGTAACTGCCAAACCCAGTCTGGTTCAATGGAGAGCCAGACAAAGAGGTATGATTCAATCCTCTTATGAACATGTCTTCATTTTCCTGGATGCTAGTGCTTTACAGAACTGTATCTGACGCATTGCTTTGAACTCAGCAATGTGAGGGTTCGTGTAGACATGTAAACCCATTCAATTAAGCTCCCTTGATTAATTTTTAACCACTCTGAAGGCCACACGCAATGTGAAAATCTATGGCAATTTAAGTCGGTTATCTCTGCACCCCATGCACCTCATTATCCTGTGACCCCTTTCTGTGATCTAGCCGAGCCTGCCGGCTTGGTTGCTATAATCCCCAATGTCTTTACTTTTTTATAGAAACACTGTTAAATCCACCTATATATCCCATATTAAATCCTGCAATATGTCTCGTGTTAAATCCTCCCATACGTCACATATTGTTCCAAGGTGCTGGATTTTACACATGTGGTCATTGAAGTCATTGCAACACTTGAATTCAGTGATGTGGATGTGTGACCTAATATTTTTGGTAACCTAGAATAGAATACAATGCAGTAGAATACAATCTGGACTGCACTTGCTTCAAGCACTTGCTGAGGCAGTTTGTGCAGTCCAGATTGTAATCACAGAGTTATAGTGTTATTTTTAAAAAATACAATATTTTAGGAAAATTATAGATGGAAATTACATTCAGGTTTAGTATCTATACAATCGTGGAGAGTATTGTTTAAAATTGCCATAAAAAACTACATTGAAAAATAATTGTGCATCACTCTGAGTGGACTTAAAGTTAAATACATGTAATTACACTCAACGGCCAGGAGGGTGAAGCATTACTAAAAGCATCTTAACTTTGGTGTGTAGATCTTTCACATGTTAAAGCACCATGATAAAGTTTATCATGGTGCTAAAAATCAAGCAAAGCCATTTTTAAACTCCATGTGTATATTTCGATCCTTTTACCTTTTTTCTACAAAACGTGTTGATGTTCTATTTATTGGTCTTTCCAAAGCAGTTTTATGAGAAAATTATTTTATAATTATTTTGGATACAGTGTTAAATTTAAATTTAAAATTAATGAAGTGGTATAATCATCCAGTAAACAATGTAGAGAAACCTAAATATTAATAGGAAGAGGGAAAGATTCCACATAAAAAACTTTAGCTTCCAATCAAAAACGCTTCACAACTCCTATAAAGTAAAGGCAATTGAAGCCTCTTTATATGTGTTATTGTGACCCTCCTTAGAACAGAGTGTGAAGAAACTTTTCTTCCTGGGTATAAAAAGTACCCAGGAAGAAATGTCACAAAGCCTTTTATTCTTTTCTACTCTTCAAATTGGGAAAGACAAGAAAATGTGCCATCCAAGCAAGGCAGATGTGCGTCGATGTTCATATGTTAGAAAATGATTACAATACATTCTTAAATTTGCTCATTTCTATGATCAGAATTGCAACACAAAGAAATAATCCAGGTGGGAAATAAAAAAAAATGTCCAGAGTTCACTATTTAAGCAATTTAGCATAAAATGTCTTGTGGTCATCAACTGTCAATTACAGTCATTATTTCACATGTAAATGTTATCTTGTTATTTTGGAAACATACCAGACAAAACGTATTTCCTGCCCTACTGTCACAGATTACTCTAAAAATGACTGAGACTACACCATGTAAAGTTATAGATATCTGAAGAAGAAGAAGAAAAAAAAAAAAACTTAACAGTACCTTGTGCTAAGTATGGTGGAGGATCTATGATGCTATGGGCCTGTTCATCTTACAAAGGCATTGAGAACCATATTAAAATTTTTCTAGGAATTATTTTAAATACCAGGGCATTTTAAATAAAACTTTGGCAAACTGCACTGTGAATTAAATCATTGTTCAACAGTCTGACAGTCCAAAACAAATGTCTAAATCAGGACAGAAATGGTTCACCAGACAAACCAGTGATCCTTACTTCGTTTCTCATTTCTGCCACTAGACTTTAAGCCCTGTAGAAAACCTGCAGACTTAACTGATAAGAGGAGTACATATGAGAACTCTGACTATCGAGGTTGTGCAAAGAGAAATGGTCAAAGATTCCTTTTCTCTGTGTACTCCAACCTAATGAAATGTGAGATGTTCTTGTATCCATCCTCTGACTTGCACTTTTCGATAACTTTTTCTCTGTTTTGCTTAGAGTGTTCTTTTGCCTTCAGGCGGTGGCAAACATGAATACTGATTAGTCAGTGAAAGGATCTTCTTTCCTGTACTTGGCCATGCCTCTTTAGTGTCTCTATGCACTACCCACATTGGGGAAATTTCTCTAAACTTGTCAGGAGTGGGATTGTGTTTTCACATGGGGGTCTAGTTACACTCACTCCTGGTATGTAACTGAGCACATTTGGATGGAGGCAATCAGGTGCTTGAGCACACACAGCATCCACCCAAGCTTTATATTGACTTTGCTATAGTCTTTCCACACAGCTGTGGCTATACATGATGTGCTTTGACAACATATTTTTCCTCCATTCAACTTTTCCAAAAATATGCTTGAATTCAGCACTCTGTCAACAACCAGCTCCTTTAGCAATGATCCTTTGTGGCCTAGCTCTCAGTAGGACTTGCTGGTAAAACCATTTGACAACACAAAGAACAGAAAAAGGGTATTCAGTTATGTTATATATTCTCATAAATCACAATAACCACACTTTAGAGAAGTATCATATAGATAATTGATCTGATAACAGCTAATTTATATTTTATGGATGCCATTAAAGTCTCTCCAGTGCAGAAAGAGTTCTATAGGATAGATCAGCTGCTCCGCCAACTGCAGAGCTTCACCTGCGCCGCCTGCTTGTGATCATGTGATGAGTGATGACATGGTGATGTATAAGAAACTTGCAGCCATAGACTTTGCCATTAAGAATGTCAGTTTATGGGAAAAAATTTACATTCTCAAAAAAATGATCTAGTTAAGTATATTTTAAATAGGTTAGAATTCTCTAAAACTGTCAGAAATTGTGTGTCATTTTCTGGGGTAATGTAATTTTTAAGGCACAATTAGCAAGAGCATGGAAGTGGAACAATGAAGAAATTAACCCAAAAATAAATTAAGACTTCTTTTTTGCATATATGTTGAATTCATTTGTTTTTACTTGGGTTAGCACAAGTTCTTAAAAAAATAAAATAAAATATAAAATAGAAAGAAAATAATGCTCTGTTAACTCTTCTCCCATGTCCCTGTAGTCACTCCATCAAAAATTCCCATATTACATAATATGGGTGCATTTAACATGGGGACATCCATGTTAAATGTGGACAGACACACCCCCACCCCCCCACACACCCCCCCCCACACACACATATATATATTTGACAAGTGAGCTTAATAATTGACTGTTTATTTGTGGTAGCCTATTGTTTTTCCTGATGTGATTACTCAGTTCTGTCATTGACTGTTAAAGAAGGCACTATTCTATTACTCCATTATGCTGAATGGGCGGAGTTATCACAACACCCTCCCTCTCGCTCAAGTGTTCCTTGAATACGTCTGAGCTCAGGGCCCACAATACCTATTGGCATGCGAGTATTCTGAACATTTTAACTTGCCACTGTTGCAAAGTTCAGATTAATGGAATCATTTTGACGTGTGAGCCTCTCTCTGGAGCGCTAACGTGATTAAGGCTGATGAAAAAAAAAAAATTTGTTTAGTTGACCGACATTCTATTTAAATAAATATAGGCCTGTGTTATTGAAAACGCTGGTAATTTTTTAAATAAAATACCAGCGTATTTACGTCGTAAGTATATTTATGTAATAACTATCATGAAAACAAAGTGAAAATCATATTTGTATGTGGCCATAAAACAGAGCAAATGAAATATTACCGACTTCTGTTTTTTGCTGTCTGTTGTTACAGGTGGCCAAGTCAGAGTCAGTAGGACTCAACCTTTGTCAGGTGTGTTACCTGTGACACCCACAGGAAGCACTTCGCTTCCCTCAGTCTGCTGCAACTGGGAAGTAGAAAGTCGTCGGGCGGAACGATGGAAGAAAATCGTCATTACCTAATTGTAATCCGCTTTATATTTGGGAGCCTATCGGTCTGCTAACGTGTGTATATATAGGCTCTATATATTTTAGGCGACAGACTGACTGAAAGAGGGAAGTGCTTCCTGATAATGAGGAGGTGCGTCTTATTTCCATCCCAGTGATTGACTGCGTACGGCTTCCACCGCCAAGAGCTGCGGGCATTGACGCATTGTGGAGTCAACAGGGAGGGGGCGAGCACTGCAAACCCCCGGCTTCGCCACACATCGGAAGCATCTACCGGCGTAACCACCGCGATGGCCGTGGTGCAGCTCGAAACGGGGGACCGCCAGCCGGAGAACGGCTTCGTGACCCCCGAAACCGCGTCCCCGGAGCTGCTGACTCACATCGACGAGTCTGTCCTGCCTTCTCTCGGGGGGTTTGGGAAATACCAGAAACAGCTGATCGTGCTGACATGGATCCCGGCGTTATTTATTGGATTCAGCCAATTTTCCGACAGTTTTCTTCTCGCGGAGCCAAACATCACATGCACCAGCCAGCCCCTGGCCAACGGAACGAGGCACACTGCGAACCTCCAGATGGACATAAGCACCGGGCCAGCTCTTTATGCCGGTGGGGGTCCCAGCGGCCACAATTACAGCATGCAGTGTCAGTACAATGAGTCGACATTCGAGCTGCACACAGGGCTTGAACAGAACGTGGTTACGAAGGTAAGCTGTTCTTTTTGAGCATGGATTCCTTTCTGTGATGTTATGCCACGATTCAGTGATGTCCTACCCTCTTTCCTGTAATTGATTGATACTATTAAGCCGAGAGAGCGACATTCGAGCACCTATTCACTCTAATCATAAATATGCGTTTTTACCATCAAGCTGCAGCATAGCAGCTATTGACACTTTTGATGTGGTGCAAGTGGTCATGTCACCATATTGCATAATTTCCATATATTGTAGCGTGTAGGATCAGGCATTTCCCATGCGATGCGATTCACAAAGTATAAGGATTTGTGGGGCATGTGTTTTGCTGACATTGAGTCATCCAAACAGCTGACACAATGAATAACCTGAGGCATAGATATGGTACCACTATTGAGGAAAACTGCAAAGGAAGGTTGAACCTTGTGATTGTAGTAATGGAAATATCAGACAAGTTTTTTTATTTTTTTATTTTTTTATTTTAGAGCAAAGGTCGTGAGTATTCTCTGTAATGCTGTAATGGAGCTCCATCCCACGCCAAACATCACCCACCCTTCTGCTAACCTAACCACACAATTAGATATTCCTGCATATTTCCGGGTGGATACGTCTTGATTTTGAAGTATGGGTTGGATTGGGAGCAGTGTTACTTTTTGACAATTATAGGATACAACTAGATCTGGAATATCCAGCAATTTTAATTCAACATATAAAAATAAGAATAATATAGAATGACTGTTCTTCTTGACAGTTTGACAATACATTATTAGAGATGCACCAATCTTGTTTGCCTTTATTGGCACTAATATTGATCTGCACATTGGTATAATCTTTTCATACCTTTAATTTTCTGCTGCTGTCAAAACTTCTAGCTTTCTCAAGTTTGTTTTGGTCCAGTAAAGCCTTGTGGTAACAGTGGCCAAAGTGAAAAAAAGAAATATGACTAATTTAATTTTTATTGAACAAATTTATGATTGAAGTCTTCATATATCAAAACAATAGAAGTTTTCTGTTTAAACTCATCCAATGGTTAGGACAAATAAACTTTTTCTCAGTATTTGAGCAGCAGTTTAAATAAAGCAACATTATCTGACTACAAACTAACCAGTTGGTTTGTGCTTCTTTATAAATAATCAATACAGTTGATATAATAAAATGGAGGCGTGTCATATTTTAATTTCTTACCTAATAAGAGGATGGCAGATTTTCCACACTTAAAAGAATTATTACATCATGTTTAATTTGAACTACACATTCTGGGAAATATGAAGGATACCTTAGTTTGCATTGAGTACAAAGCCTATTGTAGTCCATCTGTCTACACCTGATAATATCTTTGTTGAAATGAAGCATAGCAGATGCAGCTTTGATATTTTAATTTACTTGTAGGCACTCACACAGTTTATTAGTTAATTTTATTTACCATCTAAGGAGGACTTTTGCTGGATAAGGATGTATTACTAATAAGGATTATAAAGCTTTACAGGTTTTATTTCTCCTTGGTAATGAAGTCAGCTGTTCAGGTAAATTGATTGAGGTGAATTGATTAACAGAACCACAACAGCTCCTGCTTCAATGATTGCATTACCCCAGATGACAGAGGTCATCTGTATAATTAGCATACAGTTTTTTTTTTTTGTTATGTATCTAACACAAAACAAGATTCCCCTATGAAGGCTGAGGTATGGAAACAGAACTGTAACCCTGGCTTCATAACGTGTATGCATAACGTGTATGCACTGACGTTTGTGTTGCACTCATATTGAAAATGTCATGTTAACATTATTAAAATTGTAAACAGATGACAAGGCTGGACGGTTGGTTAAATTGGCTGGTACTGCTAGAGTTCCATGGCCCATCGTCTCCACTTTCTGACATGGCTCGCTTGGGCTTGTGAGAAACGGACTCGAATGATGTGCAACTAAAATCCATAGCATTACCCTCCATGGAAGCAGAGCTGACCGTTGCACATGATACTGGCCTTGTCTGTTTGGACAACCTGCCTTCCTCCTGCTGTCTTCCAAGATTCTCTTTTTTTGCCCACCACAGCATAGGAACGAGGATGTGACACTACAGCAGGAAGTGATGATCTGGCATTACCCCTTCTGTTTGGACTGCATTGGCCTAACTGCACATGAGTGGCCTCAGCTCTCAGTGACACACAATCCCTGAAAAGCATAGTGGCTGATGAAATGTGTCAGTGTTTCTGTTAAAGTGAATCATTACATCTAACCTCACAATGATATGTTAATCCCACACTAAAAGTTCTGTGTTAGCTTTTTTTGGTCTAAGCGTGACACAGAAATGAGGTTGGCATGGAGGCAGCAGAGACAGATCCAATGTGGTTAATGTGGAAACCCATCCTAATTGAGTCGGAGCTCTCCTAGGAGTCCCTCTTAATTGAACTGCAGCTAAGAAATGAGAATGTATCATTATCCAGAGTCAGTCTCTGTACAGCCCAGGTGCTGAGCGCCCATTTGGATGGTTTGCAAATTTCCTGAAATAGTGACATTCAAGAAAGTCACTATTTCCTGAAAGCCAGGAAATAGTGCACTTTGAAGTAGATATTGACCTCTTTCCTAGAATTAAGCATTTGCGAGATGATCAGATGTGTTTGGTTGCCAAAGCAGAGTTATCAACTTTTTAAAGTTAGGACTGATATTGCGGGGGTGAAAGATTTAAGTTTAGTCTCTAAAATGAAATAATTTTCAAATTGAAAGTATCAGATAGACATCTAACAGTAACCGTTGTAATTTTTGGGGACGATTCTGCAATGATTAGCAATTTTTTAAACTTAAAGTTTGTGACAATTTTGTATTGATTATTTTGCTGAATTTCAACTTATGAACTTGATGAGCTGCCATGTTAAGTATGTTAAATATTATTATTTTTTGTTATATTTATCTGAATGTAAGCATTTTGAAGATGTTAGCCTTTCCCTAAAGACGAAAAGAGAAGTTGGGTGATAAATGCACCACTTGGCAAGGTTGTGCTAACAGCAACACCTCAATGTTATTGCTGTGACAAAGAGAAAGGAGTGATTTTATACAAAAATACATAGTTACTAGTAAGGACTAGTAAGCAAATATAATCGATTAAGCAAAGCACAAAAGAGTGTGCTTACAGGTCTGAAATGGAAGTAAAACTAAATAACAGTTAGTTTTCTAGTCATTAGCTATGAATCTTTTAAGAAAACAGAAAACTGCATCTTCTGTTGTGGTTCTGTTAAAAACAATGATTTTTTGATCACCTGGTATTTATTTCGGTGGTATACATTATTAAAACTTTGAGAAGCACCTTGCTGGGAAATGCACTTAGACTTCTGTTTTGACAATGCTAGCCACACTAAGTTTTATGTAACAGCAAATATGCTACAGGCAGTTTTAAAATCGAATTCAAATATTTGATTACCACAAAGATGAAGACTCTGCATTAAGACACAATTTGATTGTGTCTTAATACTTTCAAGGAGAAAATCAGACAGCCAAAATTGGCTTTGGAATGTCAAATCTTTGCAAAAACTGGATATCTAAAAGTGTCCACAAAATTCTAGTTGGTGCACTTCTATAATTCCTTAAAGTATTTTCCCAATTGCTGTCGTTCACATATAAAACCACTATACAGAATCTTGACAAGTTCCTTTCTTGAACGTGTTTTGAATAAAAGCATTCAAATACTAGATGTGACATGGAGAAGATCAACCTGTGGATATATGGGCTTATTTCTTCCAAACATTGTATGTAGAGGACGGGGGAGATAAACTGTGGGAGCACATTGGTGGGTACACCCGGCCCCAGTATCGCTGAACAGTAGATTGCACACCCATGGATCTGAAAGATGATACTGAAGGTTAACACCCTTGGAGGCCTCTCTGCTCTGTGTCCCTGGTGCTGTTTACCCAGCTGGTTGACTTCTTCTGCTGACCCTGGTTCGGCTGAGACTGAGGCCTTTTCAAAGGCCTCAGTCGTAGAAAGGTGATGACCCCGCCGCAGTTATCTAGCCAACACACAACGACAGACTCTCACTGTGTCAGCTGTAACAGAAAAAAGCATTTTTGTGACCAGAAGATAAAACCCCTGTTCAGGCACTGTGTGTGTGTGACAACAAGAGTGTGTGTTGTGGGCCTGGTTCTGATTAGTGCTGTTTTGTAACAAGCAGGCATGAACATTGTGGGGTCTGACCCTTGATCATGGTATAAGACTGTTTTTGAAGATTGTGCAATGGAATTTAGATTGTTTAATTTCTCATAAATCTTGTAACAGTGATCTGTTAAACACGACAGCCATCAGCAGAAAGGTCTGAGCGTGAAAATAACAGACAACAGTTTCTTTTTTTTTTCTGCCATCTGTCGCAGCTGATAGCAAGAAAATCTTGCTGTCATCAGACAACCTTCTTTAAAACACGTGCCTCATCAAATGCTCATGTTTTGTGATTATATACTTTCCTTTTTTCCTCCACTTCCTCCACTTTTATGTCATTAAAACAAAATAGTGCTCGTGGTTGTAAAATATAAAAAAAAAAATCTAGAAATATTTTTTTTTTACAAATAAATTGAAAGATAATTCTGCCATGCATTTGTATTCAGAATATCTTACTCTGTTACCCTAAATAAATTCAGTGCAACCAGCCCTCTTCAGAGACAAACTCCTAAATTGTATAAATTAGTGAAATATAATTATCTATTTGCATGTTTGATGCTGTCAGAAAACAAGCCATTAAAAAAAAAAAAAATCCATATGAAGTCCCGTTTAACATTTGCCATATTGAGGGCGCTGCACATATGTGTCAGAAGGTGCTCTGGTCAGATAAGACCAAAACTGAACGTTCTGACCTACATTTCAGACTCTCAAGTGTGACATAAAATAAACACTTTGCATTACGAAAAAAAAAAAAAAAACATGCTCTGAGGATGGTAGTGGCATCACCATGCTGTGTAGATGTTTTTTGTCATAATGGGACAGGAAAGTTGAACAAAGCAAAAGAAAAAAAAATACCAGAAGAAACCATTTTAGATGCATGGGACTGTGATAAAGGTTTATTTCCTAAAAGGTCAATTACTTTAAATATACAAATAAAGTTACAATGGAATACTTTAGATCAAGGATCCTCAAATCCAGGCCTTGACGGGTTGTGTTCTGTAAGTTCCACGTGTCCCTTGTCTGCACACCTGAGTCAAATGACTGAATTAATTACCCACCTCAGAGGGCAGTCAAACTCTTCAGAGTCCTGCTAAAGACCTCATTATTGTGTTCAAGCAGATGCACTTCTAGAACGTTGAGGACACCAACCCTTGAGGCCTAGATTTGAAGACCCCTGTTTTAGATGGCTAGAATGACCAAAGTAAGCCTTTGACGCATTTAAACAGTGGCAGTTTTAGTAGTCTACGTTCAATCTGACTGCTCAAAATCATTTGTAGATAATCTGGGTGGGTAGAGACATATGTCCGTGGAGATATGGTTTTGTAAAGTGGTGACCCAGGAAGGTTATACTGATTACTTTTTACCACAATTTCTTCTTCTTCATCAAAAAAAAAAAAAAAATCCTTTCACAACATTGTGCTACTTTGTATTTGTCCATTCTGAAATTTGAATAGAATATATTGAAGTTTTGTAGTTTTAATGTGAAAGATGTAGACAAGGTCAAGTGTATGAATACTTTTCTATCTCTACATTGCACATATGCTACCACCATATTATGGGATTCCAGTCCCTCCATGGCAGCTGTGCTAAAACTTGCACTTGGAAGCAGATTGATTACCCCTGTTGCTAGGCAGTAACTATGCAGCAGTCTCCTCGTTTCCTGCCTTTTCCTCACAACTAATTTTAAGCATCTCTTTTCCCCTCATTGTTTCTTTTTCGAATTTCCGAAACACTTGCACCATTTTTTACAAGTCGCCCATCCTTTTACAAGTTTGTTTGGCCCTTTTTGTTCTCCTTGTTGCTGTGCTTTCCTCTTTTCTCTATCCTTCCTTCCCTCCAGGCCTGCTCTGTCTCTCCCTAGAAACCTCCACCCACCACTGTGTAGTTCAACGAGTGCACAAATGTGCAGAGTGACATAAGGATATCTGCTGAGTATTGCTGGCCTAGACTGACCATCACATAGAGGGTCAGCCATTTGAGATGGGTCAAAAGAGAGAATTTACATAGTTTTTTCTTCTCTGCTTTCCTTTATCTTCTTTCAGGTTAGAGTTTAATATGCATTAAAACAACTGAAGACTTTTGCCTCTGTTAATTTATTCCCATAATAATAAATGTTAAAATAATAATCAATATTGTAACATAACAATTAATCTTTTACGGATTTCTGGCTTTCTAAGTAGGTTACATAGTTTTCTTCCCCCAGTTTGGAAGCCCATTAAGGTTTTGCATCTGAAATGAAGGGCTTGCAGAGAAACATTTTTGATGGTGCACGCTAATTGGCTGATGCTTATAAACACAGAAAGTTAATGAAGCTCTGCAGTAAAAACCTTCCATACTCTGCTGATCCGGTGACACATTTCAAGATCACTTAACACTTGGAGGTACAAGGGGATGAAACACTGCTGCTCTGAGGATTACTGTTGTGCCTCCTTCGGTTATATGTTCATGGTCTACATCATGTCTGATTTGCACAGTCAGTAAACTTCTCGGGTTACACAGGGTGGATCCTCGTGAATTCACACTCATCATTTTATGTACGTTGTACTACAGGCTGAGAGAAGGGAAGCATCTCTGCTTCTTTTTCTCATTTTTATTTTTTTTACAGCAAGCTTGGTTGTCCTGTGATTGCGAAACAGGCGCTTCTTTCCCATGCGTCTGTCTTTTTCATTGAAACTGAAACCATGAGTAAGTACCATGCCTGTGTCATGTGAGTGCTGCTGTGGGTAATCCCGAAGCATTCCAGTCTGTACTTATCACAGTATCTGGAGGTGGTAGAAAGTTGTTTCCAATGGAAACCATGAAACCGACCACACTTTGTATGTCAGTTTCTTGTGGGATTATTTTGCAAAACATCCACAAATGTTCTTGGCACATGATCTCTGTTTATGTTGTATCTTTGTCGTAAGTGGCAGTGGTTGCGAGGCAGGCCTGAGATTGTTGTTCGTTAGCCACACACTCAATGCACCTGTTGTGGCAGCAGTCACACCCTTGTTTCATTCTGTCTTTACCAGCACAGACATCTGTGGAGCATATGTTATAATAAAATCTCTAGCAAGTGTTACTCACTGCTGATGTGTGTGTGTGTGTGTGTGTGTGTGTGTGTGTGTGTGTATATATATATATATATATATATTATATATATATATATATATATATATATATATATATATATATATATATGTGTGTGTGTATGTGTAAAAAAAGAACAAAAAAAAACTCGCTCTATAGATATATATATATATATTTTTTCTTTTGAGCTTCTAAGCTAAAGAAGCTTAAACGAACAATAAGTATTTTTATTGGTTTAGTAAATTAGTGGAGAAAATTATTTTACTGCCATATTCTGTTTTAACTTCACATAAAATATCAGCAACTACTTTAATTCCTTTTACAACTGTACTTTTATTGACTGTAGTGTTTCTACTTTTTCTTCTGCAGTGGTGTCTGGTGTGTGAATTGAAATGGAGAGTCCATATTGCAAAGTTCTCTCTGTTGGTGGGGTCAATCTTTGGATACCTTGTATTTGGGATACTTGCAGACTGGTAATATTTTTTTTACATTCCTTCTAAAATATCAATCTCTGCAATTGAAGCCATATTTACAATAATATTTGTCTTTCTCTTTTAGGTTTGGTCGACATCCAGTGCTGATCATATCAGTGCTGTTTATGCTGGTGTTTGGTCTGACTGTGGCCTTTTCTGTCAACGTCACCATGTTCAGCACCTTGCGTTTCTTTGAGGGCTTCTGCCTGGCAGGGATCACTCTTTCTCTCTATGTCCTGAGTAAGTAATTCAATAGATCTTGGCTTAATATACAAGTGGACTTTTTTTTTATTGTTGGGGTAGGAGATTAGTGTTGATTTTTCAAAGCAAGAACGTCATGGATTCAAAACCTGCCCAAGGCCTTTTTGTGAGTTTGCATTTTCTTAGTGTGCCTGCATGGCTTTACTCTGGTTTCCTCCCAAGACCAGAACATATGTATGATATGAAAGTGGGTGAGTGAGTTTGATTTTTGTCTTGAATGTGTTGACTCACTGTTGGACTTGCAACCTGTCCAGGGTATAATCTGTTTTTTGCTGATTTACCATGGAAGGTGTACCAGCTTGCCTACTTACATGAATACCAGTACTCTCTTATATTAAAGTTATTCAATGTGTTCTGTGATTGTAACTTTGACTAACAAGGCAGACTGACAACCCAAGCTTATGCTTCCTTTAAACAATGTGAGATGGATATCAGGGAAGAAAAAAAAGCTGCTAGGGTAAGATTAGTTTTTAATGATTTAATTGTTTTGTTTGAGATTATGCTGCTGCAATTAACAAAATGTTTTTTTGAAGATATGAACAAGTTTTTCTTCTGGGACGCTAAAAAATGTGGTGGATGCCATAGAAGATTTTAATTGAGGACTCTTGTTACAATTTGCCATAGAAACCCTCAACCCTACTGACTAAATATCTCAATCCGAGGCCCTCAAAAATATATTTTTTTAAATAGCATTTCACATCATTGGGAATTTTCTAAACTGCCACAGCTTTTAAACACTTTGATTACCTCTCTTATTGCATTGATTAGATGGGTATACTGACATTTGCAGGAGATGTTAGAGCAACTGTTGTTAGTTTCCCTAAAGGTTAGGAATTAAAAGGAGTCCCAACATTTCAATAGTCTTTCTGTTTCTTATGAATTTTAAAATTGTGTTGCTTATCATCTTTGTCCAAGCAGGGCATTTCCTAGATGGGCATGTACTGAATGTTAGGACTATATTGTAGTGCTATGCCTATACTGTCTTCATGTGTTATCTTCATGCATTGTTTCGCAGTGGGTGAGTGACAGATGATTCAGATTATTTTCTCACTGGGATAGCATGTTGCCTGAGATGCCCCAGTCAAATCCAAAGTCAAAAAGGCTTTCAACTCTGTACTTGACTTCAAAAGATGATTCATTCTCACTTCTTTGAACAGAATTACCTGTCTCACAAGCTCGCACTGGTAGGGTTGACAATACACAACCTATTAAATATAAATATAAATATATAAATGAAAGATCAAACACAACAAATATGAAACAGGATTACATTAATAAATAAACTAGCTTGACTAATTTATACAAGTGACTGCCTCCCATTAGTTTCCTTATTAGCTAATGGAAGTTAGGTGAGCGCTGAACATCAAACACTTTCCTTCTCCAGCTGTTGAACAGCCAGACTTCTCCAGGCTCATCTTCCAGCTTTCAAACCTCATTCACCTTGATGTATATTTCCATTTATGTCTGCAGCACTTAAGACGTGTTCAAACTGTTATCCAAAGACAATATTATGTGTCTCTCTTTAGAGCCCACAGAGTGCTGCATTTCACTGCCTTGCATATTGCTCTGGAACACGACCAATAGCTGTATACTGTAAGGTGGAAAAGATGGGATTCCTTGTTGATTGATATTTGTTTGGAGGTTTCAAGATGGACATCACTAATGAGTCCCTATAAAAGAACCATAACATCAAAGTAAAAAATACATATTTGGGTTCAAAAGAAACTGATACATTTTCTGAGAAAAGCCTGAATACTGAAAAGAAAAAAGAACAGAATGATGCTTACAGATTGCCCTGAATAGGAAGACAGCTAATTTTATATAAAATGGATGGTAGCGCGAAATGTTGCAGACATGCGATTATTTTTTTTTTCCATCATATTCCTAATTTATAATCTCACACTGTTATCACTCTTGTCAACTATTCAGGCGTAACGGAAAAAAAAATCTGCAGTAATTCTGGAGACTGGCTGTAGCACTTCGCTCAGTGACAAGTAATTTTGTTCTTGTGACCTTCTAACACTTAATAGACAGAATTCCTCTGTTATGTGTTCTCATTCCTGTTGATGTTGAGGGCTGTTGCCAATCGGTTTACACTTTAATTAAATTTATTATCATTTGAGTGCACCAGTATGTCTCATACTGCTATTATATTTCTTCTTACTGCTAATCAGTAGTCTAATAGTGAAACAATAGGCATGTCTTGTGGATGAAGTGGTAACCAGAATGTAATGCATGAACCATCTGTAATGTTGATCCAGATTAACTTACTCTCTTTATAACCTTCTCTGCTGACAAGAAAGGTTTAGATGATTTGTTCTGTGGCACAGAAGGGTTGACGAAAGGACTTGTTGATAGCAGCCTTGTAACCGCTGTTGCATTTGATGAACATTCTTGTTCTGCCGATGGATCCTTAAAAGCCTCTTTGGCCACAGTAAATGTCCATTGCAGAGCGAGGTTGGAAAAAGTGCAGAGCGAGGAGGGGCTGGGGTGTTCAGTAAGGACGATATGATGAAGCATGGGGCCCCCAGAGTCCTTGTCATTCTAATTTACTCCTCACTGTATACCTTGAAAGGCTTTCATGCTCACCCGAAATAGACTAACTGTTAAGCCTGCTCTCAGGACAAAGGAGCGGCCAGATGGAGGGAGAAAACATGGAGTTGAATTGTGAAGTGTAAGGTTTCAGTAAAGTGATGCTGACATCTGCATGCATTGTTTTCAAATTAAACTACTTTATGGTTGAATAAATCATCAAATAAGTCATTTTCAAGCCAGAAGGTGACAGAGATACTTGACTGTGCTGAGAAATCAGCTATCAATACTTTTCAACAAGTATATTCATTATTTTTTACTGAAAAGATACAATGTGTTTTAGTCAGCATAGTTACAGGTTTATAGACTGTGCTCAGCATGATATTTGTTAGCTTATCTAAGTACATTTTCCTTGTCTAATGTTTGTTTAGCAGCTCACTGCACATTCATTCAGCAGTTCTACTTGTTATTTTGTCAGTCTAAAGTGCAGGCTGCTCCAAAGTAATGAAAGATGTCTAAATGGTTTAGCAAAATGTTACCGTTCCAGTTGGTTGAAAGGGAATAGTTATTTAATTGAACAATTAAAAAAAAATACTCAAATGGTGACTACAATTGCTGTGAGTATTTTTTTTCCCTTTTAAGCTGTGAGCCTCTGTCTGTAGATAGCTTTTTGAAAAATTCAATGCAAGAATCCACAGTCCACAGGGATTTTAACAATGCTAGCCAAGCAAACCGTTCTAGTTGCAAAGATGAGAGGCTAAAGACAGTTTAAAATTAGGATTCAAAAATAATTTTGTCTTTTGTTTAAGACATGAACTGGGCTCTCACAAACGCTCACAAACACTGTGATGTAGTCTCTTCTGGTAAGGTGAATAATTAATGACTATGACAGGGTGGCTATATCTACATATTCTGCATATAGTTTATATGGATTTTTATATTATAGATATGAAAAGCTAAAATAGGTCAAAGTTAGAGTTGCCAGGCGAGAGCTTTCCAAAAGCTTGATTTTGGAAATCATTAACAGCATTCAGATCAGTGCGTCTTTGAATTTGTAGCAGGACTGAATTCTATATTATATTTATATAGTTTGAACTGACATGATAAAACCATATGACTCAAAAAGATGAACTACTGTGCTTTCATTATGTGTACACAAAGAGTTTGATGCTGGTATACTATCACCCTTATTTTCAAACAAGTATGACTTCGGCCTTTGTCACATGATATTTTCCCTGTAGGCTTCGTGTATTGACAAAACTGCAACTGCACTTAACCAAGAAAACAGGAACACTGTGGTCTAATAAGACTTCACTAGAAACAATCACTCTTACATTTGCCTGGAAATAAGCCTCAGAGGTTTAGAAAAGTATCTGTTGTCTTGAACGTTGAAAACATTAGTTTTTTTTTTTTTTTGCAATGCTTTGTTTGCCTCCTTTTATAAAGGAAAGCTAGAGCGAAATCCCTGCTTCAACAGTGTTTGCACTGTAGAATATTACCCTAATCCCTTTCTTTCTTTCCAGTCTATGTTGGATGAAGTCTTACATCATCAGCCCTGAAAATTGCATTTTTACATACAATTTTGTCCAAATTTTAAAGCTGTTTAATCAGTAGTTCATTTAAGATGGAGGCATAAAAGATTTTTTCTTCTTTGATTTTATTGAGAAACTTAAAACAGTTTGAGGTTATAGAGGAGCGTTTAAATAATCTTCAAGGTTATTTGGGACCGGTCAAACAACTGATGGAGACGTCAAACAACTGATGTTGTTTGACGTCATCAAGTCTTTTGATTATTCTATTGTAGTTTTATCTAAAAAGAAAAAGTTTAAAAAATGTATTTTTGTTTTGATGTTGTTTGACGTCTCCACCGATCCTGAGTAGTTTCAGCAGATAAACTGCACACTTTTCTTTGTTAAATGGATAGACATTTAATTAACTATTATCTGGGATTTGGGCTTATTATTAGGGAGATACAATTTTGTCTTTGTATGGACTGGAAAAAATCCACAATAAATGTTTAGCTTAATACTGTTTAAAAAACAAAATAAATAAAATATTCTTGTACCGAAAAAAAACAAGGAGCTTTTTGGTTTTTATGCCCATGATGAGTTTATGTGACAGTTTAACACGTGGCTTATATCTTTCTTCTAACCTCACCAATGGTGTCTTGTGACTAAAGTGCATGCATTCTCTGCAGGTGGCATTTTTTGTGGTTTCAGACAGTTGTGTATATCCCTATTTTTATAGCATTGTGTACGCAGCTTGCATTGCATTTTCCAGTACCAGTGTAAAGTCTGCAAACTTGTTTATTAGACATAGAGGGAATATTGCAAAATGTTACCTCGACTTCTAAAATTGGCAAAGAAGTACTAGTTATGAGTCCGCATGTTGCATTTCTAGTTACATTGGGGATGCATTTCCTCTATAGTCTCGTCCTGTGATTATCAGTGAATACAGGCAAGTTTTCTGCATCACCATCCAGAGTTTAACATAAACAGTGCAGAGAATGCAGCATGCCTCAAGCAAGGGTATACAAGTCAAAGGATGTTCTTTGTGTCCGACGTCTGCTGCATGCAGGTATACCCAAGGCTTAACTTTACTTGGCCTTCTTCTAGAAATGATTGTAGTGAAGGGCAGTAGAAAAATTGTCTCTATATGAACATATGGGTGAATGTTACTTGAAATCTAAAGTACTTTCTAGTTTGTAAAACTATATTAAAAACACATATTTTCCAATTTTGGACAGAAGTCCATTTCTGTCTGTTTACAGCCCTGAGGGTGAACATGCTACTACTTGCAACTGAAAAAGAGTGCTGTTAGTTGTGTACTTTCATATAAAGTAGCCAGATGAGGAGGGAGGAATGGAACATAAATTAAAAAAAATATTTCAAACTATGTTTGATGTAAAGAATAATAAGGCTGCTGCAAACCAACAGGTACAATTCCACAATTAAAAATAAGCTTAATGGCAAGAGTTGACTGCATATTTGAAAGAGGCCAGTTAGTCCCCTGAACAGCATGCTGTTTGATACTGACATGCAATGTGTTTACTGCTGCGTTGTAATAGCTTAGCAAATAGTCTTGGAAAGTCATATGACACCAGACTTCTATTTATACAGCATGGTACCATCAGTTTGAATTAACCTTTTTTTATCATCACAAACCTGAGGGCCTGTAAGTCAGTTTTACGGTGCAGCCCAGATTCATGTTATACAGAGAGTACCCCTGCCTATAAACTCACAAGGCAAATTGTAGAGGATTGTGTCATCAGACGAAGGGTTGCATCCAGAGTTTAACATAAACAGTGCAGTGAATGCAGCGTGCCTCAAGCAAGGGTATACAAGACAAAGGATGTTCTTTGTATCCGACATCTGCTGCATGCAGGTATACCCGAGGCTTAACTTTACTTGGCCTTCTTCTAGAAGTGATTGTAGTGAAGGGCAGTAGAAAAATTGTCTCTATATGAACATATGGGTGAATGTAACTTGAAATCTAAAGTGCTCTCTAGTTTGTAAAACTATATTAAAAACACACATTTTTCTATTTTGGACAGAAGTCCATTTCTGTCTGTTTACACCCCTGAGGGTGAACATGCTACTACTTGCAAATGGAAAAGAGTGCTGTTAGTTGTGTACTTGTATTGAGCTAACGTGGCACTTTGCAAATATTGGAGGTGCACCAAGAAGTTCCAGTTAGCTTTAATAACATTGATAAAACAAAGAAGATACTAGTTAAACATCATCATGTGTCTTACATTTACTCTTAGTCAGCCTATTTCAACAGTAATTCTCAGATGTATAATCATGTCCGATGACGTATTCTGATACCAAGTGTTAACATTTTATCTTGCTGTACCTCCAAAATTAAGTTCATAGTTGGAACCGTTCAGCATCACATCCAGCTTCAGACACACTGGGAAACCGTCACCTCTGTGCATGCATAAATAAATAGATGTGATATTAGAATTATAAAGTAAAAACTTTATTAATCTGAGCTCTATAATATAATGTAACATTATATGAAGCGTCCTGAATCTCAGTTGAGGAAAATGCCAAAATAAAAGAATGATAAGTAATACCAGATGGAAGTATTGGTGAATGTAAAGAGTTTCTGACACGCCTTAAGGTTTCATGTTAAGCAGATGTTGTCTGCTGTCACTCCTTTTGTACATGTACTTTATGAGCATAAAGTACATAAATGACTGTGTAAATAACAATTATTTACACAGGTGCAAATGCAAAGTGTTTTTTTTTTCTTAGTGGAGTCGAGGAGGGTAAGTACATAAGATTATATGAATGTGCTCAGGTCCACTTCATAATGCCAGTGTTTTTGTCAGGTCGTAGCTGTCCTCTCTGCACACAAAAACACAGCAGGTACTAATGTGATCAAAGCATTGGACAGAAGTATATCCTTACACAGAGCTCTGATACTGATCTGAAAAATCACTCCTCAGAACTTTAAGAACAGCAAAAAGAAAGCCTTGCACTTTCTTTAGTGTTATTTTACACTTTCTAAATTAGGAAAACATCTTTGGTTTCTGTCATGGGGTGTCGGCTATGTGCTCACTGGTCACCCGCTTCTCCCTACCACTGGCACTGTTGTGTCTACTCACATTCAGAGATTCCTCAGTGTGCTCACATGTTGCTCAGTGTGAACGAATCTTCTTTACTAACTTGCATTATTTTCAGTCTGTTTGTTAGACGACTCTGTATGAAGAGCCCCATTTGTTAGAACATTCCAAAACAGTAAAGTTTCTATTGTGAAATAATACTGAAGTAGGTCTGTAAAAAAATAGGCTAGATGATTTGTCCGATTAGAGAATTTCTTTGCAGAAATATCAAAGAAATTGATATTCTTTGATATAATAATATCAAAGAAGACAGAATAATTTCAACATTATTTTATATAAAAATGTATACATGGTTCAGCTTTACCCTAAATACATGGAGAATGACTTACTGCATCAGAGGACAGAAAAGGCTGCTTTAGAAACAGATCTACCATTGTCTTGCTTTGAAAATTGGAGGCCTTTTTAAAGGCCAATTTTGCATATTTAAGCACTCAGGCAACAAGTTGAAAACATAAACACTGACTTTTTAGAAGCCCATGAATTTACACACATCTAACCTCTTAGTTGTAGGATTATTTTGATCAGTTGAATAAGAGGTTGCTGTTTTCAGACAATTTCTCTTCTTCTTTATTTATTTTGTGTACCAGTTTAGAGAGCGATGGCTATTTATGTAGATATCCTGCTGAAGTGCTGTCTGGTCTGCTTAACCAGGCCAGTTTATTTTCACTTTTGTCTTTATGGGCTGTAATAAGGTGCTTTCTCTCAGGAGTGCTGCCCACTTACCTCAGGCAAAATCTATCTGCACACAGGTAAGGCTCAAGGGGCATTGTGGAATAATAGAACCTCCATCTGCTTAGCTACTCAAAGTCATGTTCCTCTTTCGTAGTCTGAAATACTGCTCAGACGGCTTGCGTGCATGCTGCTGATAGTTGCTGTATATTTTCTCCAACCTTAATTCAGTTTGTGATAATGTGACTTCAGGACACATTGTGGTTAAAAATACTTCAAAGGAGTGAAACAGTGATGCATTATCCAAATGGTCATGGCACATACATACATGCACAACAAACTCTATGCAAATTTTATTCCTCAGTGAAATAAATTCCATCGATGAAGCACACTTCCTCTTCCTCATTGCTCCAGCCGACTGCTGACAAATGGGTTAAGGTGCAGTTAGTCTTTTTCTTTTTTTTACACTTGGCAGGGTAAAGTTCCTTTTTTTTTTTTTTTTTTGTTGCAATGCTTGCATTTTATGTTGCTCACCAAATCTCCTTTGCTGAAACATTCACATGTTTTAGTTCTGTGGCTTTTACCTTTAACATTCTAAGAAATTTGTTTTAAATTGGAAACTTCCTGTGTAAGTAAAATGCATAATGACTTATGCACAAATGATCAATGCATCCCTATACATGTTTTATTGACTACCTGTTACTGGTTAAATTATTCTAGCCACTTTTCCCTTCCTTTTATTTGTGTAGAAAAAAAAAATGTTTCTATTCTTCAGTTGAAAGAATGTGATGCATGTTGTTTGCCCAGTTTTCATGTCAGCAGTTTATCAGTTGTTCAACGCCAAGTTGGAAACTTCCAGACAATTAATGGAGCTGTTCTGATCTGTGTGTGAGGGAGAATGGGATTTCCACTTTTAGAATGGGTAAAAAATTGGGTCATAAAAAGACAATTAGAATTGAAGTTTTTTTGCAATGTTTTTAAACAAGCTTAGAGCACATAACTGTAGATTTGACTATAAGACAAATTTTATGGTGCAGATTAAGACTGTGTAGACTGGAATGTTGTGCACTGATGATTCATTACACCAACCATGAAAGAATGTTAGTTATTTCTGGAATCTAAAAACATACCTGGTGTTTTCTTCTTATTGCTGGTAATTATTATCACAAGCTGGGTCTACACAGAGATTCGGAATAATCAAGGTAAAGATTTTCCTCCATGGAAATGGTCGCTTCAAATTTTGATTCTTCAGGTGAATTAATCTTGATTTCTCATCTGCTAGTAACAGATGAGAAACTGACTAATCAATTGGAGAACCAACCATGTTTCAGTTGAGTGCAAATATAAATTGAAAACAATTCATGTTATTTTCTATTTTCATCTATATTTGCTTCATAATGGAAAAAGACACATTCAAAAATAAACTGTACGTCCCTTGAACAATACAACTAATAATGGAGCTTCATAAGGATATATCTGTAAAATGTGTGATTATGAAAATGGACAAAGGAGATCTTTGTAGATTTTTGATCTCAAGGAGTTTTATATTGGTTAAATAAAGGTAGAAGAAGTAGCGATTTCTAACTTACAGAAAGTTCCACATATAATCAGACACAAAGAAACACCGCTATGTAGATAGTAAAAGAAAAAGTAGAAGCCCGTTCAGTATATCCAATGTGTTTTATTTGCAGGACCAACCCTGAAACAATGTGATTAACCTTGACTTATTTAATTGACCTGGTAAAGTACTTTGACCTTGTCAGCACCAGGACTTCTATGCTCCACCAACGCACTGGCTTTATGCCAGGACCTCTCAGGTGATTATACTCCACCGGGAACAGAAGGTTAACATTAAAATCAATGTCTCCTGTACTGTCAGACATTTATGACTAACAGTGGTCTAAACTGTGCTATGTCGTCACCCTGAGAGTATTTTAAACCATTTTCTGTTTGTAAAATGGATCCCAGGGTTTCTGTTTGCCATCACTTGAAAGTCTCATCAGGCCAAGGCCAAAGTTCGGAGGTCCCCACAGAGAAAAAATACTGTTTAGTGACGGTGTCATTTTAAGGAGACTAATACACACATGAACTTAGTCTGAAGACTTTTTAATTTTAACAATATGTTGAGTTGAGATTAAATGCACTGGAGACAGTTTTAAGTTTCTAAAGTTATTTTAGCATGGCTGCTGTCCCCAAAGTATCTCTATTGCCACAGTGTTTGCAAATGAGAGTATGAAGCTCAGTTGATACAACAGAGTTTCGAAATATTGTAAAGATGGATTGTATTCAATGCAAACTCGAATGTCATGTAGGCTCTAAATAACACCGTCCTGCATTATTTGTTAATGCTTATTGATTTGTGCATGGATTACATTGTTATTTTGTTTTGCTCTGTGGTGACTAATCTGTTGCATATGATGTTTGGCCTTTGCCACTAGATAATGTAGCTTCAGCAAACATTACACAAGTACAGAGAGAAGATGCATTTTCTTTCATGATTGAATTAATCAGTATACCCTCATTCAAACATTATATAAAGAATGCCATTTACCAATCTGCATTTAAATTTATAAGTATAATTTTATTAGTTATTTGCATGAATTTGCCAGAATCTAACTATAAAATTAGTTGTTAAAATTAATGAATTCTAAATGTATCTTTGTCTTTCACTTGACAATTTCTTCTTCAGAATTGACAAGCACATTACAAAAATCAGTGGCTTGATAAGGTAGACAAACCATGGTTTGGATCTATAAAAACTTCACGTGACCAGTAAAAGAGCTCATCAATCTGTGGGTGCAATACACAGATTGTGGGTCCCAATACACGTGCTATCTTGGGAATGTCGCCTCTTTCACTTGTAATGTAATGAACCTCCTTTAGAATGCCATGTTTGATAGTCTACATGGATTCATCTCAGAGTGTCACCTTATATTCATATATTGCACAAATCAGCAAACCAACCTAAGCTTCTTTGGGGATTATTATTGTTACTAATTGGCTATTGGCCTTATCGTTGATGATGTCATTTTTACATCCACAGTCAGTTTTCAACATACCTAAATGTATTTGGGTTAAATATCTTGTTTTTTGTCTTCAAGCATCCTTTGTTTGCAACTTTGGACCATTATTATCTGTAGCTTCAGATAAGTTATCGGTGGATCTATGTTACTGGGTAAGCATGAGCAGTGGTGTGTTAGGGAATGCTGAGCTAGTCATTTGCTAGAAGATTAGGGTCATCTGGAGTAAGGAGCGCTAAGCTCCATTTAAAAGCTCTGCCCATAATTCACTAATTCATTTCCACTCATTGTTATCTGTAGGTGACACATTACATGAGGAAAATCATAAGAAATTGTTCATAGTAAGATATTGAGCTTTACTAGGATACCAGGAGATTTTTACCCAGTTTGGAACAAGATGAACTTCTCAGAAATCAGGGGGGCTATTCAGTGATACATGAGTTACAAATTCAAAGTCCCTTAAGCAGTGACTGGGATGTGCCTCACAGCAGCATGCAAACTGGGAGCTCTGAGGTTACTTGGTTCACACCCAGCAGGTCTCGCACCCATTGCCCTGCCCTCCGCTCACTGGCTTTGTCATTCCAGCTGTGATCGTGTCAGTGAACAGAGAGCATTATTCATGTCCTCAGAGGGGGGCACATCCTAATTGAAATTCCAGTCTTTCCTACTGGAATAAAGTTGGTCCCGACAACACCAATTGTATTGTCCTGGCCCTGTCACCTTGAAAGGCCCATCTTAGGAGTGTTTCTTGGCAGCACAGGAAACCGATTAGACACAATAGTCATGTTTCTGCGAGAAATAGGAGAAATGAAGCAGGACAGGACTTAGAGTGAATTGCAGCATTACAGTGCTCATTTCAATAGTTTAGGGTGAACTTGTCTTCTGTACTGCAGTAAATAAAGGGCTGAACTGTCTTGGGTTCCTTTCCATCTGTGTGGTCTGCATGCTAATGACTGACTGAATGAATCAGTGGCATTCTGATAGTGGTGAAGTGAGTACAAGGAAGCCTTTTTCTTTTTACTGCACCCTCACAAAAGTTTTTTTTTGTGTATTTTTTTTGGGGGGTCTGCAATTTCAGAACAGGAACGATGCAAATATTCATTTTCTTAGGATATTAAGAATGTTTTTGTTTAAGTGATGACTTTGTAATATCAAAAATTTGGAGCTGAAACTAAACATCTATTTTGTTCTTCATTCACCCATAAAAATGAGTAATTTAGCAAATATTTTTGCTGGGACTTACTGTCTAAATGTGCCTACATGGACAGCTGTAGATGTTATAAAATATAAAACTTGTGTGGTTTCAAAAAAGTACAGACTCATCTTTGTTTGTCACTGTCAAGCATCTTGTTCTAGCCTGTCAGCCACTCCTTGTTGGGTGTGTTCCATCTTGTTGCTTGATTAATCAAGGCTGGTCTCTTTGTGTTTGCATCTTGAATATTAAGGTACTGTTGTATAATCCACGGGCACTGTTGTTATTTTAGCACAAATGAGGTGCTCTTTTACAGTACTTGCGTATAATAACTTCAATGGAGTCAGTGTGTGCTATATTGTCAAGTGGTTGGGAAACAAAAAGTGTAGATCAAAAAGGCAGACGTTCATCAGTGTGATAAGGATAGAAGTGTAACCTTTGCAATATCTGATATTTCAGATGATTTACTGACATATCAATGTCAGTACATCATTGTAATTAGGTAAAGTTATGTATCTAGTAGAATTATGTGAACTGACATGCATACACATAAAATGCAATCAGCCTTCCAATACCAAAATAAAAGTTTCTTTACCTAACCTCTCTTTTCTGTCTTTCAGGGATTGAGCTGTGCCTGCCAGCATGGAGGTTTTCCATGACCATGGTGGCCAGCTTTGTGGTTTTGGGTGGTCAGCTCCTGATGCCCGGAGTGGCATACCTCTGTCACGACTGGCAGGTACTTCAAGCTGTCATCATCTGTCCCCTCCTGCTTATGCTGTCCTACATTTGGTAAGAAAAAAAAAGAAAAAAAGGAAAAACTTAGCAAGTTGCTCCGGGATAATTCAAAGTTCTCTGTTTTTGTATGTTTAAAAAAACAAAGTTTTATCATATGGTCAAACCAGCAAAATGGAAAAAGTCATGTCGTTTTTTGAAATTTAAATACCTGAAACAGTTTGGGAGAGTAATATTAAAATTGAGAAATGTTCAAAAGCAGCCCAGTAAAGTAAATGCAGAAATGGCAAGCAGTAAACTTTTAAAGGTAGGGGAATCAGTTGAACAGGGTCTTTTATTGTAAAGACGTGTTTCTTTTATTGCCAGTCACCAGCTCCACAAATTGACCATTGCAGCTCACTGCATTTCTATAAACAGTTGATCAAACAGGGCCAAAAAAAAATTTAAGCTTAAGTGTAGATGACTCCCATAGAAATTCAGCAACAACCATTCCCAAGATTTGTTCCTCTGCTATTTTGAGGGGATTGTTATGCAACACTGCAAAAATGTGCAAACCAAATCTTTTGTGAAACAGGCAGGAAAGGTTTGACACGAGCAAAAACAACTTATTGCAGCATTCACCACCTCATTAGCATGTTCTGGACTTCTAACAGTGATTGTTTTGGACTTAAGGCGTTGTGCTTAATCTACTGGCTGTTTTTGTGTTGAGATGCAATCATTCTACTGAAGAAGTTGAACTTCCAACATGCATTTGGGAAACCTAAAGCAATTCAAATATCTGGTAATGGTGCATATCAAATGACAGCAGCTGTAGCTATAACAAAAGGTATGAGAGAGTATCACCTAAAGTTAGATAATACTGTCTCGCTGGAAGAAACCTGGTTGTGGTTAAATGGCAACGTGTATGACAGAGTGACATTTCAACCGGTCTTTCAATGCAAGGACCTTTTAATTGCATTGACCTTTTTGATGCTCTGTAATAACAAAAATGTCCCCCACCTATTTTACAGGATTTTCCCTGAGTCGCTGCGCTGGTTGCTGGCAACCCAGCAGTACTGCCGCTCCAAATGGATCATGGGACACATAGAAACGAAAAATAAAGTGAACCTGGAACGTGATGCCGATAACATCCTCACAGGTAATATACCAGTCACATTTTCTAATTTATAGATATCAGATTCAATTTGTAATGTCATGGAGGCACATCTCAGTAAATCAAAAACAGAAAAGTTTTTTTTTTTTTTTTTTTTTTTTTGTAATTCATTCCAGACAGTGCAACTTGCGTGTTGCATACATACATTACACACAGTACTATATCTATAGTTTATTTATGAGAATTTCAATGATTATGGCTTACAACCAATGAAAACCAATTTAGTTAAAATATATCACAAAAAGTCAAGTTGACTGATCACAGAAGTCAGTGTCTAAAGCATATTGATAGAAAACTCAGTGGAAAAAAATGCATTTTGGTTTCTTTATTTCACTAATGTTGGCCACTGAAACATATGTCAATATGCTGTGCAGTATATGCATTTGATGCTTTTGTAAAGCTCTTCTTGCATGTATTAACACAATAAGGCATTTGGCATAGGGATTGGCCTGTTGTTTTTGTTTTCAACGGCTATGGAAGTCAAGGTTGCTTTAACAAAGACCTTCGGTTTATCTACAGTGTTTGTTCTAGTATCTATTACCCTCCCTCCAGTAATACCTCATATTTTGTCTATGGGGTTAAGGTCAGAGGGACCATTCAGACTCTTAAAATGGCTTCTGTTTTCCATGGTGCTCATGCACTCTTTTCTACTACATGTTTTCCCTCCACTTAAGATTTTATTGGTGTTCTTGGATACAGTGGGCTGTAAACAGCCAGCATTTTTAGCAATGACATTCTAAGGCCTACCATCCCCCCTTTGAGAGTGTAAATGATGGTTTGCTGAAAAAGTGTCCAGTCGGCGGTCTTATCTGTGACTATGTAGGCTGTAAAATACAATTTGTGTCATAAAAAATCTCACCTATTGATATTAATTTCCTGAACTGGAGTATGGGTTTTCATTAAACTATATTGATTAAAATTATCAGAAAAAAAGCATATCACTTAGTTTTGTTTTTTTTTTTAATTGGTGTCGGGGTTTCACTTTTTGAGCTACATAAAGTAGTACAAGAAATAGCAATCAAATAACTTTTCATTGCTATTCTAATATACTGAGATGCACATGCATATTAAAAAGTTAGATTCAACTAAACATTTAATGAAAGCATTTTATTTATTGTCATATGCCAAGCCTGTTCACTCAGTCTGAAAGACACTCGTTTCTCCAGCTGTGCTTTCCTAAATTAGACAAATTGACAAGGTTATGTGGATTTCCTGTCTTGTTACCATAGTAACATTCCACTAAAGAGGTGGCAGTGAGAGCTGAACATTACATTATGACACACTCAATTGTTTATTAATTTTATTAGAGCCTGTATAAGTGAGGATGAGCTGAAGCAAATGGTCAGATGGCAGATGGGGGGCGGGTCAGGCACTTTGACCCTGTGTACATTTCTCTGTTCTCAAGGGACCAGTCAGAGCCAAAGCAGACTGATCTGTGTTGATGACATGGCACATTGCATTTGTGTCGAGCTGTAAAACTGAATCACTGATCAACATGCTGCCTTCTTGTAGTTTTTGCTCTGTGATGAGCTGCGTGAAAATCAAGCAACTGTGAAACATAAAAGGATCTGTTCTTGGAAACAAGCCCAAAGGGGAACCACTGATTGTTAAAGTAGCACTTTTATTTTATTTATTTTCTTGCTAGACACAGTGGATGTGAGCTGATGCAGCAGTTAAGCAGAAAATCCGCTACCGTATGCTGAAATTTTTTCCCCCTCTCAGACTTATAGGCTGTCTCAGTACAAGAAGAGTTCCTGCATATAGTCGCATGCCATGCATACAATGGTGCTAATTACTCCATCTTTGGAAAATTTAATCGATGATGTGTGCAAGAATAACCTTACTCAGTGTTTTGAGTCTTGGCCAGGGAATCACCAGAAAGACTGCAGGGCTTCAGCCCAAGATGAATTTCAGGGGGTTGTGTGGAATGCTGAGAAGTTTCTGAGTCAACATGAAAGTACAATGCCACATATCAGAGGTGTGTTTCTGTGGCAACCTCACATCTGATATCAAAACATCCACTGCGTGCTGTGTCACCCTGCTGTTCAGGGTGTGTTGCTTTTTCACAAACCTGTTATATTCAGTCAACCAAGACTCGCATGAAACCTGTTTGCTCAATTTTTTGTGGCGTCATTATTAGGTCAATGTGAAAGTTTCCCCTTTCAACTCCCAAATTTGCCACGATCTATTAGCTATTTATTTTATAGTAGTTTTATTAGTTATTTACCTATATATTTGTGTTTTTTTTTCTTTAAAAAAAAAACATTTCTACAGAAATAAATTAGGTTTAAGTATTTTTTTTCTTTGAATAATCTGCAATCATTCAACTCATCAGATTAAAATATACTCTAGTCAGAGATGTTTTCACCTATTTTAACTGCATCTTCTAGCATTACAAAAATAAACATAAATTAACCCCTCACTACTTAATTATTATTATTATTATTTTTAAATGAATATTTAAAATGAATAAATATGACAAGACTGAGTTGGAAGCAAACAAAAGTAAACCTTAATTTGTCATGTATGCAAGTCTGAAGGAAAAAAATGGACACTGTGACATTTAGACTCTATGGAAAGTGAATTATATATTAATCACTTAACATATGAGACAGGTAGTATGTAAAATTTCTCAAACTCATTTGGCATCCAAGGAAAAGCTAAGGTAGTTTTTTTCAGCTCATCAGTAGCCAATGGGTGTTGTCTTTTCAATGGCTCACCATGAATACTGCTCTTGGTGCTATTGTTTGAAACAAAACTGCAGAGAAATCTCTGATCAAACTTTTGTGGCCCGGCTTATTCAACAGATCAGATGCTTTATCTAACAGTGACCAGAGCTGAACATTGCTGATACTCGGCCTGTTTAGTAGTCATGCTCAGCACAAGAGCTGCTGCATGCTGCAGTCATTGGTTTCTCTGCATACACAGCAATTTGGAGGACAAAAGTTGCAACATTTGTCAAAATCTTAAAAAACAAGGCAATTTTAGAGAACTATAAGAACATGTATTGTCTTAAAATACACTATGCTACAGCAATATTATATCCTGTCCTTCTGCTTATTTAATTTGTGCTTCAGTTTCAAAAAAGTAATCAAAACAATGTATATATAAAAAAAAAAAAAACAAACAAACAAAAAAAACAATTACATTAAATAAATAAAAAATATTGGGTCACATTAGTATTCCACTAATTTGTTCTTGAAATACATTCACTGAAGAATAGTTTGAATTAAGTAATTAAACAGCTGAGATTTCAATATTGACCCAAAATATTAATTATTGGGTTTCTTTATACCAACTACCAAACAGTTTTTTTTATTAGAAAATCTCAAAATATTTTAATTTGTTTTATTTACTGCCTTGTATGTTTGTTCCCAGAACTACAAAATGCTCTTCAGAAGAAACCCAAAAGGACATGCATCGTGAAAATGGCTGGTACGAGGAACTTGTGGAAGAACATCGTCGTCCTGTGCGTCAACTCGTAAGTGTTAATTTCATGCAGATGCTGGAAAAACGTCGATGTCTCTGAGTTCTAATGTATCTGCTTGTGAGGATTTGAGAACAATGGCAGGAGGAGCTGCTGCTCACATAAATAAATAGGCAGGGGTAATGCCAGTCAGAGCCGCCATTTGGTGCACTCAAAATGCCAATATAAACCTGGAAGTTCAATACAACATTGATCTTCAGCTCTATCTTCTGCTTTTCTGGTTCTCTCTGTTTTTATCCCTGATGGGATTGCCCCTCTTCTCATCTCTCCATCTGAGGTCTCATCTGTAGCTTTATCCATACTTCAGTGCGGTGCCCCGACTCCCTCAGTTAGCATAAATTTTATATGAGTTCTGCCTGTGGGAAACATTAGACAGCCAGGAGAGAGAATGGGGATGTTTGGTTTTAATGTGTGTGCCTATGAGCTTTGCTCTTTTGTGCCAGTAAGCCAATGTTTACATTTGTGAGTTTTTCTTTTTTTCTGTTTCATAAGCTGAAAAGAGAGCCAACAGGATGATATTAAATGCATTATTTCCCAGTGTATTCTCTTAAAAGCCTGCTTTTCTGTTTACTTTTTTTATCAGGTTAACAGGCTATGGGATCCACCACTGCTTTGCCCGGAGCATGGTGAGTCCAGAGAATGAGGAAAAAACCATATTCCGTGACTTCTATGCAGAATATTACACCAAGGCTGGTATAGCAGTGGCATCGTGCATTGCGTTGTGCCCAGCAGTGGGCCTGATGGGCCGGCGTGGTGGACTTCTGATGTTCATGATCATCACCGCTCTGGCATCACTACTGCAGCTGGGCTTGCTGAATTGTGAGTAGTTCATGAAAAAAAAGAAAATTCTTTTAAAATGAGACTCCTTCTCCAGTGTGGTTCACTGAATTAGGCCATGTATAAAAAAAAAAACTTTCTTTGCCAACATGCAAAGGGCTATAAGTGATAAAAAACTCCCTGCACAGCATCCTGTCACAGTGACATATGGAGGTGTTGGCATCATGCTGTGGGAATGTTTTTGTTTTTTTTTAAACAACTGTAAATTAATGAATGAAATGCAGTTTTGTGTGTTTCATTTTTCAAATCCTACGTTTGTTCAGAAAAATTAAAAAACTTCGAATGAAATAAAATGCAGACGTTTTTTTAATGATCAATGTGATTTTTGTTGTTCACAAATAAATTCTGGCAGACAGTTATCTGTTTTAGCTTACAGTCACGCCGTTATTATGAGTTGGAATGCTTTGCACAACATGTAGTTTAAATAATTATAAACACATTTTGAAATGTATAGAATGTTCTTCCAAAATATTTATGTCACAAGTGTAGACAAACTGGAGTTGAATGTGATGCGTTTCACCCTTTGATAGTTTTTATATTCTCATTTCCATATAATCCTACTTTTTGCTAGTAGTGGTGGTAGGTCTGAACAACATAACTCTCCAGTGGGATGGTCTAGTGGGGTTGTTGTCTGCCTCTTGTTTTCCTGTACACTCACTAGGGAGCAGCAGCACCCCCCACTGTTCTGTGCTGTCTGAGCACTGTAAAACAATATGGCAGCACAACACAGCTGCCCAAAAAATCTCAACCACAAATTGATCATCTCTGGTTCTAATTCCAAAATACTTTAGGGATTAAAAGCTGAACTGAATCATTAGTGCACGGCTCAGAAATTCATTATGCACAGTTTAGGATTTGTGAAACCTTTATTCTAAGTATTAAAACACATCAGAACTGATAATAGTTACATAATACAAATATAATTGCTTGTTTTAGTCACTTTATGTCTGATGTCCTCCAGATGGTCCAAAATGCACAGCACTGTTTCTACAGGAACAAACTGCACCTAATGTTTTTTTTTTTAAATATTTGACCAGGTTTTAAATTCTTGATTGAGTGCTTGTGATTATTGTTCCCACTTTCTCACTAATCCATATTCATTCATCTCTTTGTCATTTCAGTACTTTGGAAGTACAGCAATCATTTAAATATAGGTAGGTCCTGCTGGTTGTTTATTGTATTATCACTACTTGCATATGCTGATACAGTTTTGATAAAATGTTAATCACTTAATAACTGCCTCTGCTTTGATTACTTTTTTTTTTTTTACCTAATTTGTTGATATGATCATATCATATTGAACCCATTTGAAACAGCGTCACATTTAAAACATATTACACAAGTTAATGCATTTTCTTAACAAGGTCATGTGCCATTTTCTTTGCTATTAGTGCTGCAGAAAGATGGTCATAAAAAAGACTTGGATGCAGTTATGGTCATCTTATGGCTTATTTGTTTTGATTTCTTTTGTGAACCTCAGTGGGAAACCAGAAGATCAAACATTTTCTAGTCATAACACTTCAGTGTGTCATTTTGTAAATAGATTATTGTGTAGTCAGTTTCATGTTTACCCAAACAATTTCAGAGTTTATGTGATTTTTACCACAACATAAGATGTCATAAAATACTGAATTATGGCCTTCAATTTCAGTCTCCAAAACTTCAGATTCTCTTGTCCTTATGTAATAAAACACATTTATTGGATTTAAGCTGTCCACATTAAAGCAATGTTAAACAACCTGATGCATCTGGTTATTTCCCTGCTGTTATCATGGTTGTGGTGGGGAAGTTAAGTAACTGCGGTCTTTTGTTCATATAATATTCTTCTTTTTGCTTAGCTCTTTTTTTATATTCAATTAGTTAAATGTTTGCCCAATAAAATATGTCATTGCCACACATTCTACTACACCATCTAATGCTTAAAAATGTATAAGAAATACTGTTTTGTATAACTTCAGATTATGTCTTATATCCCTCATATAGATGCTTTTATCAGCCTCTATTTATGTGCCTGTAAACTGTAACAACTATAATTTGTTTCTTGACAGAATTACACTTCTGACAAATAAAAAACAAAATGATGTTTCTAAAAATGTTTTGAAATGTTCCACAAAGTACTATAATGCATTTACTAACGATATGAGGTGCTGAGTTAAATTGATTAATGTGTCTGCTGCTTCTCCAGAACAGAAAAAATCTACGCTGAATAGGAATTTCTCTATTGCCTTCTCCATCATCGGTATGTTCTCCTCTCACGCAGTCAGCAACCTAAGCATCTTCTTCTGTGCTGAAATCACTCCCACTGTAATCAGGTAATCTATACCATTGTCAACACCCATTAGGGTTTTGAAGAATGTGTAAGAGTAAAACGGGTTGTTTTGTTCCCATTTTACATAATTTCATTTTGTATTTAACTTTTAAGGTTTTTTTTTTTGTTTTGTTTATTTATTTGCATCCTAAATACTTTGCTGGCTTGATGTTTACTGTTTCTAAAGTCACAGTTATGTTACTGGCTCTACCTCCTGGTGAATCTTTGAATTACAAGATTGAACTACTTTCAGAGTAATAATCGGTTCTCCTGCAGATCTCTCTTAAGTATGGTCATTTAAAAGGAGCTCCAATGAAAATGCCTCAAGAACACCATCTGGTGCTGTGTTTGAGTAATGTCATAAAAGGCAAAGACTACTTAGATTTGAGAGTCAGGTGCTGCTGTTTGAAAATATAACAGAGCATAAGAATACATACATCAAATAATGTCAGAATTTATTTAACAGCAATGATTTTAGGGTATACCCAGGGTAGAACCTGGCTTTATTTCTAGAAGGTGTCACTGTTTATATCTTGTTTATATATATATATATATATATATATATATATATATATATATATATATATATATATATATATATATATATATATATATATGAGCATTCTTTAAATAACATTATTAATATCTTTCTTTGTAGGGGTGGTGGTGTGGGCCTTGTACTGGCCAGTGCTGGCTTTGGCATGCTTACTGCACCAATCATGGACCTCCACAATCAAAAAGGCTACTTCCTTCACCACATAATTTTTGCCTGTTGCACTCTCATTTGCATCATTTGCATTCTTCTTTTGCCTGAGACCCGTAACCAGTCGCTCCCAGAGACCATCGATGATGGTGAGAACTACACTCGTCAGCCACTTCTCCTCCAGAGGAAACTGGGAGAACAGGACCTCTTGCTCCATCAGCTAGAGCCCAACAGGGACTACTCCAGAGTGCAAGACACACCACTTCATGAGACAGCCAATGTTGCATTGTCAACCATGGCCTCCACTGCCTCTTCAGCAGTTGATTTGCCTACTTTGGCAGCTGGAGATTTGTCTGTTACCAATAATTTGAAAGAAGGACTAGACCTGCTTGAGCCACAAGACCCTAGCGGTCACTCCTCTCCATTTCCACTATCAGCCTCCGCAATGTCCAGAGGTAAAGACGTCATCATACAAGCCAACAAGGAATGCCTGCTGTCTTCTAGTCCTTTACACAAAGCCCCATGCGCTACAGATCCACTTTTAGCAGATGCAGAAGAACTTTTGGTAGTTCAGGAATCTACAGACAATATCCATCTTGAAGTGAATAACACGACTCCTTCTCCCAAAACTAAGGATGGCCCCGGGATTGTTGATTTGCATGTCTCTTCACCTCCCATTATCCCCCAAACATTGCCGGCCTCCTTGTTGATTTGTACAACCCCTGTCATTGAGCCCCGTCCTAGTTCCATACTAGAGTCTCCGAACCCACTGGAAAATGACATTGATGAAATCATTACAACATCCAAGCCGCTGGTATCTGAAGACGCTCCTAGTATTTCAGAAAACCTCCTTCCAACATCAGACCTGGACCAACCCGCCCAAACTTCAACCTCCAGTACCCCACAGTTTGATATCCCCCCTAAAGTAGAAAAAATATTAGAAACTGCATGTACTCCTGATATTAGAAACTCACAGCCACCGCATTTAGATCTGATGCCCTTCAATGGTAAAGATATCTCTTCTCATTCCTCCACTCCTCCAAGTTTAGTAGCTGTGTCACCAAAACACACGTGTGCTCCACCTACTGACTCAGATCCCACGCCCTTTGCTGACTCTTCCTCTGTCTACACCACAGCAAGAAGTCCAACTGTCCTCCCTGTCACAGACATTGTGAATACCATACATCTAGAATCATCCACAAACATTGTACAAGATTCTGTCATTTCTCTAGATTTAAATTCTGTACAGTCAAATTCCAATGTGGATGTAGTCCCTGTTGAGGCAGCTCCCATCTCTTTAATGGACAGCACTGTGTCCTCCCCCATAGACTCTGGTGTCATAGCCACCATGGACAGGGAGACTTCCAGCACAGAAAACAACTCTGTCAATGGCACAGCATCGACATGATTATGTGTTGCAGCCAAAAAAAATGTGAAGCTTTATGTGTCGCACCAAGAGGCAGCCACCTACATCCATAAGACAGCATGGAGCTTTTGGGGGTGTGGGAGTGGAGACTACCTAGCCCAGACTTCAGGTCCTTCATGAAGACTGGTCCAAACTGGATCTGGGTAGACTTGTCATACACTAGCTGCTTTATTTTCTTCAGTGCTTCTCCATCCTTCCTTGTGTCATTGTGGATTTCGCCAATAACTGAAGACCACACAAGTGAGAGACTGCAGCACTGGCTGGTTTGTAACAATGTAATGTCAATATCTGCACTTCAGGAACATGACTGGAAATCACCAGCGTATAAAGTACTCTTTTTCTTTCTTTTTTAAAATTAATTAATTAATCAACAACTTTGGGTGAGCGAAAGAAGGGAAAACCACTGTCATTTTGAATGCCAATGATTGCAGAGATGTCATCAGCTCTGATGAAGAAATGAGAAGCCAACGATAACAATGGATACCACCAATGCTTTTGCTTAAATAAAATGTTTTTAATTTGCGTCCATCAAAAAGGCCTTACATATTTACAAGAAATTGGAATGTTGCAAAGTATTTTTGCTGTTGTAAATGTAAATTATTTAAATTGGACACCTTGTTTTATTTATTTTTTCACCAAATACAAATACCAAATACTGCCCTAACCAAAACAAACATTGATGTAGTGCCAAAACATAAATAGCAGTACAGTGTTTTTTTTTTTTGTTTTTTTTTCCTGTCTTGGGACATTTATGGGAGACTTATAAAGAGAATGTGAAGTTGCTCTTGCACCATGTTGAATTTTGGATGACTCGGTTTGTTTATGTGCCAATTTCTCTAGAGTTCTCATCTCTAAGGCTGTTTTCCATTTGGGAACTCAACACATTTCTCTTCAGCTTCATAATTTTAGATTTCTAAAAATCAAAAATCAAATGTACAAGCGTGGACCTAAGAGGAGAAGCGAGCAGCACAGACGCTGGTGTGGCAGTTGCTATGGCACAGGGAATGAGAGAAGGAGTTCTTGAGCCTAAAATTACGTCTCAGCATTGAAAAGGACAAATATGCCTATCCACTACTGTCTAAAAATAACCTTTTTTTTTTAACCATATGCTGCACCATAAAATCAACAGATAACTATATTCCCTTGAAATAATTCCAGTTGATTTGCTTTCTTTAATGAGACGTTCAAGAGAATTGGGTCTTGAAGGCAAGGGGATATGAGTGGGACACTGGCTTCTTTCTTGAGGTATCCTTATGAGATTTACAGAATTCAAATTCATTGGGTTCCATATATCGATTGCTATTGCTTTTGATAGTCATTTTAGGTTTTTTGCTCTTTTTTTTTTTTTTTTTGTTATGAAATGTATTTTCTTTGAAGAAAAAACCCTCTCCCCTTCTCTGCCAACAGCTGACAACCAGCTTATTGGTTAAAGCAATCAGTGAAAGGCATTTAAAAATAGATGGTACTCCAATTTCAATATGCAAAACCAAATGTGGCATAACTTCATTCTTTGTTTTCACATTCTTCTCAGACTGCATAATGAATACCACTATTTATGTGTTGCATTTTTTTTTTGTTTTTTTTTGTTAAAGTGAGCAAAAAAATAGGTAAACTAGCACATGGTGATTTTTGTGGATTAAGGAGCAACTTTTGTTTGAGAGTTGTTTCAGCCAGTGAAAATAATTGTATGCAAATCCTCTTTTGTTCAACCTTAGTTATGACCAAGTATGTTAATTAACTCTCGAGCTTGATTCAGTTTTGTTTTTATAATCTCCAAAGTATTATTTTCAGAACTCTCCTTGGTGTGCCCTTAATGTACAGAGCTATACATCCTTATTACAGTATTTGTGGCACCTTCATATGGTGGCACTTTATTTTTGTGCAGTGGGGATAAAGCATGAAATCTATCGTGAAAGTGTAAACAAAACTGTTAAATCTTTTAGGGAAAAAAAAAAAATCAAAGAAAAAAATGAGTTGTCCAAAATGTTTGATGCGATGCCAATCGTTGCTGCATTGATAACCTATAATGTGTGTGTGTGTGTTTTCTAAATCATTAACATAGTATGTCATTATTTCCTTACATACATTTTCGCACAAACACATGCACAACTTACTCTTAAAAAATGCAATACACTACACAAAATTACATGTTCTGAATTGACATATTGATTTTAACTAAATGAAACGCTCTTTCTCATGGAAGTACTTTTGCTTCCAAAAGTCCACTTCCGGACTGCAGCCTATTTGATGTAGTCACTTGTGTAACAGTTGTAGTAGTTTCATACTTCTTGCTTTTGAAGTTGTTATACTTGTGTACAGGAGGATGTGTGACTGTGGATGTGTTACTGTTTACAACAAGCCTCACAATGACCATTAGTAATAATAACAATAATAGTGCCGTACTGTATACCTTGAAAGACAGACGATGTCTTGTGATCTGAAATGTGATAAAACTCTGTAGATCATTTATCCAGGGATGTGTTGAGGTGATCTGTTAAGGTGTTGTCAGGATTCATAAAATCACTAGACCTATAAAATTCTCTGTTATCATGTGAAAGACCTGTGAAGAGCCTTACACTTTGCTAATTGTTGAAAATGCTACATATCTTTGATTGTTTGAATGACTGATCAAACTCTTAAGACGTGTGTTTGATATGAGAAAAATAGCTCACTTGCTGATTGATTAGGGGTGGTCTTTGATTGTTTCATTATTGATGTAACTAAGATGTCCATGTGGTTCTCTCATTTCAGATGCAAATAGTGTATGCCACATTCAATTCTACTACACTTCAGAGCACAAGTAACTGCAACCATTTAAAATAGTGGTGTACTTAAGAGTGAAAGGGAAGTTGGATGTGGAACAGGACGTAAGGACTGCTTGTCACACAATAACTTTTACATTACATTTCCGTGTTTGTGAGTGGGTGGACGCCTCAGTTGGCTGAGCCTTCAATGTGTGTGTTAGTATTTATCTGGGTGTGCAGCCAAATTAAAGTTTGTATACTTGAAATCTAAATGCAAATCTGGAGTAAAAAAAACAACCAAACAAAAAAAAAAAAAAAAAAAAAAAAAATCAACACAGCACAACACTGGTACTGTCTCCTCTGACATCTGTTACTTCACTTTCTTCCATTCAGCTATTTCAGTGCAAAGAGGAGATTTTTTTTTCTATTTTTCGCATTTGCATCCAATCCAACTTATTAGGTTTTTTGTTTACATGTAACTTTATGTGAAATGAAAGCAATGCAGAGCAACGACGGCACCAGCGACTAAGGCTTTAGGGCTGACATTTATTGTTGGAAAGATAAGATGAAGGATCGCAAATCAAAGGAGTGGTAAATAAATTTTGAATCCAGCTGATAAGCCTTGGGGGGGATGAAGTACCCAATGCACACATTTCAGGTTTTGCTTCTCTCAGTTGAGCGACTCAAAATCTCTTTGTTGAGAGATTCAAATGAATGTAAAAAAAAAAAAAAAAAAAACCTTGGATTGTACATTTTTAAGTATCACTTGTCTGATTTCATTTTATTTTAACTGACATAATGCACTTGTACATAAGCCATACATGTTGAATTAAACCACTATTTATTGATGAAATCTGAGCATTTGTTTCATATTTTTCTTTTTATTTAGATAAGCTCACTAGGTTATTTAGTTTTTAAATAAGACATGTCTTCTTCTTTTCACCGAGCTAGAAATATTGCATGACCTATTTTTCTCAAGCACTCATAAAAATGGGCAAGACACAAGAACATTCAAGTAAAGCAGAAGTGTGTTAATCTGTAATTAAATGTCGCAAAACCAGGTTCTTGCCAAATCGTTTTCATACAATAACATTTATCCTGCACAATTACTGAAATACAAAAAAAAAAAAACAGTTGGAAGAGGAGGAGGGATGGTGGAGGTGATAACCCAGTCACATAAGTGTATAATACCCTTGACAACATCAGACAATATTTTCTCAAATTAGCCCATATAGCTCTTGAAAAGATTAAGAGACAACTGTACTGAACCCCATTGAAAATATTGATTTCTGAACTCCTGAGTTCATTAATATTGTTTAATAAATATGAACTTGTTTCCTTTCCATTATTTGAGGTCTGAAAGCACTGCAACTTTTGTTATTTTGACAATTTCTCATTTTCTGCAAATAAATTATAATTTTTTTGCCTGGAATTTCAGAGACATGTTGTCAGTAGTTCATAAAATAAAAGAACAATGTTAATTTTACTCAAAAATACACCTGTAGAGAGTAAAATAAGAGAAACGAAGAATTTTGCAGTGGTCTCTTAATTATTTCCGAACTGCACATTACACCATTAGCTGGAATTAATTGCAGTAAAAGCTGGAGGTGACATTCTAAAGAAGCAGTGTGTTCACATATAACAACTTCAGCTTTCCTGAATATGCCATTTAAGATACAATCTAGTTTATTTCCCAAGAAATTAGATTTTAAAGTAATTGCTTCTTGTACAATTTATGTCAGAAGGTTACGTGCCAATTATTCCAGCCAACACTGAAGCGGCTGTGAAGCTGGAGTTTTGCAGTAAAGAAGTGCTATACACACAGCAACGCGGCCCTTCTTTAAACTGAAACAGTTTATTTCACAATATGTACTTAGTCATGTGAATCTTATAGCATCCTTGGTGGACATGGTGGCTATTTCCTTTTTTTTTTTTTAACAGGCTTAACGTTTTTGCCACCATCACTCAAAACTCGTACATTGATAGCAGCTCCCCACCCACACTGCCTGTCAGAGAACTAGCAACCAACTGAGCTTGCACAGAACAGCCTAAATCCAGCAAAAAGAAGCAAAATTTTTCCATGCACGGGACAGGGTGATGTCAGGGAGGGATGATGCAGCAGCATCCCCTAGTGCACTGCATCAAGCCGGACCGCTCCTATTGGCTGAGAAAGATGCTGCGCCGCGTCTAACGTCATCCGAGCTGCAGCGTGTCGGTCCATCTCGCCGGATCGACGCACAGTATAGAAATAAGGGTGATTTTGCAGAAAGACGCCAGACAGGACAGTGGACGAAGCCCGAGTCGAGAAAAGCTCTTCCCCCCTGTCCCAGCATCCGCAGCTCACCATGAGGGAAATCGTTCACATCCAGGCTGGACAGTGTGGAAATCAGATCGGGGCGAAGGTATTACATGTTTCAACTGTTTGGACTCTTTTGAAAATAAGTTCATGAACGCCATGCGTTTTGCCTTATCAAAATAGACGCGTTTGTTTCGTAGCCAAGTAAATAAAACAGAATATCTATTGAATTTTGGAAAAAAAAAATACTTGAAATTGACTACTATTAGTGACATTTGGACTCAGAGGGTGGGGTTCGGTGGCTGCAGCAAAGTACCCCCACCAGCTGAGTTTTCAATCTGCCATCCTGCAGATGCGCAGCGCTAAAAGAAAACCTGACACACACGCTTTAAAGTCCATTTTCGCGGCGTGTTTACGCTCCAAATCGCTAACGGAAAAGTATTTTGTCTTCATTAGTTTTGGGAGGTGATCAGCGACGAGCACGGCATCGACGCCACCGGCAGTTACCAAGGTGATAGTGACCTGCAGCTGGAGAGGATAAACGTCTACTACAATGAGGCCTCGGGTAATAGAGGGACATTTGTTGTTTGTGGAATGCTTCTGAATACTTTACTGCCTCATCAGTCTGTTTCTCATCATCAGTGCATGGCTTTCTGCTGCACAGATCTCATTTGAATGCCACAACACATGATGTCCACGTCACAGGTTTAGCTGCAGGGGAAAATAGGTTGCACCATGGGTGCATGAAAAAAAAAAAATAGGACAGTGATCTTGCTAAAACGTCTCTCTGTGTTCCCTCCCTGTCCTCCACCCATCCTTTCCTTTTCTCTCTGCAGGGAAAACAGGTACCTGCAGTGTCTGCATTGCTGACCTCAACACTCTGGCTTGTTTCAAATTTTCTCAAGTATCTGTTGTGGCATGTTGAACTTCGTCCCAATCACACTCTATCTGCTGCTTGTCCTCGGCACGCTTCTGTCTGTTTAGCAGAACAACATTTTATTAGCCAGCATGTCTTTTCCAGGTGGATTAAGATCAAACTGTGGTCTCATCTGCTACAGCTGAAAGAAGCATGAGCAACTCTGCTTTTCCATTTCCTATTAATGTGACATTATTGATCCTTTAGTTCCAGTGTAGCCTGCTGTTGGTAGCCTCACTGACTACTGCATTTGAATATCTGCATAACATAATTCTCATGTTTTTTTTTTGATTAGTCAAACAACATTAGAACTTGAGTATTGAGCATAAAAAGAAGAAAAAAAATGCATAGGGCATTGCTGATTTTATTTTTTTTTCTGAGTGGACTCTGCAGTAATTCAGTTGGCAAGCTGTGCAGCATACTGCAGTATTTTACTGTCGAGAACAGCCCAAGACAAAGAGGGGGCTGGACAAATAAAGCACCTCAATAATAATCCTGATATGCTTGTGGCTTTAGCAAATGACTCTTTTGCAGTTTAATACATTTTAATTAAATGTGTACCGTTTTGTGAACAGGTATTTGCACCCTTAAAGATTGCTTGTGTGTTTGCTGTGGTGTCACACCCAAAACTTCCCTTTCAAAGTAAAAGGTATACACGGAGAGCATGTGCTGTGTTCTCTTGCCCTGCTAGTTCCAATCTTTTCTGCAATGTTGTGTTACTGGTTGCAGCAGAACTGCAACACAACAGTTGTACCTATGACTGCAATATCTTTTTACAAAACTTCTGAATAAGATTATTGTTTTTGCTCAGACATCTTTGTCTGATATCAAAGTTAGCTGATCTGAAATAATAGTGTGACAAAAAAAGAAAATAAAAAACAAAGCAAAACTTCTTTAAGGGGGCTTATATCACCCTGTGTTATTTTAAACTTTGCCTACATGCAGAGTCTTAGTAAAGCCTTCTCATTTTCTCTTTCTTCTCTCACCTCCCATGTGTTCAAAGGCAGCAAATTTGTGCCACGTGCCATCTTGGTGGACCTGGAACCTGGGACCATGGATTCTGTTCGCTCCGGTCCATTTGGACAGCTCTTCAGACCTGACAACTTTGTCTTTGGTGAGTGGATGTTGAATTCAAATGCTGCAGCTTAATCTGGGCAAACTGGACATAGAACACTTGTCAGAAACTGCTTCCTTATTCTGTGAAATCTGTGCTGAGTTTTATGAGAGAGCAATGCACAGGTGTGTTATTGTCATCGTACCACAAGCACAATATAACTGCAGTTTCTCTTTGTGGTGCAGAAAGTATTGGTCATTGTCAGAGTCAGATACCTCTTCTGGTGACTTGGCAGAACATAGGAAGCACTTTGTTGGTTACAAATGGGGCTACGGGAGCTGAAACAATGCATCACAGATGGGCTTTTCATTTCCCCTTTCTTGGAGCTAGTCATTCATTACTAACAGTCAACAGAGGATGGATGGGGAACTGCTTATGTACTAGTACTTCATTAGTCACAGTATCAATACACTGCTGTGATTGATGTGTTTAGGTGAGAATTAAATCACTTTAATGAAGAAGATGGATGAGTTACCAAAAATGATCAGAATATCATCTTCTGACACTCACTGGCCACTTTATTAGACACACATTGCAAGCAGTAGATTCAAAGGATATTAAGTGTAGATTCAAGAAGTTGTAAAATTTGGCTTCAATTTGACATTATAGGAATTTCTCTAGATTTGTCAGCTTCTCAGCCATGATTTGCTCCACTACATTTCCAGGAGGGGGTCCATCTTATTGTGATCTGGTGACTGTGAAGGGCATTGGAGCATTGCAAACTCTATGTCAAGAAAGTAGTTTGAGATTGTATAAGCTTTGTGACATGATGCACTATCATGCTAGAAGTAACCAGGAGAAGATGTGTAATTTGCAGTAAAGAGATAGACATGTTCAGAAACAATGTTCAGGTAGACTGTAGCATTTAGACAATGGTCCAACGTGTCCAAAGGAAACAACTTCCCACACCATTTCATCAGCCCCACCAGCCTGAAACACTAATGCAAAGGAGGATTTGTTTTTATATGCTTTTTATGTTTCTTACGCTAAATTCTGATCCTACAATTTGAATGTCACAACTGATTGAAGACCTATTAGACCAAGCAATGTTTTTCCAATCTGTTACTGTCTCACACAGGCATGGTGAGCCTGTGTGAGATGTAGTTTCATGCTCTTTGCTGATAGGAGTAGAAGTTGGTGTGTCCTTGGCTGCTGTAGCCCATCTGCTTCAAGGTTTGACAAATGTAATCAGAGATGATATTTACCATACTTTCGCTGAACCAAGTCTCGATGCTCAAATGCATTGATTTGCTGCAATGGGATTAGCTTATTTACTATTCCTATTGACATACAATTGAACATGTGTACCTAATGAAGAGGGAGAGAAAAGCAAACTATGGAACCTAACATGTCATCCTCTTTGATAAATGTGTCAAAGAAATAAAACATAAAAATGTGGGTTTTGAAGTAACCATAAACCAAAAACAAACGCACAGTTTTTTCAGTATAATCACCTTTCACAGATTTAGAACTTCCATCCATCAAATGTGGCAGGAAGGTGCTTTCTCCAGCCCTCTTTGGGTTAGTGGCAGGGCACACACTGCTCAAGTCACGCATCCATCAGAGGGTGACACAGAGACACACAGAAAAAACAACCTTGCACTTCTGAGGCCAATTGAGAGAGACCAATTATCCAGGCATGTCTTTTGACATGTTTTTGAAAATGGAATAGGTGGAGAAAATCCACACATGCACAAGTGGAGAACATACAAACTCTTCGTAGAAAAGTCTAGATTCAAGCCTCAAACCTTCTTTTTGCAAGGCGGTGTTGCTTATTAAATAAAATCAAAGCAAAATTTATCTAAATATTATAGGCTTTTATAAACTAAGAGACTATAATACAGTTTTTTATATGTATCATATTTTTAGAGATTGTAATTTGGTGTATGGAACTTTAGATTGCAAAAACACTTAATGATGATTATGTCACTTGAATGTAAAGCCCTGAAACATCCATCAGGTGCTCTATAACTAAGCCATTGTAAATTTTGTGCTATGTTCATGATCTCTATCTTATTTTGAGGTGTAAAAATGTGGCACGACCAAGCGAAACTAATGCAGACATTGTGCCGATATCTTGAGCACAGCTGCAGTTCTGCTGCAACCAGTAACACAACATTGGAGGAAAGAGTCTATGAATGAGATGCATGAGAACAGAGCCAAAACTTTCTATGGAGAAAAAAAAAAGTTTATCTATTTACACTGTGGATTATAGAACTTAGAAACAGAATTAAATGTAAACTCCAACTGTCAACCTTAGAATCCAAAGCTGATTGAAAATTGTTTCTTTTTGTGTTGGTGATTTGAGCATCCAGTGAATGACATTTTTATTCACTCATTGATTCTACAGCTTATGTGGATAGCGATTTTCAAACCTTGTCACAGATTATCTGTTTGATTTAAGATCGGGGTTTTGACTGGGCCAATCTAAGAAACAATTCCATTGTAGCATTGGCTGTATGTGAAGCGGTATTGTTCTACTGGGAAGTGAACCACAGGTATTTTCCAGCCTCGAACAGGTTTATTTAGCTCCATAAATCCTCCTGTCAACTTTAAATATTTCCCCTGTTCTCACAGAAAAACATGCCCCCATATCATAATTTTGTCTCCACCCTGTTTTACTGAGGCAAGAGAGTGTTGGGGTGGTATGCAGTGTTGGCTTTCTGCAAAATATAATATTTTGTGTGAAGGTCTAAATTATTATTTTTCTTTTTCGCATCTGACTATAACCTGATTGTTATTTTAGGTTTTTACTCTCAAAAGTGTAATTTATGAACTCTGTTGGGTTCCTCGGTTTTTATGATGCTGTTTATTTACGAAGGTTCTTTAACAAAAATGCCTATAGCCTTTGCTGATCACAGACATACTCTATGTACTAATTAGGTTGTTTCTGAACCAATTAATTGCACTGAATTTCATTTAGTGATTCCAAGTTAAAGGGGGATGTTTATTTATACAAATACTGAAGACCATTTATACATTTTGTGTAGTTGTAATGAGTAAGTATTGAAATGTAGCAAAGTTTAAGGGGTAGGATTTTCCCATAAATCATAAAAAAGCTTCACCGGCACATATTTTCACAAATAAAATTCAAATAAAGTAATAAACCTTATTTCTAAAATAGATTTTTTGTGTATGGGCACTTACCAATGTTCTGTTATTAAGAGAAGGAATACATTGAGAGCCTGCAAACTATAGTATTTGAGTGCAACAGTGTGGAGAGAGCCCTCTGCAGATCATGCTCATTTGTTCAAAATAGTTTGTTGTTAAATATTGTTTCAACAAGAACTGTCTTTAACCTTTTCTGTCACGCAGGTCAAAGTGGAGCTGGAAATAACTGGGCCAAAGGTCACTACACAGAGGGAGCTGAGCTGGTGGACTCGGTTCTGGATGTGGTGAGAAAGGAGTCGGAAAACTGTGACTGCCTTCAGGGCTTTCAGCTTACACACTCCTTGGGTGGAGGCACAGGTTCAGGGATGGGCACACTGCTCATCAGCAAAATCCGTGAGGAGTACCCTGACCGGATCATGAACACCTTCAGTGTCATGCCTTCCCCTAAAGTGTCTGACACCGTGGTGGAACCTTACAATGCCACCCTTTCTGTCCACCAGCTTGTGGAAAACACAGACGAAACGTTCAGCATTGACAACGAGGCCCTGTATGACATTTGCTTCCGCACCTTGAAGCTTACCACACCAACCTATGGAGACCTAAACCACCTGGTGTCAGCCACCATGAGTGGGGTGACCACCTGCCTCCGCTTCCCTGGCCAACTCAATGCCGACCTCCGCAAGTTGGCAGTCAACATGGTGCCCTTTCCTCGCTTACATTTCTTCATGCCAGGTTTTGCACCCCTCACGAGCCGTGGCAGCCAGCAGTACCGTGCCCTTTCTGTTCCAGAGCTCACTCAGCAAATGTTTGATGCCAAGAATATGATGGCAGCGTGCGACCCCCGCCACGGGCGCTACCTTACTGTTGCAGCCATATTTCGTGGGCGGATGTCTATGAAAGAAGTGGATGAGCAGATGTTGAGCGTCCAGAACAAGAACAGCAGCTACTTTGTGGAATGGATTCCCAACAATGTCAAGACAGCCGTTTGCGACATTCCCCCTCGTGGCCTCAAGATGTCTGCCACCTTTATCGGGAACAGCACAGCCATCCAAGAGCTCTTCAGGAGAATCTCGGAGCAGTTCACTGCCATGTTCCGTCGCAAGGCCTTCCTTCACTGGTACACTGGAGAGGGAATGGATGAGATGGAGTTCACTGAGGCTGAGAGCAACATGAACGACTTAGTGTCAGAGTATCAGCAGTACCAGGATGCCACTGCTGATGAAATGGGTGAATATGAGGAAGACGAAATAGAAGATGAGGAAGATGTGCGGCACTGATTAGACATCGGCATTGAACTTGTTTTAGAATACATGTAGTATGCTTGAGATACAAATGTTTAATTTAATATTGCAGAGTGCAGATTAAAAACTAAATGCTTATTCTAAATAATGCTGCTGAAACACATTGCTATTGCCAAAGCTAATTAGTGGTGTTAGGACCTGACAAAAGTGAGAGATGATGTATTTTGTTTCCACAATAATGCTTTGCCAATGTAAGAACAAGCTCAGACATTTGCTTTACACAGTTTTGTAACAAACACTTCATCAAGCATCTGTGGTCTACAATGTACAATAAACAATTCAAATTAAACTTCACCTCATGTTTACTTTTTCTTTATGAATAAAATGTGTGCGCAAAGGTTTAAACATATACATTGAAGCACATTTTTAAAGTATTTTTTCCCATATTTTGTTACTGTTGTGATAGTTGACAACTGGCAGAATAAGGCCTGAATTAAGGATTTTAAGAAAGAAACTGGATTTGCCCTTAGTGTTTTACTGGTTTCACACATTGTTTTGAGAAATGTACTTACTGTTTCACAGATGGCGAAAATGACTCAAGACATGCACCAAAGGTACTGAGAAAAACTGTAACTAGGATACATTATTGGGATAAATAATAGAAACAAGTCAAACATATGGAGGCACTATTATGATTTGTGTTATCGTAACAAACTTGTTTGTCCTATCATCCATGTGAATATTCCCTTGACAAATGCCACCTATTTAAGTATACCTTAAACAACATACAATGGTAGAAAGTAAGTTTATAAAAAAAGTTGACATATAATTTAGACTTTTATTTTTTGTCTATACAAAATACAAATAATCCTTGCCAAAATTTATTTTCTGAGAAACAATTAACCTTTTTTTTTTCTCTCTCTCACACCTATACACACCTTTTAGGATGTGTACAAGCTTGTCATCTCTAGATGATTTATAACAATCATTCTGAGAAACACTTGAAACATCCATGTGTTGGAATTCTTTAGAAGACTGTATCTCAAACAAAGACACCACTTGTAACATCCTCCTGATATTGTGTCACCTTATTTTGCATTAAGGTATCGAACTGACTCATCTGAGCAACCAGGGAAGAACATAACAATAACAGTGTTCCCCGAACATAACAATAACAGTGTTCCCCGAACACTTAGTGTTTTACTGGTTTCACACATTGTTTTACTGTGTGAAACAATGTTTCACACAGTAAAACACTGTTAGAGAGTAGCAGTGTGGAGAAAGTGAAATAAACCATGCAAATCCAAAGATAACGATAGATAAAACTGATATGATCAGTCCGTCCCAGAATGGGAACATAGTAACAAGAGCATGCACAGAGAAACAGTCAAACAGGCTCTAGAACAGTTTTTGTACATGAGGTCACACCCAGAGATATGCGGGGAAACCAAGCATTTTCTTTCATTTGACAGTTTGACTGAAAACAAATGCTTCAAGATGAATGATGGCCTGAGGAAATAACTTGTGGGAAGGTTAAAAACACAGATGCAATGCAGTGTTTACTTACAATAGGCCAGGATAACAAATGCAATACAACTTTCATTTTGGTATTTCCTTTTGAAGAAGTACTTATAAAATTCATCTTGTTGGTTTTAAATAAACAAAGCCAACCAGAAAAGACCGAAGTATGTAAATCTACCAAGGAAAACTGAATCCAGTTTTCTGATGATATGATTCTGTAAAGACGAATTCTGAGAAAGGAAAAGACAACAGCTTCTTGGGAGGTCCTTGTTTAGTTTGCATTTTAGTTTGAGACAATCTTTTTTCATCTCAAAACAAAACAGCTTTTTATCTGTTTTAATGGAGTACTGTTCAACATACAAATAAGTTGTCGTAAATTGTCCTTGTATTCATTTTGAATAAATTGTTTTTCAAACGTATGTATTCCCCTAAGCTTTTAGAGATCTTGTCACATAATAAGCTACATATTCATTTGTATTTTATTAGATTTCATTATGCTGGACCAACACAAAAGAGAGCATAATTTAAAAGAGGAAGGAAAATGAAAATTGTACTAAACAATTTTACAGATAAATAAGAAGTCAGTACTTTGCAGCTGCAATTCATTTCATGTTAGTCTCTACTAACTTTCCTCTTCTCACAAACTGCATATTCAGACACAAAGGTTGTTCACCTTCTCCTACTTGCAAAATACCTCAAACATGAACCATTTCCTGATTATGAATTAAATAATTAAATAAGCTTTGGATATCGTTTTGTAACATTATCCAGAGTTTTTTTTCCACACAGTGCCCTGTCTGTTTTGGTCTTTGGTTTTCATTAAACTGTCTATTCACTAATGCTCTCTAACAAATCTGTGAGGCCTTAACAGAATATCTGTAGACGAGTAAGATTGAATTACCTTACACACAGACAGGCTCCATATGAACCGTGTGACTCAAGAAGGCAGTCGTTTTTAATTTGGAATTAACTGATTAAAACATATACATAAGTTGGGCATGCAAAGCTTTTAACAGGTATAAATGTTTTTTTTTTTTTTTTTTTTTTTTTTTTTGTTGTTTTGTTTAGTTTTTTTGGCTTTACCTAGATCTGGCATTATCCTCATTTTGTGAAACCTACACTGAGAACCTTTTTGAATGAGCAGTCTCACAAGGCAACCCTTTGTTCTACACAAGAATGCTACTGTGTGCTTGGTTGAATGTGAACCCTGCTTAATGGAGGAGGATTTACCCAGCTCCTCCCCAGAGCCTGACTGTATTTGTCACACAAAACACATTGCAAATACATTGTATTTAAGTCTTTGAGCACTCAAATATTTTAAAGCTTCCTATTTTCAATTTAATTGAATATTACAAATAATAATAATAAAAATCCCGGAACATGAAAATGTTCTGTATGAGAGCTTGCAAGAATTTTCTCAAACTGCATAATTCCTGTTGCATTTTGATCGCAGTGCATCAAAATCAAATTTATAGAAGAGACACAGAGAAAGCCTTATTGACAAAAATGTTTTTATTAAAAACAAGATTTTTAAAAGTATAACATTCTGTCAGATGTGATCCATACCCATCAATCTAGTAAAATTCCCAAATTAACTCACACCTTTAGAATTAAAGTTAAGTTAAAGATAAGCTACATATACACAAGCATGTATTCGTATCTAAGATAAAGTAAGAATTTAGTTTTAGACTAAACAAGTATTGCTTTATTGTTTGATTTTATTCTGACAACAAGTGCAAATAACAGAAACAAATCTTCATTTTCAGGTCAGTTTAGCTCCAATGCTACATTCCAAGATAAAATACAAAAATACAAGCAGCAAGAGCAGTAAGTAAGAAACCAAATCACCCTGGCATAGGTTACTATTTTCCATTGTAATTCTAGATTATTCTAAGAAATCCAAAATCATTTGGTTACATACAAAAAAAAAAAAAAAAAAAAAAGAAAACCTACAAAATGTGAGATCCTTAATTAAAAAGCACAACACCTTGGAACAAACAACTACTCGATGAACATTTTGGCACTTATCAGTTTTCATGTACAAATAATTGCAAAACTACCTATGTGTGATACAAAGGAACAACAACAAAACACAGATTATTAATAAAAAATATAGATATTTTTGGTAAGCTGAATTTATTCCCTTTTAATAATATTGAAAATATGTATATATATTTTTTTTTCCAGGAAAATTACACCTTCAGAGAAAACAGAATCTGATGCAACTCTGCCCGCTATAATAGACATTAAGTCACAAATGTAAACCTTTTCTAAAAAAAAATTCTTGACTTTTACTTTACCTAAAATAAATATAGGCTTTTCAGTGCTATTGTATGGCATGTATATATCATACTTTCACTCAGTATGGGGTGAAGAAAATTATGTATCAAAGAAGTCAGTTAATGCATTCACATTAGCTAACAAGATGTTTTCTTGTGTGAAAGCAGTCAGTACTTGAATAAAGCCATAGGCCAAGCAGTTTAACATCTTATTCAATCTCTCTCTGCTGTAGTGCATTTCTTAACAAGCATATACATGTGTGACCTTAGTGGATACGCAAAACAAGGCAGGAATTTATGTGCTTGACTCGATATTTCTCTCAGTCACAGAGACTTTTTTATGCTGAACAACAACTCTCTGGCCTCCTTGGAGCCTGGGTGTGGTTGCTAGTGTAAAGTCTTCCTTTGATCCTGCAGAACCACGTGAGCCCGCAGAAAATGACTTCGCCTGAACTCCTTTTCCTCCCACCTCAAATCCTGCCTGTGAAGACCTCTGTTGCACATGACCAGAGCTCTGCAAATAATGTTTACTGTGCTTTCCACCAGAAGATCCATTCTCAACTACAAACATTTGAGTGTTTGTACCTGAGACGGCTTTCTGTGAGGAGCCCTGTGCCACTTGCCCAGACACTCCACTCATTCCCACTTGCCCTTCGACTAGCACCACACCCTGAGAACTTTGGAGGCCTCCAACCTGTATTAATCCTTGACTGAGCCCAGGTTGACTCACCTGACCAACCACCTGCTGAGTTCCTCCTGACACAAGCACCATTTGGGGATTTGACTCAACTACATACATGGGAGCAGCTGCGTAGTACATAGTAGGCTGCTGTATGAGAAGTGTTTGGTTAGGGATGACAACTGTCTCTTTGACTTTAGGAAGAGTTGCTGAACTGTTGGAGCGCTCAGTAATGTGCTCCTCTTGGATGAGGGTAGTAGACCCAGATGCTTTACTGAAGGCATTGAGGGTGTTGACATTCACTGGCTCTCTGTCTCTAATTGTTTCCGTGTGGGTATGGACCTGCTTGTGAATCGAGGTGGCTGGCATAGAGGTGAATGTGGTTTGGTTGGAGAGATTAGAAAGTCCCACATCCACTGAAGTACTCTCCAGGGGCTTCCCATTGCAGATTTCAGCCAGGGTTTTGAATTTTGGCCCCAGGTCATTGAGGAATGCAAGATCGTCATCATTTTCAAGGAGGCTGCAGCATCCCACAGAAGCTCCCTTCGACTCTTCTTCCTCGTATTGATAGTTCACTTCCTTGTCCTTCTCCAGATATTGCTGTGGAGCTTGTCTTGTTTTCTGAAAACAAATGAGAGTAAATTAGATCAATTACACGGATGTAATGTAGTTTCCCAATTACCCAAAGTGGGATATCTGTAGGAGATAGGATGTCGCCACACCAAAATAACCGATGGCTATAAACCATTATTACAATATTAGTTAACTTTAAACCATCTCTGGATAATAATTTAGTAATATTTACATCCACCTCAGAATCATATCGCTGTGCACTTGTGGTGGGAACATTTTATCAAAGGCTAACAGTTTATGACTCATGTTATGTCGTTATTCCAGGGTTTATAAAACTGCACACAATGAAATTGCCTGAGCCAGCAAAGGCAATTTCTGAGCGACGTTTACCTTAGCAGTGCTTGAAGGCGTTTTCCTAGAGTAATAACCTTCAGCACTTCTGTAGCTGCAAAATGTTTATGATTTTATTTACCCTTCTTTTATAGTTGAGGTAGTCTGCCTTTGACTGAACTTTACACTGACCTGTTCAAGAGTGTATGATTTTGTAAGGTCTCATATTCAGCACAGAATATTAATAAACCTGACTGAGCAATGTTTACCTTAGCAGTGCTTGGATACATTTTTTTCTTTCTTCACCAGGTTTGCATTTACTTGTAAATGCTAGTTAAATGTTAGCAATTATTTAAAATAAGACAAACTAAAAACTACTTTTTTTCCTTTTATTTTTTTACTGGGAAGTTTTTTCAATTAATCGAATGATATACACTAAAAAACATACTTTTACTTTACTTGTGCTTTACATAAAATTAACATTGCTCATGAAACTTGAGCTCCAAACCTCGTGCTGCCGAGTCAAGTCTGAAATCTATGTTTGTGCTAGTTACGTCTGACCTGGGTCTGGATGATGGGCTTGTGTCCCAATCACGAGTTGATAAACTTACAACTGAATAGTATTGCTCCAGATAATGGTCTGGCAGGGCCAGTCCATCGAAGGCTGTCAATCTTTTCTTGGCAAAGCTCATCTCTTTCCCCGTCATAGTCCCTGTGCCCATGAAACCCATCTGATCTCGGTTTGCATGGTGATAGTTGTATTTGTTGTCCATCCACATCTCCTCTCCTGTTAGGGTTCCACCTCCAACCATTCCTGCACCAGCTAAATTATCAAGGTACGCAGCTCCCCCAGACATGTTGATGTTCTTTGTATTTATGGTGCTACCATCAACACACACTGGAACTTGGACATGAGAGACGTCCTGTGAATTAGAAAACAAAGAAACTTCTGTCAGTGACAATGCATTATACAACCCAAGAAATATTAGCATTGCCGTTGGATGGTGAAATCTCTCTGCACCTTGTCTTCCCCCTGCCCCTCAGTGTGATATGAGATGAGATGTTCGCTCGCCTCAAAGGGAATAGCCTTAAAATCTCTTGCGGCATTTCCACACAGGCAGCAGAGCAGAAGAAGAGGAATCACTACAAAATACATTGACAACAATGTTTAAACAGTGATCATACTTACTAAACAATTTTGATTAAGATACTCCCTCTCTTCAATGAACAGGTTTAACTAGTCAAAAATACAGCAACTTATTAAGTCATAGTTGTGGAAAATAGGCATAAGTCACACATCTCTTCATAAGCCACCTAAGACCCAACCCATTTGTTTTAATCTTTCTGTTCATGCAACAACTTGTTCTGTTAAGTAACGTTGTGATGGAACAATAATGATTCTTATCAGAATTTTCCATGAGTGTAAAAATCCCAAAGTCTCTACTCACACAGAAGGAGCAAGAGTCCCAGCAGCAAGAGCAAGATACCGCCAACTCCAAATTTTACATCGCTTTTCCTGCGTAAACTGCAGGCCTTGGAGTTTCCATCACATGTGCACACAGTTATATCGAGTTTCTGGAGATCATCGCACGACTTTCCTTGCTGGTCCTTGACATTCAGGGTCACTTTGTAGTTGCCATGCCATAACTTTCTCTCGTTTCGAAGAATGACCGTAGTTTCTAAAGAAAGACGACACCTGATTGTAAGATTTGTAACCTGAAAGGGAAGCTTATTTTCTACTACCTTAATTTAATAAAAGCAAACTGAAAAGGTTCTATTTTATTTCAGCACCAAAGTACATTTATTTGAAAAATAACTATTTTTCCTGTTTTATTCCTGATACTGCAACATTCCACTCGTAACCTTACAAAAATACATTGGGTGACATTGGCTGTAAGAAAACTGAGTTTGAGTTTTATTTCATCTAAATTATTATGGAATAATCAAACCTGAAAAGGAAGTCTGTTTTACTGTAAAAAAATTAAGAACACCATTCAACAAAAGCAGACAAGGAAATAATACCATTAAAGGGCTCTAAAGTCCACTTCTCTTTGCTGTCCTCTTGAATCAAATCAAATGTAAATGGTTCTGCGTTGGGGTACATGTCTCCGTCCTTTGCCGTGACATAAATGACATTTTCACCAAAGCACGTGGTTTGAGCCGTCGAGGTCAGTTGTGGACAATGGTCGTTGTAGTCCTCCACCTGAATAGCAATGGTTCCTGTTGCAGTTTTTGCAGGAGTGTCTAACAACCAGATAAAGCAAAAATAAGTCATGCTTTTTTGTGAAACACATTGATTTTAGGTAAAAAATTAACCAGTGCCATATTTTCAACAACTTACCGTCAGATATGCAAATAATTTTGGCATAGTATGTTCCATTGACCAAATATATCGACTCTCGGTCGGGATATTTATTCAACCTGATTTCTGCAGTTTTTGCATCAATTGAAAACCAGTTGTCTGCATCATACAACTTTGCATACCTGCAAGTAAAAGAGCAAGATTCAGTTCAGATTATTTTGGTTTATTTATGTAGTTCCAATTAATTTCAAGAAACTTTACAAGACCAACAGACCCATATCCACATTCAATTATATGAAATCAAAATGGATCTATATTAAATTTATATCACTCCAGTACATAATAATCATATTATGTGCTTTTGGATTTAGATCCAATACCTGAACAGTCAATAACTGTGACATTATCTTATAATATTAATACAATACCATCAAATTCAATTGATCTTATAATGTTATTTGAGAGGAAGTAACTTAAAAGGCTAGTTCATAAAAGGTTCTACATTTTATAGCCTTCTTTGTTACATAAACGGTATATGCTACAGAGTTTATTGTTGTCTTAATAATGTTGTATGTTCAGAATTTTAAATGAAGGAACATGGGGATCTAGACAGTTCTGTGTTTTTCACTCAAATATATTTGAAAACAATGGGATATGATATAATAGTTTACATAATTCTCTATGTCAAGATTGGTTCACATCACTGAAATATTAATAAAAGGCAGGAGAGCCAGTTTAGGGTGTTCTTAGAATAAAATAATGAATAAATGACTGTCTGCAATTGTACCAACTATTTGTGAACTGAGGAAGAATAAACATTTTTAAAAATACAGCACTTCAAAGACAGATCTTTGTGTAAATAGTTTGAAAGATAATTAACCCTTTGCTGTTGCATGAACAAGCAGGTTGGTTTGAAGAGCATAGATTGTAAAACAGGAATATCTTCTATGTTAGAGACATTACCTCACATTTGTGGCAGTCAGCAGAGTGTCACTGTCGATAGCGGCGTACGTTGCTATAACTTGGTTCAGGGACGTGGAAGTTATTTTCTCAGAGACAGTCACCACTTTTACACTTGGCTGGAATCGAGCCCCCTCTTTCTGATTGACAACGTTTATTTTGATGGGATACGATTTGGATGAAGCGCCTGTGATCACCGTGCTGCTGCCGAAGTTGTACTCTGCTTCATTTCTGACTCTGATTCCGAGACTTAATGTTTTTATTTCCTCGTAGTCCAGAGCCTAAAGATATAAACCAAATGATTAACAAGAGATGCAAGCTTTCAATATTTAGCAACAAAATGTTGTGCTGTAAGATTCCAGCTGCTGTCAGAAAGAGAGGTTAAAGCCATTTTTGGGAATTTTGGATATTTGCAAGACCTGAAGAGATTCTTAACTTGCCATCTTGTGTTGATGGTGTCAAAAAATAAGAATTCTCCTCAGTTTGTGCTAAGACACTCATGCACACTCATACAAAAATGTTTAGATATGCTTCCACAACTACTAAATTGTTCATTTGTCAGCATTTTCAAAAATGTTTGTGTGTACCAAGTCAATTTGGAATAATTTATTAGCAATCTAAGAATACTACAACTAACTAAGAGTTAGCCACTAATAGCATTAACGTTAGTATCTGCTTCATACCTTCCTATCCTAAAGTAAAGTCTAGTTCAAAATATAGTGACAGACAGGTGTAATGTTTTGGGAGGTTTTTTGTCTGGGTGTGAGAGGCTTGAGGAGGTGAGTTATTAAATCTATCTCAGAATCAGACTAATCCTAAAAAACTGTAATATTTGTGCCACAAACATAATACGATGTACATTAAACATTTTTTTTTTTTTTTTTTCATTTAAACAGACCTTAACAATCGTGATGACTCCTTCGTTGGTCGTTTTGTCAGTTCTGATTTCAAAGTAACCTCCCTCATTTCCAGAAACTATTTCAAACAAAGCACACCAGTTCTCCGTTTGGATCATATCCAGGTCAACTGCTTGTATCCTCATAACTTCAACACCAATTATGTTCTCCTCCACTCTTCCTTCATACTAAAAAACAAAATAAAACATTCAGATTGGGACATTGTCAATACTGTGTTAAATAGAATAATTGGATGCTTGTTGTGTTAAATATACCGATTCCTGTGCCAGAGTTGGTATATTGTCATTTATGTCTGTGAGTTTAATCTCAATTTCACCAGTTCCTGTGAATCCTCCTGCTCTGCCATCCATGTCAGAAGCAAGGATGGTCAACTTATAAGTGCTTTTGATCTTAAAGAAAAAAGACATTGAACATAATGAAACTGAGTTTTAAATCAATCATGAATCTGTATTTACTTGTAAAGCTCAAATGAAAATGGCACAGTGACTCACCTCTCTATCTAGAGTGGTCTTTGCAACCAGGACCTCTCCAGTTCGCGAGTTGATGGTGAACATCCCGGCAGCATTAGTGCGCTCATCTATTCTGTAGAAGATCCTGGCATGGTTAGTGTTCGGATCATCATCATCTGTTGCTATCACTTTCATGACAACAGTACCTAACAAAATAAATATAACATAGTTATAACACAACAGCTGGTCCATTTTTGTAACCCATATCAAAGATGTTTTGCAGATCTTTAATACCGGGTTTGCTGTGTTCGCTGACTTGTCCAACTTGCGCCATCTTTATGACAGGAATGCAGTCATTAATGTCCACAACATTAATGACGAGAGTAATGTCGTTCTCCGCACGTGACCCATCATGGTATTTTGCTATACCAAGAAGCTAAAAAAAAGGAGAATGTATTTTGTGATTTCATTCATTTTCGCTATATTTACAAAAATGACAACAAAACAATTTTTAGGTGTTCTTACACGATACTGTGCAATTTCCTCTCGGTCCAGAATGGAGTGGACCCTAACAAAGCCAGTCTTCTGGTTAACAGAAAATCTGCCTTGTGGGGGTTTGTCAACACCATGACCAGTTAAAGAATATATTATCTCCTGAGATGTCTCCTTGTCTGAGCGAATCTGTCACACAGATGCAGAGATGAAGATGAAAACAACAACATAGATTTAGCATAACTCATTTTAAGCATTTGTGACTGGAATGTCCTTCACCCTTATTTTTCAACATTATTATAAACAACATTATATATAACAGGGCTGCCAATAGACTAAAAACTTTAATTACACTCTGGCACTGTTGCAGTTAAACATCACTACGCCTAACTTTGTCAGCTTGAAATATAGATATGCATGCAGATGGGTTTCTGGTAGGTATGGTGCTCTGGGCAAGTCCCGCCTTCTCCCACACTCCAACGAATTAAAATACAAGTATCTGCTTTATTTTGTGTACAGTATAGGTAATGTAATGTCCCAGCATTCAGCAGGAAGTAGGGAAACTTGCTCCACTACACGTATATATATATATATAGTAGAAAACTTGTTCAGTTTGCTCTAACATGGGGAGGAAAGTGGCTGCCCCACCCATTTCTGATGCTAGCCAAGTCAATTCCCCACATAGCCTCTGCAAAATTTCAAAAATGTTCAAGGGAAACTTTCATTGCCTCAAACCAAACACATCTGAAGATTCTCAGTTTTTCAGGTATATATTTGTGTGTTCTGTGTTGATTTCGAAGTCTGGCTTATGGGGTAGCATTATTAACAAGATTTTGAGTGAAAAGGGAGTACAAATAGGTGCACACCTTAGCAACAAAGTCAAAAGTGGTGTAGTCATGTCCCTCTGTAAGGTTTCTGGGAGCTAGGATCCATTCTCTTTTTTGCCTCCTCAGTTCTCCGCCATAACCTTCCACCGACGCTGGACCAAACTTCAGGAGAACAAAAAAACAACAAACAAACAAAATAAAATCAGCATAAAAACAAGAGATCCACATACAATAATTACTAAGTCACAGAAAACCCCACAGCGGCTGTTTTACATCCATTTGTAAACATACAGCTCTGGAAAAAAATCGGTACTGCAAAATACTGCGATTCCATTCGATTCCATTTCAGATCTATCAAATTACAGCACAAGCACACATTATTCTACTTTATGAGTCACTGGTTGGGTGATTGCTTTAACCCAGCAGCATTGTGAAAGACATTGTGAAAACAAATATGGGCTCTTCCACCAGATATAAACTATATGAATTATTGTAACATTACAGGAGCTTTGAAAACACCACGTTCACGTTATTTTAATCGCTTGTCATTTTGCACAAATGCATTCTCAAAATAAAATAGGTATTACATTGTAATTTGTGTTCAGTATGTTGTACAGTGAAACAAAGCCGTTAATCTCGCTTGCTGTGAAATAATGCAGAGAAATAGCACAAAGACAAGAAATATATGGACTTTTTCCAAGATATGGAATTGGCTTTTGTTTGTTTCCGTTTATTTAACCAAGCTTCCTATAAGAATGTCTAATCGGATTACATTTAAACTCAAAATTTAAATGTGCTTTTCTATAAGAAAACAATGGTAGCTTGATAAAACCTCCACTCATCCATGTTTTTCTTTCTTAACAATGAAAGGAATTTATTTATTTACCTTTCTTTCATCCTTTCTTTTTTGTTTCTTGTTTTTTCTTTCTTTATTTAATTATTTACTTGCTGACATATGACACCAGAACCTAATTAAACTTTGCTTAGCTCTCGGTTTTCAACATCCAGTATGTATGAGCGACGGCTGCGTTACAAAGAAACGGAAGAAAAGAAAACCTCGTTTCTCTTCCAAAACGATCGGAAAGGGAAAAAAAGTGAAATTCTTCGTAACACACACGTACACACTTCGCGTTGTAATGATTTTACCGAAGCCTTCGCATTAAGCAGAGCCACACCTGTTGAAAGCTCGTCTCTCCATTACTTTTACTAAGACATATTTGGGTGAAGGAAAAAAAAAAAAACAGAGCAAATGCCGCTACTTACTATGAGGAAGGATATGAGGAGACAGGAAAGACTGCATCTGAGCAGGGGATCCATCTGTTAGCAAAATACAACGGGTTTTCTTTCTTTGGTTTTCTTTTTCTTTTTTCTTTTTTGTCCTCGAATGGAAGTGAAGTTTGCGATCCGGTGTGGTGCCTTTTGTGAGTTGCTGTGGACTTTGACCCGGTGGAGGAGGAATGAGCTGAATATCAGCTCTGGGCGTGACTTCTCTCTTTAGAAAGCTCTCGATAAGAAGTGACACCAGACTGCTGTGGAGAGCTTGACAGCATTTTTCTTTTCTACGGTAATGGAAAAAAAAAATTAAAAAAAATAGAAAATCAAGGTGGGGAAGAGGGAGGAAACCATTTTAGGCGAGGTAACGAAATGAGTCAAGACTCGTCTGCTCCATCTCTACTGACCCAAAGAGTTGAAGTATCGTTTGCGTTGGTTCTTCATTCTGCCGCCTGTAAGACGCGACAGAATGCTGCTTTTCCGCTACCCACAAGTATCCCGTAATGTTGCCACTTCTGTACGTATTAATAAGGGAAAAGCTGCATAGAAACGCTGTAAAAACTGAAATAAAATGCCCGTTCCTGTGTTTTTTAGTGGTTTTAAATTGCCCTGGTTGTTCTCAGTTTGTCTGTAAGGAGCCTTCAATCATAGCTTTAAGGGTCGGAACTTCCATTTCTACTTTGTGAGACTTAAAGCTTACTACAAATAGCCAAATCCATGTTACAAAATCAAAAGAAGTGACTTCAGAATGAAATGCTGTCAAATAAAACCTGAAACCTTAAAGTTAAATGACCGCCCTTGTTTAACACCAGGTCAAAAATTTAGATGATTTAGTAACTGGGTCAAAAATGTAACAGTTGTATTTTTCATGTATTAATTTTACATTTCTGTTTTGAAATTTAGAACACTCAATTCTTTTGTTGTTGTTGTTGTTGTTGTTTGTTTGTTTTTGCATTTCGCTTTTGATAACTCTGCACCTTGCAAGGATAAACAGTGTGGACAATGCATAGATGGACTGAAGAATGGATGATTGTTTTTAATGTGGCATATTTAATTTTTTTAGTAATTCCTGGTCCTTTTGAACTTTAGTCCTTGGATACCTTTTGATTGTTTTATATTTAAATGTTGCTGTTGCTGGGTTGCACAGTGGCGCAGTGGGTAGCGCTGTTGCCTTGCAGCAAGAAGGTCCTGGGTTCAATTCCCGGCCCGGGGTCTTTCTGCACGGAGTTTGCATGTTCTCCCTGTGCATGCATGGGTTCTCTCCGGCTTCCTCCCACAGTCCAAAAACATGACTCTCAGGTTAATTGGCCTTCCCAAATTCTCCCTAGGTGTGAGTGTGTGTGCATGGTTGTTTGTCCTGTTTGTCTCTTTGTGTTGCCCTGCGACAGACTGGCGACCTGTCCAGGGTGTACCTCACCTCTCGCAGCTGGAGATAGGCACCAGCATCTCCCGACCCCGTTAGGGAGAAGGGTGCTCAGAAAATGGATGGATGTTGCCGTTGCCCCCTTTGTCCACTCTTTAGTTAAACCAAAAGGAATTTTAAGATATTGTCCATGCTTGATCCTTTCCACTGACACAACTTTATTTAATCTTTTCTAAAGTAGATACAAATTTTGATCAATTTGAGAAGTGGTAGATTGAACTATTTTTATACCGTACCTCTATCAACATATCTTTCAAATAGTGAAAGTTTCCTTAGCATCGGTTGAACGAATTCATTTCGCAAACTTGCCAGCAGAGTGCCTTGGGCTACTTTAGGACGTTCCTGGAATCCTCTGTTGATAAAATGTATTACACAGCTTTTTAGTATTGTGGAATATTAAACTACCTCTGTTTTGACAATGAAGCATTGTTTTAATATTGTCCTCTAAAATCTGAAGGGATTCATAACTTCTTTTGGAAATCTTTTTAAAGTACATGATTAAAATTGATCTCATTACTCATATGGTGTAAAATTACTTCTTTTTTTTAATGAAAGTAGAAATATGTCCTTTCAGTTTTTACTTACTATCAGATCATGGTTAGACTAACAAAAAGGAGAAAAGAACTGAGTTTGGTTGAGCAACATTTTCTCACTAGACTGTTAAATGTCACCAGAGTTCATGAAATTCTAAATCTGAGATTCACAGATTGTTGAGTCACCAATTTTGGCAGCGCTGGACCAAGCTATATGCACGTTTGAGCTTGTGCAGCTGTAGTGTTCTTGATTTTAGTGTACAAGCTGAGATTTATAAAAAGAAGAAGAAAACTACTCACAGAGCATTTCATAATGCTTTAGAACACACCCTCCCATGACAAAAGGTATGCTATGGGAAATACAAAATCGGTTTCTTCTTGCTTAATTGAGCAGATGGCTTCAGTGTAATCCTCAGACAATTAATCATTTTAGTCACTAAGAAAATTTTGTTTTTCATTGTATTTCTCAATCAAGTTAATCTCCATTAGAAGGATAGCTTTGGTGGAGCCATAGTGTGTGACAAAGTCACAAAAAAGTGGCAAACAGAAACTTATTAGATAGTAATGAGGCATACCTTTTAGAACGGGTTAATTGGACGGCATTTCACATTGCTACTATAATCCAGCTGAGCAAACCTATCATATGCAATAGGTGTGTTTCAAGGCATTCAAGTTAAAGGAAGGAACCAAACCACATTTTTTTGCAATGCTAAAAGCTTTTAACTAAACTTAATGCATTCCAAAGACACACTCAGTAACTGTTACTAGTTTGCCTTAAAAGCCCACTTTATTTTGTGCTTGAGATGGATCCATTATTCTTCATTTTTGGTTTGTGAATGCAGATTTTGCAGAGGCCTTCACTCCAGTTAACTCATATCAACAAGGTGGCGCAACACAACACAAATTTAGGTATGGCATGCAGTGTTGTGGCATGTGCTCTATGTACTGAGCAATGACTGATTGCAAAAGTTGATAAATGTCATTATGATTGTTGCAAAACATCTTTTAAGCAGTACATAACAGCTGAAGAAGATTTGAATGCCACAGTTCCTTCAATAAGTATTCATACTTGATAGACATTCTTGTATTTTGTCATGTTACAACCGCAAACTTTTTTATATGTTTTTTAAAGTTTATGCTCTGGAGCAACTCGAAGTGCACATAATTGTAAAATGACACAAAAAAAATCCCTATTTTTTTATTTTTTATATTTTTCAAATTAAATTTGGAAAGTGTGGTGTCACTTGCAGGTCACCTTTCAATCCAATTGCAGAATCAAAATGCGTATTAAAATGAGGAAAGGGTTTAATAAAGCTGGCAGAGAATGTTCTAAATCATAACACAATCAATGTACTGCAAGTCAATATTTCCACTATTTGTTTTTGTTCATGCCTGTTTGTGCGGAGATGTACACAATGCCTTTGTGTATTTAGGGACTTATTGTACTGAACATTCTACACAGTGTATGTGATTGTATACACAGTGTGTATACAATCTTGCATCTAAATTCCATCTGGCTTCACTTTACAATGCAAATAAAGACAGTTGATTCAACTTAATTTATTTGGTTTCTAGTATGTCTCTACACATTTGTAAACTGAATTTCATGACTTTTCCTCTTTACAAAATAGCTCCAACTGATTCAGATTGAATGGAGCATCTGTAGAGATAATCTTTCTTGAATTGCTGTACACTCTCAGCTGGATATGGCTCTAAATGTTGACTAGTCCTGTCTTACCACAAATATGCTTTGATCAAAATGATTACATTGTAGCACTTAAATGTTCAGAACTTTTTTCTCTGCTGAAAAGGAAACCTCTTTCACTTTTGCATCCACTGAAATATTTTCTGTCAGCATTGTATTTCACTCTATCCATCTTCAGATTAGTTACAACTACATCATAATTCTGCCATCAAAGTGACAGTAGCATATTCAGGGCTCTGCACAGAGTTTATGTTTCCTTCCCTGTTGTATTGGCATGTATCCCAACAAGTTCTGCTTTTGTCTCATCTGACAAGATGGGTTTTTTTTTTGAGACTTTTCTGTAAAGGATAGATTTGTACATTTGCAGTTAATCAATACTCTTTTAATTTTCAGTTAAAGGAATAAGCAGTACTCTTTTAATTTTCAAAGTTTGAAATGCTGCTTTATTGCCTAATCAAACAGTAAACCTTGACACACCTTCAACCCAGACCTGTTACTTGGTCTACACAATGTTGCTTACTGCCTAATATTCTCTGGCAAATCTCAATTTACATGTGACACAAAAGCCTTAAAGCAAATAACCCAGAACAAGGAGTATAGGGTGGTGTTCTTCTCTGGGAGTGTACCAAAGAAAAAGGAACATGTCAGATGTCATCGTCAGAGACGGTGTCATCACATTAATTACTGTTCAGAATGGAGGGAGTTGAGAACAGTCTGCCTTCAAGCTTTTTGTGTCAGACTGTCTGCTGTCACACCAACGTGTGAGTGAAAATAGGTGACGCAAGTGCTGACACACACACACACACCCACACACACACACGCACACACAGACACACACACACACCAAAGCAGTAAAAACAATTCCCAGCCAGGTGTGTTAGATGAAACAATTTAGTCATGTTGGGTCAGTCCAGACAACTAACTCACTGCTCACTTTCTTCAAAGTCAACAAAAAGTAGGGATATCTAAA